>NC_090436.1:1000030548-1000331348 GCF_031143425.1 Pleurodeles waltl
GATCCCTATTCAAAACAGAGAAAATGCATTAACTTTTAAGAGTTCAAGTTTAACACAAATAAAACAACTAATCCCACAAGGAAACGAAATCACATTCTACTAATATACCATCTCTGTAACTATAACCGTGAGTTCTGGAGTAGCGTGCTACTCTCTGCAAAGCACTTCAACACCTCTTCAATTTACAACTACAGTTACAATAATAATTGCTTTACTGTATGGTTTCCCATGCAATACGAGAAAAAGTAACGTTAATCGCATAACTCATGAATAGAACAGTTAACATCTGTAGATAGACTTTGTGGTCCTCTTTCTTGTGTTAGAGTGTTACGATTACATTATGCACAACCAGGCAATCCCGGAACACTAATTCAAAGCTTGGCTCAGGATTCAGGAGCAGAGCATGATACATTGTAACCCTTCAGGAGTTTTAAGCACTATTTATCTGCAAAGAGAGCGTTTCCTGGCCCTCATTTCTCAACAAGCTTTCACTGTGGGGAAAGCACTCTGTCTTCCAGAGTTGGGAGTCAATTCAAATCAATAAGAGCATGCAGCTCCGGCAGTTATTATCCATGTATTGAGCTAGTTTGCTCGAAGTGGCTTTCCTTACTGTACTAATCAGATTTCATCTGACACCCTTAAGTGGAAATTCCTAGATTTGTAACATATTGCAAGCCATTTGATGGCCAGCAAAAAAGTAACTGTGAAGGGGGGTCCTGCCAATGTCCGTTTTTATCTTTACCAAACGCCCATAGCCTGGCTATGTTGGGAGGTGCACGATCCTGGTCTGCGTGTGGTGCATAGTATTTGGGTGCAGGCGATCGAAAGGTTGGAACCTTCGATTTTTATGTGTATATTTTTTATATATTTTAAATTCCTGTCATACGAATGATTACTGTTGATGTCATCTTTTGCTGCTTACCATGATTTTTAGATTTTTAGGTGCATTTCTAAGAAAAGTGGTGTTTCACCCAGAATTTGTAGTGCAAGGGTCAACGGTCCAAAACTAGAAACCTGGGCTGTTCTTAAAATGCCCCCGTGTGGTGTTCCAACCTAAGTTTACACTTCAGAATCTGCGAGGACCAGCCAAAAGACTTATTGAGAGTAAACCCCAGATATTCAAGTGTACAAACCCTCTCTTAACCAACACCATTTAACATAGGGTGTGTCTGAGTGGTATGACTGGGTTTTAAAACCATATACTTGGTTTTACTTAGGCTGTTCTTCAGTCCCCTCTGTCCGCAGAAGACAGCGAACTGATCGAGCAAGTTTTGAATGCCCAAAGGAGACTTAGATATCAGTATGTTGATGTCCGAAAACAGGAGAGCCAGGAACCTCCTACCAGCCAAACACAGGACATCATGCTTACATTGTTCCAGAGAGGTCACCAAGTTGTTAACAAATGACAAAAATAAGGTTGGGGCTAACACTAGGCCTGGGTGGAGTGAACGGAGTGCGGGCTTCACGGAATTCCACAGAGTTGAAAAAAAACTCAGGTGAATTCCGTGAAGCCGGAGTTCCATGCCCGTGGAGTCCTCCTGAATGTGCCCATCTTGGAAGCTCTAAGAAGGTTCGGGCCTGGTCAGCCAGGCCCGACCCTCCTTAGTGCTTCCGAGATGTGCCCATTCAGGAGGGCCATAGGCAGTGAAAGCTGCACAAGAGGCCTGAAATGGTAGCTTTCTTTCACTGCCTACAGCCCTGACCTGAATTCAGGCCAGGTCCGTAGGCAGTAAAAGCTACCAGGCCTCTTGTGCACCGGCCTGCCCCATGTGCAGTGCATAAGGGACAGGCTGGTGCACAAGTGGCCAGAAAGTTCAGCCCATTCTGTCCCTGACTCTGGGCTAGCACTGAGGGGCCCTTCTAGGTAGCCATGTGCTTTAAAAAAACCTCTTGAATATAATAGAATAAAATAATTTGCTTGTATGTAATTATGTGAAATTCTAAAACATTATGTAAGATTAAGCAAAATTACATGAAATGTAACACTATAGTCCAGCGCAACATTCTTCCTCACATCCAATTCGGGCACATCCTCTTGGGTTCTGATTGATCAATTATTCTCGTGCTACCATCCAAAAACTATGCCACAAATGTGGCATAGTTTCATAAATTTTGCATAACAAGCATCATGAGGCACCCACAAAATTATGCAGGATGACATCAGCGTGATGGAAGTTTCACCCAGGATTAACACAGCAAATGAGGATCCTCTCCTTCCTTTAGTTGATGCAGACACCTAATGATTTGTAAACAGATGAATGGTGTCTTATTTATGAGCTGGAGACGTTTCTCCACGCATCAGATCTCTTGTGTTGTTGGGTCTGACACTGTGGAGCTAGACCACATAGCCTTTGTAAATCTTAGGCAGGATGCCATGCATTAAAAGATTGAAACAGTTCTGAAGTTTTCCAGAAGCCTCATCTTTCACTACATTTGCTGAGGACTTACTGGATGTGTGCTATATCTTGGAAAATATTTTCAGGGCAATATTTTACTGTTGTGCAAAGTGTTTACAAGTCCCACTTATAAGGGTCACTTCAATTAGGCAAAGACTGAATGGCACAAATGGTGGTAAATGTAAGCAATGCAAACCTCAAAGTCACACGCTGTGAAACATGCTACTGTACTGTGTTTGTCTTTCAATAGTGTGTTGACTGACTTTTCTCTCTTTGTCTTTTCATCTGACCACGATATGGTCTGCAGGCCTGGGTAATGACCCTGCATGCACATCCCCAAATCAAGGCCCAGTGCAACTTCAACAAAGCACTGTCCAACTCCAGAGCCATTGTTGAACGGACTTTCGGCATAGTGAAGTCATGTTTTCGCTGCTGGGATATGTCAGGTGGCAGGCTTCTATACTCCCCGCTAAAGTATGCAAAATCACAGTTGTGTACTAAAATGAACAGTTAAGGGCACATGAGACTGTTCACAGCGGCATGATCATTGCTAAAACAGATCATGTTGTGCCGACTAGGCCCATAGGTGCTGTGTGACCCATCCGCCATTATGTAGGGAGCAATGTCACCCAGCATGCTAGGTAATTACTGACTCAAGACTGTGTGGGCCAGCTGGCATGAATGTTGCAGGGAGCACACTCACATGTCATCTGGCACCAGGTAGACAAGGTGTTTGCTTTACCACCCATAGTATCACACATACGTGTCTATTGGGAGAAATTGATCATGATTCCTTCATAAGCCTGTACAGGCCTTGAATGTTCATTGCTCATTTACAATGCATTGGTTACATGTAAGGAGCTAAGTGAAAAAGGGAAGTAAGCATAGTGACTGTCAAGTGTGTGTATCTTTGTGAATAACAGGTATTTATGTGAGCAGTCCCCAGGATTTTCATGCTATGCACAGTGTTGTCAGTCAAATTGGACTGTTCACGTAGCCATCAAATCAAGACACCTTTCAACCCTGTAGAAACTTGTACATTGTCTGTGCTCTGTGCAACTGATATGTGATGTGCCTTGGATCATCTGACTAAACAGCAACATGGCAGACATGCCCATTATTAGGACACTCCAACTTTGCCTCATGCTACATGTCCAATGTATACCCCGTACCAGTGTACATGTTCAGCTTTAAAAGAGAAGTGTACCATGTTCTTGTCTTGTAGGTGGACCCGACCCATACACCTGTGGCGAGGTGGACAGCCTCAGTGATCCAAATGGTATCAGTGAGTACCACTGGATGGTTTCTGTCCCTTTTAAGGATTGTGTGTGTCCACATATAGAGTTTGCAGTGAGATGTGTAAGTGGAATCATCAGCCAATGTTAAATATACCTGACATGTAGATACACAACAGCAGTAGGTAGCTGTAGGCAGTAGAAGTAGGACAGTGGTATGAAGGATGTTGTACTGGAAGTGGATGTGAACATCGAAATGGAGGGATGAACTTATTTCTACATGTCTGATGCACGTTTCTAATGTAGGTATCCAGATGGCAATGCATGGTCAATCTTGTGGGGCATGCCACACAGGCTGTGTTGATTCCTAACTCACTGCGGACAGATTCGTTATGAGTTGATGTGGGACATGTCACCATTCCACACATGACACTGCTGTTACATGTCTGACTAATGCCCTCATATACCCATTTCCCCATGACAGAAACATGTTCATACCTTTGTAGTATTTTGTGAGGAATGAGGGCAATGTGTTAAGTACCACAGACATGCATGCACAGTGTTTTCTGCATACAGTCCATTTCAACTTCAACCTACAGCTGTATTTGCCCATAGTGTCTCCCCCATACATTGTACCATTCAACCTGTCCAGGCACTTGCCTACAATGTAGAGAGCAATGTCCTCATAGACATGAGATCCAGAGTATTCATACACACACACATCACATGGAATAAGTATGAGTTGATGAGCATCTGGGTTATATTCCGTAGACCAATGTATGGACAGACACTTGGCTATGTAAAGGATCACATGCAATATCTTGAATGTCATATGTGATTTAAGATAAAGTGTTAATGATCCATCAATGAGTCAGTATTGAAGAGGTGTCCATCAGGTCTGTCTATTTGGAGCTAGCTAACCATTTGCTGTCTATGTTACAACTACCTGGCCCTGAGTCATTCTATGATGCAATGTGTGTTGCCTTGTGTTCTTGCCACACAAGTGAGCATTACTGAGACACAATATGTGTACTTACTACACATTACTCATTTCACAGGGGTGATTGGCTATATCTGTTACCCTAATTGCATGTAGCCTGACAATCCCCAGGGAGTACCTCGATAGACCATGTGTACCATTCCATGTGTACACAACATTAGGGCCGGCTTTAAGGCGGTGCGAGTGGTGCTGTCACACTGGGTGCTGACCTGGATTGGGAGGGCGCTGGCCTCAGGGGGGGGGGCGCTGTGTTTAGCAATAACTTACGAAACTTGCGATTAAAAAGCACCTGCTGAAAAGTTCCTTGTGAGTCTATCCTTCAGGAAGCAGGTAGCAGTGAAAGGCAGCCGGTACATGGCAGTCACAACCTCAGCCAGAAACTGCAGAACACCCCAAGCAGAGTTGAGGTTGAGGCTGGCTGACCTCGAACAGGAGGTGGCCACACTGATGGACACGCTCAGAACTTAGCAGCAAACTATGAACCAGACTGATGCCCAAAATTAGGACCGATTTGCTGGTCCATCCCAGTTCCTGTATGTTTTAATTTATGTATACCATTTTAGCATAGTTTAGAATAGGTTTTTAAATATGGATAGGTTAGGCTAGTTTCAGTGCTTTTATAGCTTTTAATGTTTGATAGTCGTTAGCTGGGGATATGGGTGGGTAGGTCAATTAGTGGGTGGGGAGTCCATGTTTAGTTTATGCATAAAAAAGAATAAAAAAAATACAAAAAAATAAATATTTGTGAAGTTTTCAATGTTTAGTTTGTTTATTTATAGGTGTAGTTTATATTTGACTTGTGTTCTAATGTGTATTAAGGGGTTGGGGGATTGATGTTTAATATAGCCTTACAGCCCATGTAGCGGGCTACACCAGTCATTAAAGGCCTGCTCCAGCATTAAAGGCCCAAGCCAAAGGCTAGGGCCTTTAATGGCTGATATAGCCAAGCTATGAAGGGCTATAAGGCTATTAGAACATTCTGCCACTAGAGGGCAGAATGTTCTAATAAATTTAAAAAAGGCCACTCAGACCCTCGGGCTCTGAAGCCTTTGTTCACACCTGAGATACAAACATTGGAATGTTGGAGCTATGGGCTTTTGGCAGCCATTATAAGCAACAATATCTCCATTGTCTTCAATGGAGCTCCCAACATTCCAATGTTATCATATGTCTGATGTGGTATATGTGTAGAGTCGGATAAGTTAAGGCCAGGTAGGTTAGGTTAGTTGTGAGTTGAAGTAGTGTAGGTTAGTTAGCAAGATTAGTTTAGGCAGAGTTTACTTGTAATTATTTAGTTAGTGTAGGTTAGTTTTAGGTTAGGTTTTAGATATTTAATAGTGTTTCTAATAAAAATTGTTTATGCAGTTTCACAACTGCTTCCATGTTAACTATGTGGCAGTTGTCATATATGCTTTTGAAGGATTAAGCATGTGATGTATGTTTCCCTGTCAGTGCTTTTATACATGTGTAACTGGGTGAAGGACCTAATGCGTATATATTGTCAGGTTTGCAATGGAGTCACTTAAGGGATCTTCCAATGTGATTGTGCCCTGAAAGTGGCAATCTTGCTGTGAATGGACACAGAGCCCAAAACAGGTATAACAAATTGTCGGTCCTCTATTTTGGAGATGAAGGGGGTTATTCTAACTTTGGAGGAGGTGTTAATCCGTCCCAAAAGTGACGGAAAATTGACGGATTTACCACCAGCCGTATTACGAGTCCATTATATCCTATGGAACTCGTAATACGGCTGGTGGTATATCCGTCACTTTACCGTCACTTTTGGGACGGATTAACACTCCTCCAAAGTTAGAATAACCCCCGAAGTGTCCAGTATCCTTTACTTATGAAGGTAGTTGTGATGCCAAAGGTTTAAAAAACGTCTCTACATATTTTACAGGCAGGAAGGAGGCTTTATAGCTTTCAGCTTAGTACGCTGTGTGTATCTCTCATCGTTACAATCAGCAGGAGTGGAGGGATTTACCATATTCCATCATCTTACGAGTAAGCCTTTAGACAGTTTTTTGTTCGGTTCACTACACGGAAGCGAGTTTTGCTCGCATTACAAATGACCCTCTTTAGTGCCCTGCGTGCTTTCATGAAATGATGCCTAGTACTTTCGATTTAGGTAGAGATTGGGCAGAATGCATTATACAACTACATGAGCTTTTATTTGTTTTTGTTATTATCTTAGATTGCAAACATTGTACGAACGGGATCCCTTTGGAGAGCCTTTCCAAGTACTCGGTTATTTCAGGCACGGGGAGGTACATCCTAATGCCTTGTTGTTGTTTTCTCTCCTGGGTTGTTTTTCTAAGTTTTTATTTTTTAAGGTTTATGTGGTCTCCTGACTTGTATTGCACTTTGGGATCTTTAGTGCTATGCTTGGGAAGCATGAAGGCATTCTTGGTTTTTCATAACTTTTTTGATTCTAGAGTCTTTTCACTTTTTCGATTTGGTTGATAAATATTCACATCCACTTACATAGTATCAATATTATTGACAGCATATTCCATGATTCCTTACTTATCTTATATGTCATTCCTAATTGTATTCCTCTCTGGGTTGTTGTTTAGTTTTTCAATAAGAGGGCTGAGCACCAGTTTTGATATTCTGTCCTGATGAAGGTGGTGCAAGGAATCAAGGTGGTATACTAGTGTTGCAGGTCCACCGAAACGCGCGTCGGCAAGACTTTCAGTGTGACAAGAACAAGAGCTAAGATAAGGCACTAATTTTGGATGGTAACAGTGAAAGTAAGGCAACTGTCTAGCTTGGATGTAAATAGACTAAGTGGATTTATCCTGAACTTCGAATTTTTTATCATTATTAAGTGGCTCACGTAATAATTTACAACGCCTACTATGGATATTGACTTTGGACATTCACTGATCTGTATTCGATTGATCCTTCAGTAATACTATGAATTCTTAATTTATAAGGCTGACAACGGTATATGCAATGTATATTTATGATTATGTGTGATTTTCTATGAGCTAATACTTGTGAGAATTTGTGATATTTCATGAGTTCCGTTTTCATATATTTATGTAGTATTTGTTTTGTGATATTTGTGTATGATTTTGTTGTTTATATTATTTTGTTTTTGTTTTTGTATGACAGCATAGTGGTTGTCTATTGTGTTGCGTGATTGTATTTTTGAAAGTTTTGTATATATTTTGTTTGGTTGGTATTGTTATGTAGGGAATTGATGCTGTGATCTTTTTGTATTTAAAAATTGTATAATTAAAGATGTTGATGTTTGGATTAAAACAATGATTGTTTTTTTTTCAATACTTGCAGCAGTGATCAATGACTGATATTTCTAATTGAATAGGAGAGATATAAGTATTTTTCTTTGTTTAGAGTTCTGTTCCCTGGGATTCTCTCCTCATTGTGCCAGGACCCCTTCCTTGCTTGATTGAAGTAGACTGACATGGTCATCAGCAGTGAGCAAAGGAGAAACTGGCAATTTGGCATAGAGAAATGCTACCAGCCAGTTTTAAGTTGGAATGAGGTGTAGTAAACATCTTCATCCTCTGATGTGTGTGTTGCTTCCCGTAAGGGGGGTGTTGTTGGTGTGGAAGGTGCCCGAGGCACACACACATCAGGGGCTGAAGATGAGGATCCATGTGAGAAATTGTGTTGTTGGTTGTCTGGGATGTGAGCCCTGGTCAAGCAACAGCCACAATCCCTTGCAAACTGAACCACAAAAAGTGAATAATTTAATCTGTGCCTAATGTAGCTTGGCACAAAAAGCAATCAGGCTAAATTTAGGGGCAATGTGTTAAGTATTTACACAGTAGTCAAACAGCAATACAGTGAAAACACAACATGATACAAATCCCAAACCAATTTAAAAATAGAGAATGTTTTAATAGATATTTCACACCAAAAACATCAAAATCAAATTAATAGAATCAGAGTTATGAGTTTTTTAAAGTTTAAGATTCAAAATAGGAAGTCCTCAGTTTTTTAAAATGGCCACCTGGGCACCTTTAGCACCACAACCAAGGATCCAGGAGGGGATGGGGACCTCTTGAGGGTACCCGACTCACTTAGGCTGGGTCCAGGTTTAAGATGGTGTGAGCCTGTTATGTCCCTGTGGCTCAGAACTGGAGACCAGCTAAGCTAGCCCTTGTAGTAACCTCTGAAGTCCTGGGTGCAGGTGGTGATGCAGGGTTCTACAGCAGGGTTGTCCTCTGAAAATTCCAAGCAGGCTCCAGGTGGCAAAGCAGTCCTTCCAGGTACAGCAGCAGTCTGGCATAGTGCACAGCAGGTCACAGTAGCAGACAGTCCTCTGAAAGTCCTTCCACAGGTTCAGTAGTGAACTGAAGAGTGAGCCTGGTAGCCCTATTTTTATACCCTTGTGCCCGACTCCTAGAAGCCGGGAGAAGTTTCCAGAAGGGTTCTCTGAAGTTCCAGGAATTTCCTGCCTCCCCTGCCCTGGCTCTTAGCTGGCTGAACCGATAATACAGGGTCATTAAGCTTATTGTGAGGAGATTGGGCACAACCTATTCAGCTGCGACTGGGCTTGTGCTTAGCTTCACACCCCCCGCAAATCAGTCAATGGCCCATTCAAGCTCTGCTAACCCCCCTATTGCGTGACTATCTGGGCTGCATTCACTAAGTCCCAACTGTCAGTTATACCCAGTAATGCGTCCTAAGGCAGGTTACAGGCACAGAGGGCTAAGGGTATGAAAATGCCAACTTTTTGAAAGAGGCATTTTCAAACTGGTGATGATAAATCCAACTTTGCCATTAAAGAGGGATTATCACTATACGCTCACAGGTACCAAACATGACATACCTACCACCTCTGGTTTAGGAATTACAACGTATTAATTTTAATAAGGAATGCCCAATGTCATATTATGGGAGGGGTAGGCCTCTCAGTAGTGAGAAAATGAATGTGGCAGTTTTATTCTACTAGGACATGTAAAACAAGTACATGTCCTACTTTTCAAGTACACAGCACCCTGCCCTATGGGCTACTGAGAAAAAATGACAGTTGATGGACGGAATGCAGAACAAATCAAACATTCCCCCCAGTCATAGATCTGGGTTTAATCCATCAGTTTTTTTGCTCACCATGCCATTCCAGTTTGGACCCAGCCATATGCAAATCAGTCTTGGCCCTGTCCCCCATGGGAACAGTCCAGCCCGAACTGCCAGACCAGGTCCTCCCTTGACCAGAAACAAGCACCCTGGGACCGGTTTCGGGGTATCACCCCTCTTCAGCCAGGCTAGCTTGAATCTGGTGGCATAGTGAGCACGGGACCCACGTCTGGGCATACCCTCCCCACTTGGGCTGACAAATGCAAAAATAACCGTTGATGTACGGAATGCAGAACAAATCAAACATTCACCCCCAGTCATAGAACTGGGTTTAATCCATCAGTTGTTTTGCTCACCATGCCATTCCAGTTTGGACCCAGCCATATGCAAATCAGTCTTGACCCTGTTCCCTATGGGCTACTGAGGGCCTACCTTAATGGTGACTTATATGTAATGAAAGGGGATTTTACGACTTGGGAAGGGGTTTCGAACACCAAGGCAACATGGCAGTGGGCCACTGCCTTCAGGCTGTAATGGCAGGCCTGGGATATGTTTTAAGGGTGGCACAATAAGTGCTGTAGATTCACTGGTAGCATTTAATTTACAGGCCCTGGGTATTTGGTATACCATTCTACAAGGGACTTAAATGTGATTTGAATATGCCAATCAGCTACATGCCAATCAAACCATGTTAAGGGTAGTAAGCACATTCACTTTAGTGCCGGTTAGCGGTGGTAAAGTCCACAGAGTCCTAAGGCATGCAAAAATCCAACAAAAAGTAGGAGGAGGAAGGAAAAAGGTTTGGGGTTGGCCCTGTAGAGAGGGCCATTTCCAACAATCCCCTATCTGCAGCAGCATTGCCCTGTGCCAACAAGTGAGGCAGCACTGCACTGAGAAGGGTCTGTTGGTTCGCAACCACAGCCCCAATGCCACAGTGGTAGACACACATTGTGGCATTGCATGTGTCCTGCTTCTGCTCTATGGACTCAAGGATATTGCGGATTGCCCCCTGTGGCAAGGTGGCAACCTTGCTGGTGTCACTTTGGTAGGGCAGTTGTTTGTTCTTCTGCCTCATGACACAAGCGTTGTCAGCCAGGGACTGTTTGAGGCAACAGCGCAGTGGGTAGGTGCCTCTTATAGCCACTAAATTTTCCTTATTGGGACTGAAGCACCTATGGACTGCCTCTAGTGTACCTACCACAGTCTCCATCCCCACCCACATCACATCAAGCATCTCCTGCTGTACTCCTACCCCACGACGGTGGAATTCAAATTAGGGGGCCTCAGAGTCCAGGGCTGGGGCAGGACTGGCAAGTGGTGTTTGTTGGATGCTGGTGGATCCTCTGGAGACCCTGCAATGCTGTTGGCCCTTCCCACAACCATAGATTGCGTATCGAAGGAGGACAGGATTTGCAAGAAGGTGTCTTTGATAAAGGTTGGCAGGCTGTAATCCTCAGCAAGATCATAAACCAGGACTGGCAGCTGGTCAGGGGGTGTAGATATATCCTCTGTAATGAGAAGGAGAAAAGGTATATGTTAATATGAGTCGTCTGATTGACAATCTAACTTGCTATTATGTGACTTTAATTTCAACATTGATGCATAGGATGTGTGTTACACAGAGGTATTGAGTCCAAGTTGCACTGTAGTTGGCTTTCAGATGGCAATATATTTGCTTTGTTCCTACAACCACTGTGTGACAAGAGACATGTTGCAATGCTGTTATACAGAGTGCTGGGCCAACCTTTCCTGCACATATGATAAGAGATCAGGTCAGCATCTGCCATGGTGATTTGCATTCTCATTCATGATGCCTATCCTGATTATTTTGTGACATTTTAGCAATAGTACCATTCACATTTCACCTAATCCCCACAGTGCCTGCATTCCCTGTGACCAGTATTCAGCCCACAACTCCTGTGCAGGTGATGTGGGTCTGGTTTTGACTAAGGGCCTGATTTAGTTCTTGGCAGAGGTGAGTACTCTGTCACACCTTCCATTCCATCGCTTTAATATCAGGTATTTGTGCATGGTGTCAAGTAAGACACAGTGGCCTCATGCTACAAGGTAGCCTGCATTACCACCATCAAGTTGTGAAGGGTTCATGTGCCCATGCATGATGCATTATTCCATTGTGATACTTGTAGTTTTGGTAACTCATGTTGTAGATTCCACTACATGTGCCAGTATACAAAGGTGGATCTGGACTGGTGCAGCACCTCACACACGGAATGATGAAATGTGACAGAGCGTGACTGAGCTGTACTACATGTAACTGGGCAGCGGGTCTGACATTTCTGTGCCATTTAACGGGACATGATCCAGATCCCAGCCCTTTTTTTCCCTGCACATGGTACAGAGGAACACTGGAACATAGCTAACTGCACTGCACTGCACAATATGAACATTTTGCCCTCATTGTCCCTTGTTGATAATCACCAAGTGTCTCTAAGTATTCCTCATTTGCTGCACTGTTGGGTCCTCATACTCCAGCCACCAACTCAAGTCGGATGACAGCTGCCACCTGCTCCTCCAAGGAATCCAGCTCCTCCTGGGGCACTGGGCTCCATCATCCTATCTGCATTGCTGCCTTCAGGATATTGGTCAGTTTCTTTTTTGTCTGGCGCTTATAATCATGCCAGCGTTTCTTGCAGTCAGTGACAGACCTCTTTGCTTGCCCCTCACTATTAACCTTCTCCGCTATGGACTGCCAAATGGCCTCTTTTTTCCCTAGTGGCAATTTAGATGTGACATAAAGCTGCTGTTGATGGCCTGTCACCTCAGTGATCAAGATGTCATTGTCCTCCTCACTGAAATTGCACATTTTCTTTTTCCTCTTACCCTGAGAGTCTGTCTGGACATCCTGGCTGGTGCTCGGTTGTTGTCCTTGCTTCTGCTATCTTCTCCCTGCTCCATGGCTGCCTTCTGTGAAGTGTGCCATTTTTTCCCCCCAATCTGTCATTTTTTTTTCATGCATTCCGCACTCAAAAATGTCACCTGGTCGATTAGTGTCACTTTACGTGCCGCAAGTCAGCCCAGCAACACTTTTGCGGCAGGAGCATCAGATTTCCTTCCAATATGGCACACATGAATGCATCATTTTTAGGGGCGAGCTCAAAGCGCTCCAGCCCTCTTCTAATCTCTCTTTAGGGGGATTTTAACCACGCCCATGTTACGTCAGTCACTTTCATTGGCTTGTGGGATTGCCTTTTAAAATTCGCTTGTTTGCATTTGTGAAAGGCATGCACATGTCATGCCTTTTCCGGTGTTTAGCCCTCTTCGAGAGCACCGGTAAACTACTGGAAACATACCAGGCTCCATGTTTTCCATATGGTTTCTGGACTACTTTTTCTCTTTATTTTGCAGCTCAATCACGCCATGTTTTACACAGTGCGATCACGCTCGTTTTTTTTTTTCATTTAATGTGGCAAGAAAAATCCGGTTAGGAGTTTACAACGATAATAGAAGTAATGCGAAACCCGTTGCATTGCAAATGCTTGTTTTTTTTACACTGACAGGATCCTTACGACATGATGCACAGTGTTGTAAATATGACTCATCCACGGCATAGGATTCTGTTGTACCAACGTGCAATTTATTTTGACACATAGCTGCCATAATGCAGCAATATGTCAGGTCCTGTAAATTAGGCCCCTAGAGGTTCTGTTTTGTTTTTTGAAACCCTCATTTTCACCTCCACGCACGACAGAGACCTGTATTTGTGAGTCTGCCATGTTTGCTTCTGTGCACTGGTTCTACGCCTGACCTCCTTACAACCATGGAGACAATTGGGGTGTGGCCCAGCACATCTACACTGATGGTCTGCTTTTGGGATTCCTGCAAAGTGCACACTCTTCGACTCTAACTATACATTTGTGACATAGTGTACTGGCTGTTTTGCAACTTCAAATTTGTTAACGCCTGCCTCTTGCCCCACAGTACTAGTCATACTGTGGAGTGCATGCTATGAATTATGTTTCACTTGCTTATGGAAACTAGTGAGACGGGCACTCCAACGTTAATATAATTGTTTTTCAGTATAGTTCATTGGTTGTTAATAAAGTGTTTAAGCAAACAATGCTTTATGTGGAAACTTAAATTTTATAATATAATACAAGTTTATATATACTTTCAGGTTACCATTTGACCCTGGGTTTCTTTTATCATGTGTACTTTATTATTTTGTGATAATTAGCAAACAAGTTTCCACTTTCCATGAACTTAGCTTTCGACCTTCCATTCTTTAGTCTTTGCCCTGTGTTAATTAAGAAGTTTTTTTATTCATTTAGCCCAGGGTGCCTTGAGCTCAGCCGCTATACCCAAGGGTGAGAGGTTAAGATACGTTTTAAAAGATAATTGGTTTGCGTCTGTGATGTCTGCAGGGCTATTATGTTGTAGAAGCTTAGCACTAGCTTATCTGTGTCCACTTCTAGCCAGCGCCATGGATTTATTGCACTGCCTCATAATTTCATTGGTTCTTAATACATAACTGCTCATATAGAAATGAGAAACGTAGAACATAAAGAGAAACAGAGCTGAGGAAGGACTAGGATGGTTCGGGCGCTGTTTTAAGCTCACAGCACAGACGAGTGAATAGATGGATGACGTACCGACATTCCAAGTGCATTAAATTACCTTGACTAATTCGCTGTGAGACAGGACACGAAGCAACCTTACACCTACCATTAGCCTCGAAAAACAACCAAGTATGCGAGCTGTTAAGGTGCAAAGCACATGTTGACAATTAGGGAATGAACTAAGCATAAGGCAAATAGTTAATCTTAAAGAATTGCAACAACATGCAACCAAACAAGGGCCAAGAATTAAACAAGAAAATAAAAATACAAATACTGAAGGAAATTATTGTCATGGTATATTTAGCAATTGTGAATAGGCGCAAGGGGCAGAAACTGTTTTTCAAGTGTAGACCCACATATGTGCGTATAGATTAAATATATCCGAAATACAACAATTTCGGCATTGGTGTCGAGCAACAGTCCTTTCAATGTAAATACATAGAAACAGTGCCTGCTGCATGAGGTCGGAAAACTCATATTTTCTGCAGTGTAACAACAAGCCGAGAAACGGTGAGACCAGCTGGATCTCTGTTAATCGCTCCATACTTCATATTACTTTACCTTCTTGATGATACAGTTCTACAGTCACCCTACTCACTCAAAAAGTAACCAGCCCACAACAATGGCTCTTATTACAACTCCTCTGTAAATCTCTATTGGGGTCCAATGTTGGATTTGCAACTGTACCAGAAATCGGAAATTCGCAGTAGTTATCATACGTTAGAGTTTTTACCTGCACATTTTTGGACAGAAAAAACATGCTTGGATTTTTAATGTAAACATCACAACATTGGGAATGTGGGCACACCAAAGCAGGGAAGAGCAAGGTATTATCACATTATGGGCCTAATTACGACCTTGGCGGAGGGGATTACTCTGCACACAAACGTGATGGATATCCCGTCCGCTGTTTTCAAAGTTCCATAGGATATAATGGAACTTGTAATACAGCGGATGGGATAATCGTCACGTTTGTGATGGAGTAATCTCCTCCGCCAAGGTCGTAATCAGGAAGTATATCTCATTTTGAGGTGTAGAAGATTGGACATGTGCTAACATCACTCGCAGTAAATGCAGCACCAAATGGTATTTGTATTCACTAGGTGCGGTATTTCCTCCCAGATTTTTGAAACTAAAATGTCTCCTGCATGGTGCACAGTTGTGATCCCTGTCCTGAGAAAACAAACTGAATGTATCTAGTTCCCTGTTTTTAAAATTTTTTGGCCCTACCATGACACCAATCTAGTGTACGCACAGACATAAAACTGTCCTTTGACCTCAGTGAGAACCTGTACCTGTCTTGTGACTTGAAAGGGTGCAACAATTGTGCTCTAATGAACAGCCAGAGGACTATTGTACTTTTCATGGGATTAGTTTGTAGAATTATGGTGGCAGCCTACTGAGTCTTCTGAATCTATAGTTGCAACCAGATCCTTTTACCAGTATCGCTGGAGTGGAGGCCTACTGGCCCACTCATGCACATGTTTGCTTTTGTGAGCTGACACAGACCCTAGCACTAACAGTGTGGTATATGGATGATCTGCTTGTATAATGGTGTCCTGTTAGTTCCATTTTGGAAGCCCTGCAGCAATGCCAGTCGGTAAATGGCATTGAAGGGTGGGACTACAGTCTCTGTTGCTTCAAGTGAATAGGACTTGTTTAGAAGAAGGCAGCTTTTTGACTTTTCCAAGCTCATTGCTTAGATTGGCTGTTGATATCGAGTTGCAGAAAGCTCTCACCTCTTTGTGCCTCTTTTGTTGGTGTCCAAGTGGATGCTTGAGGCTATCCTATTCTGATGAAATCCACTCTATATTAAAGCTGTGAAGCAGTCTAGAATGGACACTTTTAGAGGAGAACGACCCAAAACGACTTCTGAAAATGCAGGGAGTGATGCAGCATTTAATTTAAGAAAATGCACAGTATAATATATAAAGGCTATTATAAATGCACACGTCATGTAGCTGCTATATTTATGTTTGAGGATCCTGAAGGGTCACTGACATCCCTTTTCTGAAGACCCAAATGCAGTGGTTTGCCAATAGAGAACCAAAGTTGCATCAAAATGAAGTGGTAATTATTGCAGAGGTTCCTGTAGATGGTGAAAGATGCTAGATATATTTTGATTGTAACCCACATGACATGATGATGCGCAGGCTGGTGCCCTCAAACAGACCAA
The DNA here is from genome assembly GCF_031143425.1 of Pleurodeles waltl. Classification (NCBI taxonomy): domain Eukaryota; kingdom Metazoa; phylum Chordata; class Amphibia; order Caudata; family Salamandridae; genus Pleurodeles; species Pleurodeles waltl. Next base: position 1,000,046,988 of record NC_090436.1, read on the forward strand.
TTAGATAGGCTTCACTGGCTTCCTGTAGGACTCCAATAGCTGTGCTCTTGAACAGTAGGTCAGTCTGAAAGTCCTGGGCAATCTCCCTCACCAGTCTCTGGAAGTGGAGCTCCTGTACAAGTAGCTTTGAGGACTTCTGGTAATAACAAATTTCCCGGAATGTGCTAGGGCCAGACCTGTATTGATGGGGATTTTGCGCACCTCCAAGCACGCTTCCTACCTGCTTTCAGGGGAGCCTTCCTACCAGCGGCTTTATTAGAAACCTCCTTTGTTCTGGCCATGGCTCCTCTTTAGTGGACCAGTCGCTGCTTGAGCCATGTTTACTTGACTGAGCAACAATATTCTTCTAAACACTAGATCCTTCTTCTGTTAAAATAGTGTTCAGATTGCCACAACTTTAACAACGTAACAACTGGCACCACATTCCATGTGCTCTGCTCAGACAGTGGATCCACATCATTCGGTTTTGACTATATAAAAGTGGGAGCCACTGTCCAACTTGCTGGTCCAGTTCTAAGTTTTCCGCAGAGTACTCAAAAGACTACTGTACTACCAGAGCTGGTATTTGCCTGATAGCCAGCTTCCAAGAGATGAGGGGATGTCATCACACGTCTTGCCTGGATGGAAGAAGTTGTTCTTCTGGCCTGACGCACCTAGAAGCAAATCTACCTGCTGAGAAAGGGGAGGAGCCTGCAAACCGCGAAGAAGGTGTGACTGATGCTTGCTGAAGATCTCTGCTGGCCACGTGAGGAAGACTGAAACAATTCCACTGTGATGTGAACTGTAACCTGTGGACTGTTTATAATAAGTGAGCGCACACACTACTCAAAAGGGTACTCTGCACTTGAGCCTAGATCCCAGTCATTGAGAGCTTGAACTCAGAAAAAGGGGACCTGGCTAATTACACAAAAGAGAGATACCTAGGAGAGAGGGTTAGGGGACCAATACCCAGGGTACAGTAGCCCAATGGCCAGTAAAGTAATTGTACCTGAAGCCTGTTCTGTGATGTATTATGCTTTGCATGTGTATCAAAGTACTTTCCCAAAGTAGAGCACTCGGGGGGTAGGAGGCCCACCTCAGGAGTTACAGAAATGAGGCCTGAAGAAAATGGCTGAGGGTCAACTGGATTTATTTCATGCAATGTAGCTGGAGCTTTCACCTGAGATATCTCTCACCATCTCCATATGTGAATCATTTTAAAAGCATGCCCTGCTAGAGGAAGCAGCTCCACACTTGAGCACTGTCAGCTTAAGAAAACTGTCATACTTGTTTTTGATAAAATCTTACATTCTAATCTAAATGTAAAATCATCAATGTGAATTTTGGTAGTGTGGCCTGTCTGCAGGATGCAGTAATTAAGCAATCCTAGAGCATGTGTTTGAGCAAGTTTGCACTTTTGAGTACGTATCATACTGTCCAGTGTTCACAAACTGCACTTTTGTAGTAATTTAACACATTTGTAGCAAATGTACACTTTTGTAGTAAGTCCAGCACTACACATGGCTAACCACTGATACTGCAACATCCCCCTATATAAAATAATGGTAGTTGAGATCTACTACCAAAGAATGTTAGTACAAAAGTGTAAGTTACTACAAAATTGCAGTTTGCCATTAACATTTTGTAGTACATTTTGTAATGCTACTGTAGTGCTTCAAAATATACTACAAAGTGAGTTTTTGAATCAGGCCCAGTGCAATGAAGACATGCTACATTTGAGCCAATGCAAATAAAGTGGAGGGAGATGTGATCAAACAGCCAAAGCTCCCACACTTCCAAATGGGGGAGCAAGCTCAAGTGTGCTCTTGGCTCAATATCCTGTGATTTTTTAAGAAATCACTTAAGCTTGCTGTGACTAAACATGAGAAATATAATCTGGTTATCAGGTAAAGCCCTCTAATGCCCTTGGGCCAAGTTAGACAAACCTGCAAAAAAATCAAAGACAGATGCTTGCTGCAGGTCTCTGCTGGCCACGTGAGGAAGACTGAAACAACTCCACTGTGCTGTGAACTGTAACCGATGGACTGTTTATGATAAGTGACCGCACACACTATTCAAAGGGGTACTCTGCAAATGAGCTATTCAAAGGGGTACTCTGCAACTGAGCCTTCATACCAATCATGGAGAGCTTGAACTCAGAAAAGGGGGACCTGGCTAATTACACAAAAGAGAGATACCTGGGAGCGGGAGAGAGGGTGAGGGGGGCAAAGACCTAGGGAACAGTAGCCCAATGGTAACTAAAGTAGTTGTATCTGTAGCCAGTTCTGTGAGGTATTATGCTTTGCATGTGTGTTAAAGTACTTTCGCAAAGTAAGGCACTGGGGAGGACAATCATGTTTTGTGCTGGTGGGTGATTGTTGAGCTTATGCATGGCTACAGTCCCTTCTTGAGAAGCTTGTGGCTGCTTGCAATTGCTATCAATGAGAGTCTACTGCTGAAGGGTTTGTAGATGGGTCAATTTTACAAAGTCATAGTAGAACTTACCTACATCAGATTCAAACAATCTCAGTCCCCAAGTCTGAGGCCCAGTAGACCCTGCTTGCCCCTCACATGGCGCCTGACCCAAAATAGTTGTAATAAGCCCCAATACACACTGTGTTTATTTGGTTGTATGTGAAAATGTCAACCTTCACTTACAATGACTGCACATTATGGACCTCCAACTTATCAATAAGGTGAGCATACTTTGGGGAGTATAGGGGCTATATCACATAACACGAGTAAAAATGCTAATTTAAGATGTTGTATGTGCCTTAGTTTTTGACTGATTGGTGTCTTGAATTGTTGAAGAGCCGGAGCTTCATTGTTTTACCAACTTAGCCAGTGATAAATAGTTGTTAATCACGGAATATTAAAGGAATTGGCTGTTTTTAGCTAGCAATGTGGCAGACTTTGTTGCCTTCTCCAAAATAATTACAGAGCGCAATATATCACACCACAAAATCAGAAAACAAAGAAAAATAACAGCACAACAAAAATGCAAGAGGGCTCAACAATAAGAATACAAAACATCCACAGTACAACACAACAATAACACAGTACACTAATGTTTCACAACAGCACAAAACAACAAATCACCAGCTGTGCAACACATAGATATGGAAAATATTCTTGTCATACATTACTATCGCCAGAAATCTTCTTTCATAATAGCATGGTAAAAGATGTTGCCAAAAAACACTACGGGCATATTTATACTCTGTTTGCGCCGAATGTGCGTCAAAAATTTTGAAGCACAATCGGCGCAAACCCTGCCCCATATTTATACTTTGACGTCCGACCCCGCGGGTGTCAAAATTCCACCATGTGCATAATTTTTTGGAAGGGGGAACCAGCCGTGCGTTAATTATATGCAAGGTAGGCGTTCCCTTCCAAAAAATGACTTTAAGGCCTGTGCCCCATATTTATACTCTGATATCATTTTGACGCACAGGAGGGGGTGGGCCTTAAAAAACGACGCACAGCCTGATGGGCGCCGTTTTTTAACACCTGGGTCAGGGTAGGCGTTAAGGGACCTGTGGGCTCGGAAGGAGCCCAGAGGTGCCCTCCCTTGCACCCAGGGACACCCCCTGCCACCCTTGCCCACCCCAGGAGGACACCCAAGGATGGAGGGACCCATCCCAGGGAAGTAAAGGTAAGTTCGGGTAAGTATTTATTTCCGAATTTTTTTTGTGGCATAGGGGGGCCTGATTTGGGCCCCCCTACATGCCACTATGCCCAATGACCATGCCCAGGGGACATAAGTCCCCTGGGCAAGGAGGCATGACTCATGTCTTTGCTAAGACAGGAGTCATATCAATGGAGGTTGGGCATCAAAAAAAATGGCGCAAATCCGGTTTGAGGCCTGAATTTTGCCTCAGACCTGACTTGCCCCATTTTTTGACGCACAACCCCCATTTTCCCATACGCCGGCGCTGCCTGGTGTGAGTCATTTATTTTGACGCACACCAGTCCGCAGCGCCGGCTAACGTCATTCCATAAATAAGGCGCCCGCATGGCACGTTGGAATGGCGTTAGCCGGCGGTAAATTTTTTGACGCACAACTGCGTTGGCCCAGTTGTGCGTCAGAAAGTATAAATATGGGCCTACCTTTCTTCGGACCTAGGATGTAATTTTGCAAGTCAAAAATGTTTTGACCCTAGACTTACTATTCTAACTTCACATCTCTGCATCTACTTACCTTGACATGTACCTAGTCTAAAATATGCAATTGGTATAAGAGCAGATCGACATTTCAACCGTGATATTCTGATACACCCTTTAGTCAAAGCATTTTGTATAATGCTATCAGGGGCATATCTTAGTCAATACTATTGAGGGGGTGTGAGCTTCAGTTTTTCCAACTATCACGCTGGCATATAATGTCAAAATGCATTATATGCGAGCAGGGTACATGTGAGGGGCTAAAGGGGCAGTAGAAAGGGAGACAAATGTGGATTGGAAGAGATACTAAGTGGGAGAAAACACAGTTGGCCAGATTTACAAGAAAGTGGTGCATCAGCTGTGATGCACCACTTTTCTTGCACCCCCTCTAATGACACCTATTGACTCCATGTGTGCACCATATTTACAATACTTTAGGACAATAGCGTTAAAATTTATGATGCTATTGTTGTTCTTCGCAGGATTAGCACCATAAATTGTGGCACTAATCCTGCAAAGTAAAGGGAAACCCATTGAAAGTAATGGGCACGTCATTTTAATGGCTACTCTGAGCAGCCGTTAAAAATTACTCAAAAAATTGGGCAGTGAAATGTAAATTTCACTGCGTCATTTTTTACAAGCCTCCTTTGAGGGGAACTCCCCCTTGCAAATACAGTGTCTGGTGCAGGCATGATATGGCACAAGGGGGCACAAAGTGGCACAAAGCAAGCATTGCGCCACTTTGACGCTAATTTGGTGCTAAGATGCACTAGGGCCTTGTAAATCTGGCCCAATATTTTGCAAAATCACCTACATTTTTGAAGACTTTTAAAGCAGAGAGGGAGTGTGTGTGTGTATGTTTTTGTTTGTGTGTATGTAAAAATTCCTTGTGAAATCTGACAGACACCTCAAAATCTGGCAGAAAGCGCCTGTACCATGAAAATACATTTAATAGGGGGGGTGTAACACCCTAATCACACCCGCTCCCCTCACTGCCCCTCCCCTCCTTCTCCCGGAAGCTACGCCCCTGAATGCTATGTTTTAAATAAGAATTGCTCGGTTATTCTGCGCAAAACCGAGCAAAATTCTCACTCGCGAAGGCGAGGTTTACACTAAAGATGGAAGGCTGAAAATTCACAAAAGCTTGAATTGTTATCGCAGGAGCTATCCAAGCCTCATTAGAATGTATTTCCTAATCCAAGCACCAATTAAGTTTTAAACCATGGGGGTAACATACCATACAGCCTACAATGTGCTTTCCGGGCTACTCTTTTCATTAAATAAACATTCTGAGATTGTTTCAGAGCAATTCACTGCAACTGAACTATCCCCTTGAGTAATGGATGAAAGACATTTTATTCAGGTATGTGCTTTCGCAAGCTAATCTTTTGAAGACATGGGGACTTAAAGATGACAATCAATCGGAAAAGAAACGCTAAACTGATAGATAGTATGCTGACTATCGAGCTGGAGAAATTCCCTTCTTGCGTTAGTGAAAACAAACATTGAACTGTGCACGGCGGCGGTTCATGAAATCCAGATGTGCAAGTGTCTGAGAATTCTCAGCTGTCGCTTAAGAGTGCAGTCCTAAACCTCCTGTCGCTGGGAGGAGGGATCCGGCGGCGCCCCCCGGGGAGTTACAGAAATGAGGCCTGAGGAAAATGACTGAGGGGCAAGGGAATTTATTCTGCGCAACGTAGCTTGCGCTTCGGCTTGAGATATCCCTCACCTCCTCCATATGTGATACATTTTTAAAAGCATGCCCTGCTAGAAGAAGCAGCTCCACATTTGAGCACTGTCAACTTAAGAAAACTGTGCCTGTCATAATTGTTTTTGATAAAATCTTACATTCTAATCTAAATGTAAAATCGTCAATGTGAATTTCGGGGCTGTGACCTGTCTGCAGGACACACTGATAGTGCAGTTTGGGAACACTGGAAAGAAGGGCCCAATGCAATGAAGAGATGCTACATTTGAACCCAATGCAAAAAAGTGGAGAGAGACGTGACCACACAGCCAGAGCTCCCATCCTTCCAATTGGGGAACCAAGCTTGAGTGTACTCTTAACTCAATAGCCTGTGATTTTCAAATGTTAGAGCGTCAGACCTTAATAAGTAAATTTACAAGGGGACGTGTATTGGTCGATGAACCTTTTGACTCGGTCAGGATGTTCTTACCATAGCTCCAGAACAGAAACAATAATCAGTACACAATAATTAATAATCATTAGTCAAATCAATAATCAATGGAGTCAGTAATTGTCACCCACCCTGACCTTTCAGCCATAAATAACCACACCTTTAGTAAAAGTTTATTTCCCTTATATTAACAATGCTGAAGTCATGTATATTACTCTCAAAATCAAATGGAACACATAAAAACATCACTGGTTGACTAAAGCGACGAAAAAAACGCAATCTAATCAAGGCTTGAATCACAATACATTCTAAAGCAATGATACAGATCAATAGCAAAGTCAGCTGTGATGAAGTAATCACATACATCGAATTCGGCAAAATAGCTCGTCAAACATTTGTCCCTGCAAATTGTTAGTTGTCATCTGAATACCCTCAACTAACCCAGATTAGCATCAGCATGTGGGGCTTCATGCAAAACAATTTAGAACACAAATTTGGAATACGACATATTACTACATCAATCTAATACATTTTCAATATTTCATAAGTATTAATAATTATTTAGTACATTTCGTGAACACTGGTGGCCATTCTTTGAGGTCACAATTTCAAACGTGCACATTATTTTTCTACGTTATTAATTTTTCTACATGTCTATTAAAAATACGTAAAACTCATTAATAATTTCTAATTAAGACATCTGCTTCAGCAATCCCTCCTCTGATGACTAAATGTGTCATCACATCAATTTTACCACCCACAAATTTTACAATTCTATCTCTTTGACATTTTGTCTTCTCCTCGAATTTTCCCTATGCATTCTTTCCCTTTTCTTTTCTTCCCTCCTCTGATTCTTTTTAAACCTTTTCTATTTAATTATTTTGCATAATTTGCAATGTCCCCATATTCCTAATAGACAACCCACAACAATTAATATTCCATGTATAATTTTCAACAGCACTCCGTTCCAAATACTACTAAGCCAATTTCTCACTGAAGCAAACCCCTTACCAACCTTTTCCCAAACATCTGGTTCTTTAAACTCCTTCAAATCACTACTTGCGTTAGTCAGATTAGTAATTAAGGGCTACATGTACGAAGCAGTTTACACGTCGCAAACAGCAAATCGGACTGTTTGCGATGTGCAAAATGCACTTTGACATGTTCCAACCCATTTTTGCGATTCAGTAACCTATTTACCGAATCGCAAAAAGGGATTGCGAGTCGCAATTAGGAAGGGGTGTTCACTTCCAAATTGCGACTCGCAGTCCCATGTATGATTGTTTCGTGACCGCGAATGCGGTCGCAAAACAATCGCAGTTAGCACCAGTGTCACACTGGGGTTAACGCATTCGCAAATGGGAAGGGGTCCCCAGGGGACCCCTTCCCCTTTGTGAATGTCAGTAAAAACAGTTTTTCAGAGCAGGTTTACAGACCACTGCCTGCTCTGAAAAAATGAAACGAAAACCTTTCAGTTTTTGTTTTTGAAATGCATCTTGTTTTCCTTTAAGGAAAAAGGGCTGCATTTAAAAAAATAAAAACTGCTTTATTTAAAAGCAGTCACAGACATGGTGGTCTGCTGTCTCCAGCAGGCCACCATCCCTGAGAGGGCCGCCATTCCAAAGGGGGTCGCAAATTGCAACTTACCTCATGAATATTCATGAGCTGGGCATTTGCGACCCCCTTGCGAATCGCAAATAGTGTAATTGACACTATGCAACATAAGGTTTTGCGATTCGCAAGTTGAGAGTCGCTCTGACTCGCAATTTGCGAGTCGCAAAACCAAACTTTGGTACATGTAGCCCTAAGTCTCTTATCTCTTTACTATTGTTAGGTATGTAAGAACAGCAATGCCTAAAGTTAATCATTTTACAGACTCCGCCATCCTTCGCTAAAAGAATGTCTAAAGCAAAACGATTTTGAAGAGTCATAGCTCTATCCATAACCAATTCAGTATCTATCAGGAGTATAGCCCCTGAAAAATTTGTCAGCATGTTATCCAAAATAGTAGACAACTTTTGAATCTTGATCGAATTCAGGATGACTCCCACTGAAGGAATCACCGCACCAAATATATCTCCCACTATCGCAGAAGAAGACTCCCTCCTCAGTCTCTTATGATGTAATTCTGTCATTTTCAGAAACTTTTTCAAATCCTCCATCTGGTAAATCTTTGGAAAAAGTATCCCCAAATAACATGTCCCATACCATTCTCTAGGAAGACGGTAATAAGCATTGAGTCCACAAATATAATATATACCTGTAATTGCAGGGTTCTGCACATTCAACATAAATGTCCAGTTACCCTGAAACAGAAACACATGCCTACATTCATTCGTACCCACAAATAAAGTGTCAGTGCACGATTTTGGCCTATATATACAAAGCTTCCCTACATATAATGCATTTAAAGCTAATTTCCCTTGCGTTTTTAGTGCAGTGTAAGCATAATCATTCTTGTAAGTCCTTTTCTCTAATCCTTTTTCTAATTTCTCCTTCAGCGCCTTCCTCCTGTCATCAGTATGATCTAAGAAGCTTTTCTCTAAAGGTGTAAGAAAGCATGTGAGGTTATTTCTGTGCGCATATGCTGTGCCAAACATTAGTGTAGGTTCAAAGAATCCTCTAACTAATGCTATGTCATTATCCTTAGCTACTCTACTCAAATATCTAATAATAGGAACAAACGAAAACACGAGGTCATGATTGGAGTAGAAATACTGAATGTACTCCTGGTTATAGAACCTTGTTAGTAACAGACTACAACTTATTCCATATGTTAATGGAAGACTATGATAGGTGACTCCTTCCTCGACTGATGAAGGAATCTGTGTGCACACAAGACAATCCTTTGCATCCATCGTCTTCACATACTCACTCAATAAGCGATAGAAACCATTAGAAGAAAGTTCTCCTTGTGCAATACTATAGTCATGCAAATATTTCTCATCTAACTTAAACCTTTCTAAAGCCGTTAGTGTAGTAGTCTCAAAAGCAGAAGTATGGTTGGCTCCTTTCGCATCAAGAACAGACTTACCCACAATCAATGCTATAAACAAAATCCCACACATAATTGCCAAACCAATGCTCATATATTTACAGTGCCTAGCATCTCTAATGTGCTCACCTACATCAGCCATGATCTCTAAAGAATCAGAAAGCAGAAGTATCTTAGAAAAACTTGCAGCAAAAATCAAAAACAGACAATTCTTCTTTCAGCAGTTCAGTTTCACTTCAAGGAAATCTTCTCCTTGTCAAAATTGGTTAGCAGATTTGTGAAATCAGGTTTCAAACAGTCAAATCAGGTTATCAATGTCTTTTCCGGTTACTTTCAACAGTCTCTTTCTCAAAAATATTTCTCAGATTGTTCCAACAGTTCAGTTCATTGATCTTCTTCAGGTCGCCTCAAAATATTGACTCGAAACTTCCCTACCAAAACAAAAAGACATAAACTCTTGCTGCCATTTATTTGTAGTTGCATACACCCATTCAGGACCTGCATATCTTTGACTTGCTATTCTCTTTCTTTTCAACTTTCGATCACCATTCAACTCTCCTTCGCTTAATTATTCCTTTCTCGTAATATCTACTTCTTCCTCGATTGTTGGTGCAACTATTACCTCTTTCCTTTTCCGCGGCCACCTATCTCCTTTTCGTGTACCTTCTGTCAATATTCTCTTCAGGACTGAACTTGAATCCTTATCTTTTTCTGTGGTGTTTTCCCTTGACGGACCTGCAACTGATTCAGGAGGAGACAGATCACTTTGACTTTGATCCACCTCAACCCCTTCCCCTTCTGAATCTGGCAATTGCTCCGTTTGTCTCTCGGAATCGTCTGCTTCTGGGAGAACCCCCTCAGTACTAGGTTCTCCTGCTGGTTCAGTTGTGATAGGTTCTCCAGAACCCTCCTGGAGATCTCCACCCTCGTCTCTCACAGGAGTGATGGAACCGTCCTCAACAACCTCAGGTTCAGCTTCTGTTCTCCTTTGCTCCTGTTCTGGTAATGTAATTTGTGGCATAGTTGTTGGTACTCTCAACAATGCTTCTTCATGATCCAGTGGACATGCCACTTTCTTTTTGTGACTCGCGTGAATCCAATTCGGGTTCCCAGCACACTTCACAGCTGTCGTAGTCGTTAGGATCACTTGGTACGGTCCCTTCCAACGAGGCTCCAAACACGTCTTGCGCACATGCTTCCGGACAACAACCCAGTCACCAGCTCTCAGGTTGTGCCCTGGATCATGGATCGGTGGCAGTGTGGTGGCCTCCAACTGCTGAGAGAAAGAGCGGACTACATCAGCCAGACCCTTGCAGTAATCCAACAACTTATCATCTGTAATGTTCACAAGTGCATTTGCCTTAACAGCTGGCAACCTCATTGCTCTGCCCATGAGGACCTCATGGGGCGACAATCCTGTCTTCCTGTCGGGTGTGTTTCCCATTGACATCAACACCAAAGGTAATGCATCGGGCCATTTCAAATTTGTACCTGCACACATTTTTGCAGTTCTTGACTTCAAGGTACCATTCATCTGCTCCACTAGTCCTGATGCTTCAGGGTAGTAGCTACAATGCAACTTCTGCTCGATGTTCAATGCTGCACACAATAGTTTAATCACCTCATTATTGAAGTGCGTTCCCCTATCTGATTCAAAAGAGATCAGAAATCCGAAGCACGGTATCAGTTCCCTAAGCAACAGCTTCGCTACTGTGAGGCTATTATTTCTCTGTGTAGGATACGCTTCAATCCAGTGATTAAAGATGCATACAATCACCAACACGTAACACAAACCTCCAAACACAGGTATTTCAATGAAATCCAATTGCATTATGCTGAATGGACCTCCTGCACTTCCAATGTGGCTCAAATTCACCACTGTCCCTTTTCCTGCATTTAAGTACTGACAAATGACACATTGATGGCAAACTGCTTCAGCTGCTTGTCTAAACTTGGGGTTAAACCAATCAATTTTGAACAGACGAACCATGGCATCCCTCCCAATGTGTGACTGACCATGACAGTACCTCGCCATCTGAGACAACAGGCTATTTGGTAAAACCAACTGACCCTCTTCTGAAACCCACAACTCATCCTGTCTTTGAACACATTTCATTTTGCTTCATGAACGTTCTCCTCTTTGTCAACATTACTCTGCAACAATTTTAATTCTTCTAAGGTGTCAACTACTTTTAATGCAAAACTCGTACATGTTGTGTCTCCTTCAGGTAACAATTCCCACTTGTCTTTGAACAATATACAGTTCAATGCGCAAAACCTTGCGACTTGATCCGCATATCCATTTCCCAAGGACACGTAGTCCTGAGACTTTAGATGTGCACTGCATTTCACTACGGCAATCTCTCACCATTTCTCACTGGCGATCCAGTAGAGGTCAGAAAACCTCTCTGCGACCACAATTGACCAAAATAATGAACTATTCCGAATCCATATTGACTATCTGTATAGATGGTGACTCTCAATCAAGCAGAAACATGGCACGCTCTAGTAAGAGTGACCAATTCCGCTACCTGTGCAGAATACACTCCTCAAAGCCAGGGAGCTTCTAAGGTACCTGTAATTGTGCACACAGTATATCCTGCTCTCAGTGTCCCTGTAATATCTCTTAGACAAGAACCATCAACAAAAACAATTTGGTCATTTTCTTCCAATTGGGTATCTCTAATGTCAGGTCTCGGTTTTGTGCACAACTCAGTTACTTCGAGACAATCATGTTCAACATCTTCCTGTTTCTCAATTTCAGTAGTATCACTTGGAAGTAAAGTTTCAGGGTTCAGCACTGTACATCTTTTCACTGCCACGTTTGGAGCACCCAAAATACTCGTCTCATACCTAGTCAAAGTAGCTCCAGTCAAGTATTGAGTTTTCGTCCTTGTCAGTAAAATCTCAATTGACTGAGGGAGCATTACAGTCAGGGGATATCCCATCACCACTCCTTCACACTGTGGAAGACTCTGACCAACTGCGGCAACTGCACGCAAACAACCTGGTAAGGCTTCTGCAACTGGGTCAAAAGTAGCTGAAAAATAGGCTACTGGGTGATGAACACCTCCATGGACCTGAGTCAAGACAGACAATGAAAATGCATCACGCTCATGACAAAACAGTGTGAAAGGCTTCATGCAGTGAGGCATACCCAACGCTGGAGCTATGCACAAACTCTCTCTCAACTCACTGAACGCTTTCGTTTCATCCTGGTCTAGCACTATGGGATCGGTGACATCCTTATGAGTCAACTTCGGTAGTGGTTTTGAAATTTCTGAAAAATTCGGAATCCATTGACAACAGTAGCCCACCATTCACAGAAACATCCTGACATCTCTCTGCGAGGTTGGGGGACTTATCTGCAGTACCATTGTGATCCTTTCTCTGGATATTTTCCTCGACCCTTTCTCAATTTGGTGATCCAAATACTTCACTACCTTCTGATAGTACTGCAATTTCAGTGGTGACACTTTATGACCATACTTTCCCAAATGATTCGACAGGGCAATCGAGTCATATTTACACCCGTCCCTTGTCTTGGATACAATCAATAAGTCATCAATGTATTGTACCAGAGTCAATTGAAAAGGTAACTCTAATGACTCCAAATTCTTTTTGAAGATCTGATTAAACAAAGAAGGTGACTCTGTGTACCCTTGAGGAAGTCTACATCAGAGGTAGACTCGATCTAAGAATTTGAAACTGAAGAAAAATTGACTATCCTCATGTAAGGGCACACAAAAGAACACCTGTGACAAATCAACCACTGTGAACCACTCTGCATCACATGGAATCTGGAACATTATTACAGCTGGATTGGCCACTAAGGGGCAACACTTGACCACATTGTCATTTATTTTTCTCAAATCCTGAACAATTCGAACCTTCCCACATGGCTTCTAGAAACCCATTATTAGTGAATTGCATGGGCTGCTCAACACCTCCTTCAAAACTCCCTGCTTCACAAAATCTGCAATTATCTGAGCCACTTTCATCAGGACATCTTGTGGCATGTTATACTGTGGAAGCTACGAAAATACTGAATTCGGCTTCAAGGTAACCTTAATCGTCTCCACTCCCTTGATCAAACCCACTTCTTTCCCTGTCAAATCCCACATGTTTTCTTGCACTGTATCCTGCAAATCAAAATGAAGCTCTCTTACTGTGAACATCGGGCAAAACTCAATCAAGGAGTACTCCTCATTTGCAGTTTCACACTCAGTTTCTGGAGCTGGGTCTTCCTCATCATCACTATTTGTCTGGATCTCAATTCCATCATATGAGCAAGTAATCAGACACCTTGTCTTACACAGCAAGTCCTTTCCCAGTAGGGATACTGGACTTGAATCGCAGACCACAAACTTATGCAGTCCCTGGAAATTGCCAATTTCAACTTGCACTGGGTCTGTAATCGGGTTTGTCAAAAACTGATTCGCTACCCTCACAACCTGAACTGTTCGACCTGAAAGGGCAAATTCTGAACTTCTGCACTTCTCACTGTAGAGCGTGTAGCTCCTGTGTCCACCAAAAATGAGACTCTGTGACCCATAACTTTTCCCCTCACATAGGGCCCTCTCTGCTCTACCTTTTAGAACAAAGGTAGTGCACCACAACCAGTAATATAGAATGTCCAATTCTTTATAGTTGTGCAAATCTTCTTATAATCTTTTTTTTGCTTTCCTCTTTCTTTATCCAATAGTACATGAATTCACAACAGCAACAACAACAGCGTACCATTCATGTACTATTGGATAAAGAAAAAGGAAAGCGAAAAAAAAGAATAAAAGAAGATTTGCACAACTATAAACTAAAGAATTGGACATTCTATATTACTGGTTGTGGTGCACTACCTTTGTTCTAAATTGTATTTTTTACCTTTAGTTTTAAAGGAGTACACCTTGGCAGCAGGTGTTGGTTTGAGTGCACATAAGAAGGACTGACTAATAACTTTCATATTTTAGGATTTTTGGTCAGCTGCATTGTTTTGTAGCCTGCTGCTTTTCTTTTGATGAACATTGCTCTCTGATCTACCGCTAGAGAAGTTGCAAGCACACATGGCTCCTCATCGGAACTATTACTCATCCATTCCCCGTTTATTTAATTCTCACTGTGTAACGGGAATTGGTGCACTGCATCAATACTTCTGTCTTGTCTCTGACCTGTGACCTGTTGAGAAAGCATCATCTGTCGCTGCCCCATCGGGGCTTGAGGTGTCTGCATTTGCTGTCTAGGTACCATGGAAACCTGCTGCTGCATCAACTGCAACTGTGATACTTGTGCACGAGGCCTTTGCATCTGCTGCATGGGCTGGAAATGTTGCACTTGATTCACATTATTCTGAAAATTTGGATTTGGACCTCTCATTCTTGGTCCTCTCACATTTTGAAATGTATTGACATAGATACCTTGCTGAACAACACCCTCTTGCACCATCATCGGACACTCCCACTTCCAGTGTCCCATGGCTCCGCAAATGTGACATGGCAATAGCTTTTTTAACCCCTGCACATCATTTTGAACCACTACATTATTCAAATCTGGACCACGATTCATATTGCCTCCACGGCCCCTACCTCTCATCTGAGGCTGAAACATGACATTTCCCTGCTGCTGAGGTATCTGCTGCACAAAATTTCCTTGCACTCCTGTTTGAGATGCCTTAATCTGCATCACCATTGCCTTCTGTTTCAACTTTTTCTGCTTCAACTCAATCTCGTCATTACAGTATTTCACATACTGCAACACTTCATCAATTGGTTTCACTTGCCAACAAATCAAATGACTTATAATCATCTGACCTATCTCAGGTCTCAGTCCTTCCACAAACCTGAACACAAAATGCAGCATGTCTTTCGGCTGAATCGCTTCTTTGCCACTGTACTTCTTGAATGCCTTTGACAATCTCTCATAATACGCATTTATCGACTCTTTGACCTCCTGCACTGTCCTATCAATGCTCTGCCAATCATTATTTTTGGGCGAAATCTTTGTCTTGATAAACTCGATCACCTTATAGTAATATTTCATTACCTCAGGAGATGGTGCACCTGTACTTTTGTCTCTCTCTGGTTCACTTGTTGGCCCATCTATAGCTCTTTTGCACTCAACCCACAAGTCAGCTGGAACCACTATCTCCTGTAATGTGTTCAAATCTTCCCAAAAACATTTCTCAAGTTTCACGAACTTATCTGTCTGCTGATACCACTCTACTGGCTTCTCTCTCAATTTTGGATGATCATTCGTAAATGACAAAATATCACTCCTACTCCAAGGGACATGAACAACATTTCCCCCAGAAATTTCTCTCATTGGTAAAATCTTTACTGGATCCTTCTCCTGTTGTACAATTTCGTTCACTTCTAGAGAATCTCTTTTCCTTTTGTCTCTTTTCTTCACCCATCTACCTTTCCACTTCTTTAATGCTCCCCAAACCTGAGCACTCTGCAGTAATTCTTTAAGGTGCGCCTTCATTCCGGCAGACCTCATGTGTTCAAAATCCTTTGCCAAAATATCTAATCTGTAACTTCTCTTCAAATGCTTTGTTTTCTCAATTTCTATGCCATGCTTCTCTGCCAAATCTGCTAATCTCTGATGTACCTTGCCCACCTCTCTTGTGATTCTCGGGCATAAGTATCTCAACTCTGCTTCTGTGCAGGATTCTAATCTATTTATCCCCATTGTTCCCTCGACTAATTCACATGCTTCTATGCTCAATCTGACACAATTTATCTGCTCTTCTCCCTTGAAAGTATTCTGTGGGGTATTCAACATGTCTAACCATTCAGTCAGCTGCTGAGCTGTTAGTCCCTGTTGCGAAATGTTACTCGCTTGAATCGGTGGCACCTGCTGTACCACTGACCTGACCTGCACTAGGTCCATTCACAGCATCTGGAAGTGCAACAAGTGGACTAAGACCTAACAATGATCTCGACCCATCAAAGTCCGACCCATAGAAGAGACTACCTGCACTTGTTCATCTGGTTCCCTTGCATTAGACTCTGAGACATTGTTCCTGGTTCATTCATAATTGGTTTCTTCTGCACAAATAATGGTACCCCTGGAACAACAGTTCTCAGCAGCGATATTGCATCTGGGGCTGCTCTGGCACCTGAACACTGTGGGGGAGAGACTCCCATACCCTGATTCATTACCGGAGTCAAGTCTGACTGTGTCCCTGTCATTGGCGTGAATCTTGACTTCCCTTGTGGCTGTACCTGAGGGAAAAAATTGGAGTCGGCTCACTCTGAACCAACAGTGGTCTTGGGACCACTTGCTCCGTAGGCACCATTAAGTTTGAAGTGGTTTCTAAAATAGGCACATCAGGATAAATTCTCTGTATGGGTGGCAGATGCATCTGTGCCTGAACTACTGGAGTAGTCAACACATTAGGACTACCTTTAACCACACCCTGTGTCTGGCTAGTATTAACCTGTACCAGATTCACTGTCCCCACTGCCTGTGCCGGGGCTGTTGCATCAACACTAGTACTTGGACCACTTTCATGTACAGCATACGGTGGTGATCGATCTCTCACTATCTGTGTAACAACGTCTTCAGCATCTGATTCCTCCTCTATTATGGAAGATTTTCTTGCTTCCTTACTCTCAGACAGACACTTATTAGTATTTCTAGTCGCTTTCTTTTCTTCCATCCATTCTTCTTGGGTGATTACTGGAAACAACTTAACATCCTGCAATGACACTGATCTCCATTTCTTCTGTTCCCAATCCCGTCTTGTTTCCGCTAAAGACTTTTCTACATTTCTTACTCTCCTCTCGAATTTCATTTTCTGTTGCTGCCTAGCTACCAACTCCCAAACTGCTAATGCCTCAAGCTGTGCTGGTCTCGGAAGGGGCTTCGATTCATATAGTGCCATCCGCAATTGCTCCAAAATTCTCAAATTGAACGTTCCATTCTCAGGAAACGCTAAGCTTCCATTTTTCTCTGTCAACTTGCACCACTGCTTTAACCAAAGACATGGCGCAACACCTCTCTCCTCCTTTACAATGTAAGCAGGTGTATTCTCTGGAGGGGTAGGCTCTCCTACATTCGCTCTAATGTACGTATCTCCATCTTAGGGCACTCTTCAATGCCTTGAAAAACTTCATCTTTTCTACTTTTATGTATTCAAAATCAAATCAGGAAATTACTTTTACTCCCAAGATTCCTTTCACCCACGTTCTCCATGAATTGCCTCTCATGGATGGCTGCCAATCCCTGTGCGACTGCAGTGAAAAACAAACATGTTTTCATGTTTATCAGGACTTTCTAAGTTTTGGGATGCATGCTTGGATAAAACTAAAGTGTTTTCATATTTAGCCATATTTAGAAAAGGTGCTTTTTGAAGGGAATTATGTCCCTTTTGTTCTTGACAGAAGGGCTTGGATACTTTTGTCTGCTTACAGAAAAATACATGAGAGATGTAAACAGTTAGAACATGAAAATAAGAATTTACGTGAGCAAATTAGCCAGAACAAATTATTGCAAGATAAAACTGAAATTTACAAAGCTGTTGCAGGAGAATCTGACAGGATCTTTACAGGATGAGGAGAGGGTGCAGGGAGTACCACAGGTAAAAGAGTCACCAGTGACATGAATTGCACCATTTGAGTTCTTGTCCCTTGAGGATAGAAAGCGTGTTTGTTTTACTAATGATTCATTGAAATACGTGGGTACTAAAAGACAATGGAAAGCAGTGTTATACAATTCAGTTACTGAAAAGTTGTTGTCTACAACAGGAGCAGGAAAAAGTAACCAATATGCAGAGTCGTACAATGTGTGTCAGACTTTAAAGCAAGAGCTGCTTGAGACATGTCATATTTACACTGATTCTTGGTTCATTGCCAATGGATTAGCCGTTTGGCTTTCCACATGGCTTGCACATAACTGGTTCATTCATTCAAAGGAGGTGAGGAGCAAAGAGTTGTGGCAGGAAATTTGGGAAATGTTAAAACACAGTAAAGTCATAGATGCTCATTGTCCCATTAATTTATTAGAACACTGGTTCAATTCCCTGGCAGATGTTAAAGACAAAAGTGCAAAGGCAGAAGTGTCAACCCAGAATTCCTACTTGGTGGGGATGGCTAAGTGGGTGCACCAGAAATGTGGACCCCTGGGAGAAAAAGCCACTTACAGGTGGGCACAGATTAGAGAGGCACATTCCCCTAGATTTGATAAAAACTGTGATTTTGCAGTCTCCTATTTGTCAGCACACACAACAGAGATCTGTCCCACAAACAGTCAAATATCAGTTGGGGAGAGGAGAGTTACCAGGACAGATTCCCCCAGAGCATTTTGGATTGATTGCTTCCAGATCTGTGTTGGCCCTTAAAGGTACTCAGGTTTTAGGGGGAGTGATTGATTAAGATTACTAAGGAGAAATCAAAGTTATTTTGATAAATAGTGGAGAATCTGATTTATTCATACAGATTGGAGACAGAATTGCCCAACTTGTCATAAGTGCAGTGAATGGAGGTTTGGTAAGGAAGGAGCCTGCCCCAGCCCTTCTGACAGTGCAAGAAAAGGGAAGCTGGGGTGTAGCAGATAAAAACCTCAGTGCTAAGGTGTGGGTTGAATCCCCAAATGGCCCCCCAGAACCTGCAGAAATTATCGCAAAGGGCCCCAATAACGCCCTGCTGATTATAAAACAAGGAAAGGAAAAAGGAGAGCACATTTCAGATGACAAATGTTATTTGCAAGAAAAGTCATATTTGTTTCATTTGCAGATCCTACTATGACTTGCCACTGACCATGAGTGTGCTGTGTGGCCTCCCTTTGGGCGTTTGCGTGTGGGGTCGGGGGAGGGACCGCATCCCCAACCTGAACCTGATTGATTACAAAAATCCATGGATCCATTTTGCGCAACTCGCGCATCAGGTTCAAGTTCTACATGGGATCAATACAGAGTACCATGGATGTTCTGTCAACTTGTTTGATTACATTCTTCCACTGGAACTAACTCATGACTTTTTATCTGATGACTGCTGCCAGTCTCATTAAGCAACATTGTCAGTTATAAAGTACAAGAGGCACTCATTATAACATGAAAAATAATAGTACTCAATAGGCAATGTTTTGTCATATATTTCTGAAAATTAATAGGATTATTTCCAACATAATCCCCAATTACAGTATCACTGTCCAAATCCAAATAGTAGAATTAATTGATCTGTTGTTCCAAGATTGCTATGATCCAAAGTCCAAGTCCAGATTTTTCTAATCAAAGTTCAATCATATTCTTCAAAAGATGATATAGCTTATTATTTAAACTTTAGCAGCCGCATCCAAATTGATAGCCATTTCAGATTTTCTCAAATCAAGGTTCAATCATATTCTTCAAAGGATGATATAGCTTATTATTTAAATTTTAGCAGCCGCATCCAAATTGATAGCCAACACGTGTTTCGTCCGGGAGTTTCCCAGTGACTTCATCAGGGCTAAACATATACGTAGATGTGTCCTATATCATAAGTATTCCTTACAAGCGAATCCCAGAATAATTCCGTTAAGCAACTTAACTGTATATGTTTGACCACTGACTTTGTGTTTCACCACAGTGCATGTTAGTTGTTCAATGTTCACCAGTTTCAGATTACATTTTGTATTTAGTTTAGCTGCCTATTGGCTTTAACATGGCGTTCGACATTACATTCTGTATTCAGTTCAGCTGCCTATTGGCTTTATCGTGGCGTTAGGCATTGCAGTTGAGATATTGCAGATGAGCTGTGTATTTCCACATGGTAAACTAAGCCTGTGTTTTTAGTATTTTCTCTTACCGAACACGATAGCATGATAAGGAAGTGCATATTTTGTGTTTTTCTTTAGTGCAGGGAAGAACTCGGCCTTGGGAGAGAGAGCCTTGAAAACTTGGCCAACTATCGACATTGTTTCTTCCAACTCTGACCTACAGCATCCAGCATGTTTTGAATATTCACATTTGAGAGGGAAGGGCCTTTCAGAATGCTTTTTTATTATTTAATCTTTAAAAGGTGTTCCTGGGCAGCGGAGGAGGGGAATTTTCTGATACTTCAGTCAGGAGTGGACGTCAATTGCCTGACCTCCCGTGAGGATAGAAAAACTCTTTCTCTCAGTTGAACAGGTGTCATCAACTTGCTGGCATGAGAAAGATGAAGAGCAGTGATAGGCCCTATGGTGATAAATGTTGACTTTATTCTTTGCTTGGCAGTTATGCTATAATATAATCACATAAATTTGCTGTGTACATTGCAGTTGAGAATCACTTTGATATATTTTCCTTTCATTGCTGTGACTATTTTTAAACATATGCCTCCAACCTACTAATCTCCTCTCTCAGGAACCTCGTGGTGAAGTGATAATAAATGCTTTCTTTAAACTTAGAAGTGTATTCCAGAGATTTTTGTCAGCTCGGTCATTAGTGAAAGCAAAACAGCGACCCTTCTCACTAACTGACCTATCCCAGCTTGGCTCCAATGACGTCACACTCACATGTACTGCGGCTGACAAAGTCTTGGGGCTCGTCCTCCTTTACTCCAATTCACGCAAAACTAATGCAAAATATTGTGAGCACTAATCAAAAAACAAAAACCCCAAAACAAACCTGCTGGTTTACTACAGGAAGGTAACACAATCGCTTCAGAAACCTTACGGATTTTCACTGATGGCCTTTTCGCTCATGCAGCTATTCCTCTTTGTCGGTCTCCCAGATTCACAGGCAAAATTCGACCTGCAAATTTTACTCTCAACTGATCACTGGGTCTGTCTTGGTGCACATAGGACCCGTCAAATCTCAGTCGAAATTTCCTCTCACCCACTTTACTCACACACTGACCCATTGACCATGCCCGATCAACCTACTAAACCAGACAGATTACAAAACATAACCAAGTGTCTCCTACACTTTTCAATATACTCCTGAGTCTTAGACCACGCGGGGTCCATACATCAACAACCACGTGGTAAATTTTTGAGCACAAAGCGCCACACACATGTGAAGTTGAACGACTTCCGTACTCTCATACTGTGGAGTACGCACACTCCTACTAAAACTTAATTTGGAGTATGCAAAGTCCCTAAATTCTTCCATACGTCACAATTCAAAAGCGATTTGCATAAGCTGTGCAAGCGCAACCTATCTCTCTCTCACTGTATCACTAGAACGCCGAGAACATACCCAACACTACTAGCAAGATCCAGGATCTGGGAAAGTCATTTCTGGACTTAAGGGAACATACTTTTCTCTACAAATGCCATTCCAAAAACAAAATCCAAATCTCAATAATACTGAACTCTCAATCGGAACAACTTCAAACTACTACCATAACTAGGGACACCTGTCCAGTCTCTTATCACAACTATTGACATCTGCCACTCTGTTCTGGACACCTATGGCAAGCTTCTGAAGAGACTAACCTTCAGTCTGCTACCATAACTGTTAGCGCATCGGACCTTAATAAGTAAATTTACAAGGGGACGCATATAGGTTGATGAACCTTTTGACTCCTTCAGGATGTTCTTATCATAGCTCCAGAACAGAAACAATAATCAATACACAATAATCATTAGTCAAATCAATAATCAATAATCAATAGAGTTCGTAATTGTCACACACCATGGCCTTTCAGCCATGAATAACCACACTGTTAGTAAAAGTTTAGTAAGTTTATTTCCCTTATATTAACAATGCTAAAATCATATAAATTACTCTCAAAATCAAATGGAACACATATAAAAACAGCACTGGTTGACTAAAGCAATGAAAGAAACACAATCTAATTAAGACTTGAATCACAATACATTCTAAAGCAACGGTATAGATCAATAGCAAAGTCAGCTGCAATGAAGTAATCACATACATCGAATTCGGCAAAATAGCTCATCAAACATTTGTCCCTGCAAATTGTCAGACATCATGTGAATGGCCTCAACTAACCCAGATTAGCATCAGCATGTGGGGCTTCATGCAAACCAACTTAGAACACAAATTTGGAAAACGTCTAACTAAAAAACTATTAAGACAGCGCAGTTGGTAGCTAGAAAGGAAAGGCATAAAAATGCAATTCAGTCACATTGTCATACCTACCTATCCACGGTATGGGTCAGCAAGCAGGATAAGTCTTCGTCATCAGTCAATCAGCAAAACATCAGGCTCTCAGTCAGAGAGTATGAGCCCAATGACAGAATCTCAAGTCTCTTCTTTGCAATACCGCAGTAACTCCCTAAAATCTGAATCTTTCTCCTGTCACGTTGTTATATCAAGGTCACCCAAACTATCCCCTAATTCCCAATTGGTCAATTAATCGTATGTTATTACTCCAGTGAGAGTTCTATACCAAATCTATGAATTCTAATATTTCACATTTCACGCGTCGTTGATTGGTCTGCCTTGCGATGTTCTCATCATCCGGCTCATTAGATATCAAATTTGTTGCATCTTCTTCTCCAGTCAGTGTCTTCATTGTTTGCGTCCTGAGAAAGAACCTCTAGCAAACATTACACACGTCTCGATACATTTTAAGGACACTGTCTCCTGTTAGTCGGCTCTCATGGAAAGCTTCTGCTAAGCATTTTAACACGACAATGAGCATTTCACAGTTAGTTCACTCATTTCTTTTATTAAACTCTAAGAAATACAGCTTCTGCACGAGGCCTGGCAAACTAGGCCAAGACACTTGCTAAGTTAAGGCCTACAATTAAGCTAAAACATACTTCCTAACCCTTAATATGACATATTACTACATTAATCTAATACATTTTCAATATTTCATAAGTATTAATAATTATTTAGTACATTTCGTGAACACTGGTGGCCATTCTTCGAGGTCACAATTTCAAACGTGCACATTATTTTTCTACGTTATTCATTTTTCTACATAAGTCATTATTAAAAATACGTAAACACTCATTAATCATTTCTAATTAAGACATCTGCTTCAGCAAAAGCAATCACTTAGTCTTGCTGTGACTAAACATGAGTAATATAATCCGGTTCTCATAATAATAACAACTTTTATTCGGTATGAAAAAATTCATCCATTACAGTAAATAATCTTCAATACCTTTGTTAAAATTAGCAATAAAACCATAAATATTAAGAACACCCATCAGGAATAAAAACATATATAACCATATACATAGAAACAGTAAAATAGAAGGATTCATTCTAAAAACTCTACATTGTTATGCCAAGTAATAGCTCCCTTCAGGAATGATCCCAGCCCCTTCCACACCAATACATCTGAGGCCAGTTCTCATGTAAAGCACTCTAATGAATATATATATATCTATTTATGTACAGGATATATATATATATATATATATATACACTGCATAATAATTGATGGTGCTATCAGTGGATCAAGTAGATGATGTGTTATATTGTACTCAGTTTCGCAGTTTGTTTGTTGGCTATTGCTGCATACAAATAAGCAGGCTAGTGAACATTGATCTGACTTGTGATTGCATTTAGCAATGTTAGCAGCACTGTTCATTAGAAAGCTCAAATTAGTCTGCATGCAATGGACAGACTCTTCCTCTCATGTTTAGTGCATCATTTATAAGAACACTGTGCAAGGTATTAGGCCAAGTTAAAGTCATTGCAGTGTGGCTAGTGAGTTGTCAAAATAGTGTACAGAGGTAAACGAGTTATACTAAGTTTTGGGCAAGGTGCAAATTGAAACCTACAGTTATAACTATAACTATAACTTTAGAATTTCTAAGGTTTGTGTAGTTTAAGTTGGTTTTGTATACAAAAATTTAATAAGGGTTTCCTAACCATAACTTAGCCTTAACATTTGGTTTCTCAATGAATTTCAATGCTTTTTTAAATAAAATGTGTTTCAAATCATAGAGTGGAGTATTGTTGAGTTGAGTGTCGTAGAGTGGAGTATAGCGTTTTAGAGTGGAGTGGCAAAGAGTGGAGTAGAGTGTCATAGTGTGATGTGTCATAGAGTTAAGGGTCATAGTGTGTCATAGGGTGTAGTATTGTACAGTAGAGTGGCATAGAATGGAGGGGCATACAGAGGAGTAGAATGTCCTATAGTTGAGCGACATAGAGTAGAGTGGAGTGCCGTACAGCGAAGTGTCATAAACTGGAGTGTGAAGGAGTAGAGTGTCGTTGAGTAGAGTGTCATCAAGAGGCATAACGTGAAGTACAGTGGTGTAGAGTAGAGTGGCATCGAGTAGAGTACATTGGAGTATAGCATCATAGAGTTGAGTGTTGTCAAATGGAGTGTCGCACAGTAGAGTGGACGAGAGTGTGGTACATTGTAGTGTCATAGATTGGAGTGTTGTGGAGTGGTGTGTCATACAGTAGAGTGTGGTAGAGTGGTACAGAGTAGAGTAGAGTGGAGTAGAATGGCATAGAGTTGAGGGGCAAAGAATGGAGTAGAGCGCTGTAGATTGGACTGCTGACCAGTGCTAAAGTGCAAGTGCTCCCTGTGTAAAATGCATGCGTGGTTGGATTATCCATGATTGTCATATTTGATTTACTAGTATGTCCCTAGTAAAGTGCACTAGAGGTGCACAGGGCATGTAAATCAAATGCTTCTAGTGGGCCTACAACACTGATTGTGCCACCCACTTGCCAGGCCCAAACCTTTCCTTTTTATACATGTAAGGTACCCCGACAGTAGACCCTGGGTAGCCCCATGGCCAGGGTGCAGTGTATGTTAAAGGTGGGACATGTACTGGTGTGTTTTACATGTTCTAACAGTGAACAACTGTGAAATTCAATTTTCACTGTTGCAAGGCCTATCTTTCTTATAGGTTAACATGGGGGCTGCTTTTAAATAACTTTTAAGTGCAGTTTCCCTCTGGGAGCAGATAGAAATTTGGAGGTTGGTGTCTCTGAACTCGCAGTTTAAAAATCACATCTTTTGGTAAAGTTGGTTTTTAAATTACAGATTTGAAAATTACACTTTTAGAAAGTGGGCATTTTCCTGCCTAAACCATTCTGTAACTCTCCCTGTTTGTGGATTTCCTGTCTGCGTCATGCTCACAGTTAGGCTGTTTGTGAATCCTCTCTAGACAGTGAGACAAAGCTGGGGATTAGCCTTCATAGCCTGATGGGCCATCTGAGCTAGAGTGGAGGGAGGAGTGGTCGCTTACACCTGTATGGGCTGTGCCTACCCTCTCACAATGCAGTCTCCAACCCCCTGCTGTATGTCTGTGGCCTGGCCTCTGGGCAAGGCAGGATCCTGTGAACAACAGAGACTTTCCTTTGAAGTTTGCCTACTTCAGAAAGTGGTATAAGTAGTGGACACAAAACCCCAGACATTTAGATTTTCTTCAAGGATTCAAGAGGAACCTCTGCCAAGGAGAAGAGCTGAAGAGCTGAGGAGATGTTCTTCCCCTGCCTGTGACTGTGCTTTGTTGGACTATCCTGCAGTTGCTGCTTCTGCCTGTGAAAGGGGACAAAGACTGTACGTTGTTGTGCATTCCTGCTTGAGAAGAATCTCCAAGGGCTTGAGTTGAGCTTGCCTCCTGTTTTAAAGTCTCAGGGCCATCAATGACTTCCTCTGGCAGTGCCTGGACTCTCTGGTGAGAATCCTGCCCTGCCAAGTAGTGCCCATCCAGTCTCAGGGCCCTTGAAAGGTGAAGCTGGTGGAAAAGGACAGCAATCCATACACAGACCGTCATGCAGGGAAATTTGTGATGCACCATCCGTAACGCAGCTGCTAAACGACGCACCACTGGCCTCGCAGCTGAAATCGACACTCTACCTGCATCGCGGCTGGAAGATCGATGCATTGCGGCTGAGAAACGATGTGCAACACCCCCTTGTGGCTGATGATAACAACGCAAATCCCACGTTGTGCGGTTTTCTGGCACAGTGCGACCGAATTTGGAACACAACATCACTGGGCATGAAAAATTGACGCAAAGACTGCCCGTATCCGAGGTGCTCCATCTGGAAATTGTTGCATTACTCTCGTGTGAGGGAGAAAAACAATGCATCGCCAACCCGATCGGAGAAGAAACGACACACAGCTTCCCTTGCAAGGACGGAATTGACGCATCGCTGCCTTTTCTGACGCACGTTCGCCTGTGCAGCTATATTTTTGACATTAACCAGGTACTTTGTGCAAAATCATCGTTTCCATTGTTTTTCATGGAGCAAGACTCTTATTCTTTTGAAAATTCACACCTTGACTCGTGTATGCTGGATTTGTGTTGGTTTGGTCTTGTTCGATTTAGATAAATATTGCCTATTTTTTCTAAACTGATGTGGTGTCCATTTTGTAGTGTTTTCACTGTATTACTGTGTGTGTTGGTACAAATACTTTACACATTTCTTCTGAGTTAAGCCTGCCTGCTCGTTCCAAGCTACGAAGGGGGTGAGTGGGGATTAACCAGGTGTGTTTCTCCTTTACCCTGACTAGAGTGAGGGTCCTTGCTTTGACAGGGGTTGTTACACCAGACAGCCTTAGGGTGGTCATCCCCCAGCTTTTTGTCTGCCTCCCTCCACTTTTCTTACACTGCTTTTGCTGATTTTAGCACTCTGTGCACTTTACCACTGCTAAACAGTGCTAAAGTGCATATGCTCTCTCCTGTAAACATAGTAGCATTGGTTCACTTCCAATTGGCATATTTTATTTACTTATTAGTTGCTAGTAAAGTGCACTACATGTACCCAGGGCCTGTATATTGAATGCTACTAGTGGGTCTGCAGCACTGGTTGTGCCACCCACATAAGTAGCCCCTCAACCATGTCTCAGGCCTTCCATTGCAAGGCCTGTGTGTGCAGTGTCACTGCCACTTTGGCCTGACATTTAAAAATACTTGCCACGCCTTAAACTCCCCCTTTTCTACATATAAGTCCCCCCTAAGGTAGACCCTAGGTAACCCATAGAGCAGGGTGCTATGTCGGTAAAAGTCAGGACATGTACATGTGTGTTTTATATGTCATGGTAGTGGAAAACTCCTAAATGTGTTTTCCACTACTGTGAGGCCTTTTCTTTTCATAGGATATCATTAGGGCTAGCCTCATATATTGTTTGAGTGGTAGATTCTGATCAAAAAGGGGTAACCAGGTCATATTTAGTATGGCCTTAAAGTTAAAAGAAAAGCCTGCTTATTGGTGAGGTTGGATTTTACATTACCATTTTAGAAATGCCACTTTTAGAAAGTGAACATTTCTCTGCACTGAAAATCCATCCGTGCCTTATAGCCTGTCTCCAATCCACGTCTGGGCTGGGCTAGTTGACAGCTCCCTTGTGCATTTCACCCAGACAACCACAAGCACAGGATGCTCTGTCACACCTGCACTCATCTGCATACTGAATGGGCCTTCCTGGGCTGGGAGGGTGGAGGACCTGATACCTACATTTCAAAGGCTAGTGGCCTGCCCTCACACTGCCAAAACACCTACTGGGACCCTGGAAGACAGACCTGTACTGAAAGGGGACCTTGTGCACTTCAAAACCACTCTTTGAAGTCTCCCCCACTTTAAAGGCATTTTGGGGTATGTAAACTGGGTCTCTGATCCAACCAACTCAGACACTTCTGGACCTGAACCTGCAACCTGTCAAGAGGAACTGCCTGGCTGCCCAAAGGACTCATCTGCACTGCTTTGCTGTGAAGGACTGCTGTCCTGCTGTTGCCCTTCTGCCCTCTGACTTTGCTGAGAAGTGCTCTTGAATGGCTTGGATTGAGCTTGCCTCCTCTTTTCTGAAGTCTCAGGGCCAAAAAGACTTCAACTCTTCAAGGAAAATCCTTGTGCACCGAAAATCAACGCACAGCCTGCCAGAAACGACGCACACCTTGCCCTGCAACAAGAAAATCTCACACAGCCGAACTGGAACGATGCAGCCCGACTTCCCGAGCAAAGATCGATGCAGCGGCTGCGTTGTGACTCGAAATTCGACGCACGGCCATACCGGATCGATGCAGAGCTGAGCCGGAACGACGCAGCTTGATTTCCTCAGTGAATAATCGACGCAACGCCTGCTGTGCGACAGAAACTTCGATGTATTGCCTACCGGATTCACGCAACACCTGTGACTTCTTCCCGCACCCCCACGTTATTACTCACATCATCCCTGGGCACCAAAAGTGAGGGATCAAGACTGTGCGCCAGAAATCGACGCAAGACCCCTTGCAACATGGAAAGAAATGATGTATCGTCTGTGCCGCGTCGGAAAATCCGATGCACACCATATTTTTCCACACATCTCCTCCTCTGCAGTCTCTGTGCGTGGTAATTTTGACTCAAACCAGGTACTTTGTGCAAACAAGAGACAAATGTTGATTTGTAAGATTGAAGACTCTTTTTAAACTTGCAAAAGTGATTTCTCAACTTGTGCTTTTTGAATCTTTATTGTTTTGACTTCAATTTAACCAGATAAATATCATATATTTTTCTAAACCTGTATGGTTTATTTTTGCGGTGTTTTCACTGTGTTACTGTATGGTTTATTGTAAAAATACTTTACACATTGCCTTTTAAGTTAAGCCTGACTGCTCAGTGCCAAGCTGCCAGAGGGTGGGCACAGGATAATTTGGATTGTGTGTGACTTACCCTGACTAGGATTGTGGTCTCTATTTGGACAAAGGTGAATACCTCTGCCAAATAGAGACCCCATTTCTAACAGGAGAAGTGTGGAGTAGCGTAATATAGATTCAAGTAAAGTGTCATAAACTGGAGTGGTGTGTCATGCAGTGCAGTAGAATGGGGTGTTGTAGAGTGTTGGAAATTGGTCTAGAATGGAATAGAGTGTAGCGAGGTAGAGTGGAGTAGTGTAGACTGGAGTGGCGTAGAGTAGAGTAGAGTGTAGCAGAGTGGGGCGGCATAGTGTCATAGAGTTAAGTGGTACAGAGTGACCTAGAGAGGCATGATATAGAGTGGAGGAGTGCAGTAGGGTGGAGTAGAGTGACATAGGGGGTCATTACGACCCCAGCGGTCAGCGATAATGTGGCGGTAAGTACTGCCAACAGGCTGGCGGTACTTACCTTCACATTATGACATTGGCGGGTTGGCTGAAGCCAATTCTCTTCCGTCTGGCCAGGTTCTCCTGCGTGGTCTTACTATTCGCCGCACAAATTTGCCACTATCATTTAGCGTAATGATACGGGTAACTTAGTTACTCCTCAGCCACCTATTTAATTGCCAGCTATATTTTTATTTACCTCAATCCCCATTTTAACTCTTAGCCAAATTGTAAGCGTTGAAAGGCCACAACAGCAAGGCATTTAATTAACTTACCGTGGTGGCATTTCACGCATCCCACTTCTGACGCCATTTCTTAGAGAAACTACTTTTTAACCCTCCTCAGAGTGACGTAAAGAAAACACAAACACCAGGCAAGGCTCTGGAACAGATGAAATGTTTCTTGAGGTACCAAGGTTTATTGGCAGGCCAAGGCAGAAGGCAGACGCACATCCCATTGTTACGTCTTACAAGCTGGCATCTTCTGCCTTGAAGCATATAAGTCAGGCAGTTATATATGTTAATAAGAGCTGTCACAGCAAAACCCCAAAAGAGAACATAGTCCAAACATGAGCACGCATATACAAAAGAAATGCCGCATATACAAAACTTCAAGTCCATAAAGTAAAAATATACATAATGCAGTGTGAGCATGAAAAAGTGAACAGACAACAGGTGGACCCTAAAGAAAAGGGGGCTGGGTTGCTGACTGGCTGAACTTAAAGTGTGAGACCGAGCTAAACTTAACGTGGTTTGGAGGGGTTTTTTGCACAGCTGGCGTAGGTGTCAGAGAGGTCAGTAGGGAAGTCTTGGAGCAGTTCTAGAATAGTAATGTGGATGAGCTGAGTCCACCCATGAATGAGAAGAGCAAGTGTCTTGGTAAGAGGAAAGAAGAAATAGCTTACTGGGATTCAGATAGTGGAGGAGAGAATTGGAACTAAACTATCATATCTATTGGTACATACATGGGAAAATATATTTTTCTCAACACCCTGGGTGTCAAAATATCGCAGTGAGGAACCTAGGCTGCGCTCCTGGAAATCGACGCATCACCTTGCAGTGTGGAAATGATTGAGACGTAGTCTGTGCGGCCCTGCAAAGTCTGACGCAGTGCCTTATTTTTCAATGCATCTCCTCCTCTGCGACCCAGTGCATCATTATTTTTTACGCATGCCATGTACTTCATGTTACAAGGATACTACTACTACTGATTCTTAAAGATTGAGACTCATTTAAACCTTTGAAAAGTGATATCTCAACTTGTGTATATTGAATTTTTGTTGCTTTTCTTATTTTGTTCAGACAAATATTATCTATTTTACTAAACTGGTGTGGAGTACTTTTTGTTGTATTTTCACTGTGTTACTGTATGAGTTACTGCACAAATACTTTACACATTGCCTTCTAAGTTAAGCCTGCCTGCTCTGTGCCAAGCTACCAGAGGGTGAGCACAGGATAATTTGGAATGTGTGGTGACTTAACCTGACTAGGACTGTGATCCCTACTTGGACAGAGGTGTATACCTCTGCCAACTAGAGACCCAATTTAACAACAATCATCTTGAAAAATGGCAGGGGATATGACATTGGCAACTTTATACCCCCACCTTTAAAGCTTAATTACCTGAGCGGTCTGAAAATAAGGCAAGAAAATAGGACTGGGCAGTGTTTCAACTTGGCAGTTACTGTGTACAATATATTCTTAGGCTTCACTTATAATGTGCTTGCTCCATTCATGGCAGACATATTATACTGTGAGTATTCCATACATACCCCATATTTTGTTTCAGCCTCCTTCACACATTCACTTCTTTGGTTCAGGAACTTTCATTTATGGGCTTCAGACTGATGTAGCAGAAATTTTAGTACTGTCCCTCATGTCACAGTGATCATCTATGCGTGACAGTTCACGTATTTTTTTAGCCAAAGTACTATTAGTTTTAATGTCAAGGGGTACACTGAAAGCCATATTAATCTGCATTCACTATAGGTTAGAAGTATAAAGGAATGTGGCATAGCCATTTAATTTCACATGTAGTCAATTAATTCATCTTTATGTTGTAATTCATGGTGTTAACTAATAGTGTGCACTAAAATGATAATGATTTTTAGAAGATAAATTATTAACATATTAGATGTAAAAGTCAAAGTGTGTAATTCTGCATTATACTCAGAAAGATGTACTAATAGAGTTATTTCATTTTAAACGTACTATAACATGAACACTGACAATATTTATTATAGTTAAGTTCATAATTTGAATGTTAAATGTACTTTATTTGCAATATTTATTAAAGTTAAGTTCATAATTTGAATGTTAAATGTACTTTATTTGCATCATGATATGGCCTGAGGCCATGATTTTCGTGGCGTTACGAACACCACAAAAACCATGGCTTTAGGCGGGGTCATAATCCAGCAGACGGAACAATGGCAGCTGCCTGGCTGTAGATGTATATGTCCAGCCCGGCAGCTGTCCCCTTAAACAGGGGACTGAGGAGTAACTAAGTTATCCGTATCATTATGTTAAATGATAGTGGCAAATTCGTATGGCGAATAGTAAAACCACGCAGGAGAGCCTGGACAGAGAGAAGATAATTATTTTTCATTTTATGGGAACCCCAGAGAGAAAATAAATAAATTAATTAGAATCCTCCCAGAGTGTAGCTTGGGAAGCATTTGACCTGCTGGCACCGGAACACAGGAAATGATTTTGAAATAAGCACAAACAAATATTCTCTCATCGATCAATGGCTGTATTTGAATTATGTGTTGATTAAGTGTAAATGTGCCACTATGTTTCATTGCAATGTTTTTTAATTATATGTAAAGTAGTGCAGCACAGCATTAGAGAAGAAAAACTGTTTTATGTTGTGCTCTAAATTGTCAACAGCTCTTATTTTCTCTATCTCTCTATCCACCACTGCATAACACTTTTTTCCCTGTTTAACAATTTTTATTTCAGGATACAACCATTGTGTTTATTTTTGAGGTTGTAAAATTGTGAGGGAAGGGCACAATGGGCAGAGGCAAGTTTAAAGGGAATGTAATGGTGGTAAGACCTGGAATGCTGAAAAA
Source organism: Pleurodeles waltl (assembly GCF_031143425.1). Lineage (NCBI taxonomy): Eukaryota > Metazoa > Chordata > Amphibia > Caudata > Salamandridae > Pleurodeles > Pleurodeles waltl. The sequence continues at coordinate 1,000,079,253 of NC_090436.1, forward strand.
GATTAAAACGTTATTTAAACAGATGACAGGAGAGAAATGTTTTGACCAGATAGCCCTATAGAACGAGGTAAGAAGGACACAGATTGTCTAACATATGTAAAGTAGTTTGCGCTCTAATGTGGACAGAGAGAGGGAAAGCAAAGAGTGTAGCTGTAACAACGCCTGGGTATTAAAGACAGGCTTCATGCACACAGAACTGTAACAGCAGAGAAATATTGATGTTTTGGAAGTGACATTTATACATAGCAATGATAAAACTAACTTTAATGGGAAAAAGGCACTCAATATAAGAGGAGTAGACCTCACAGTAGTGAAGAAAAAACATTAACAAATGTTGTATGACACCACCAGGACATGTCAACTTAAAAGTACATGCCCCACCTACCTAGTGCCCTCCTTAGTGTTGATGTATGTGTAGAAAAAAGGGAGTTTGAAGGATTGGCAAACAGTTTTAAATCCTAGGTCAAAGTAGCAGTAAACTGCGCACACAGGCTGCAGTGGCAAGACTGAGACAGGTTTTGAAAGGCTATGTCTGTGGGTGGCACAACCAGTACTAAAGCCCACTAGTAGCTTTTAATTTACTGGCAGCGGGCACACGGTATACTACTTTAAAAAAACAAAAAAAGACCTTTCAAATACATTTGTAGTTGGATGGGAAATAATAACTTATTTCTAATGGATAAAATAAACATATCTAGGATTCAGTAAAGGATCTTGTTCGCAGCAATAAAGAGATCAACCTAAAATGTAAATTCTGAATAAACACTTATTACAGAGTGAAGCTACAGATTGAAGACCTTAAAACATTATTCAATAATGACCAAGGCTGAATATGGCCAACTACCACAAAGTTTGCTCGACATACATACATGTAAATTATTCTTAAAATTAATTTTACTAAAATAGTTTTTTGCATTTTTATGATTTTTATTATGTCTAATATCACTACTGTAAATATCAGCTACGTAACTAATTCCCACACATTTTTGCACCCCTTTCTTCTCATGGTGTACTACAATGTAAGACAACAGAAAGGCTAGGGCACATCATTAGAATTGCATTATCCTGTCAACATAACCATTTTAAATTGTCCTTTTTTTTTTATTGTAACCCAAGAGAATAAATACATACAATAAATAACAATATACAATATGCATGTTAATCCAAAATCATACACTTTTAGTCTCTGTCGCCATTTTCTTCCATATTACCGGCTGTTTAGATCTAATCCATTCACCCAGTGCTCCTCAGATGGTTTGCCCCTTCCGTCTTGCTTCCTTCCCTTTCCGTTTGTACAATGAGTGTTCAAACTGATATACAGTAAGGAGCCTTTCTAACCAATATTGAAATGCTGGAGGTTGCTGATCCAACCAGGCAGAGGCGATACAAAGCCAATAGACAGCCATTGAGACAAAAACAAACTTAGAAAACTGAGGCCCAACTACATCAGATACACCTAATATTACGATCTCAGGAGTTAATTCCACATCTTGTTTGACAACTTCTCTTAAAAATTGCCCAATATCCCTTCTCAAAGCTTCTAATTTTGTACATGTAGCAAACATATGAGTTAGATCTGCACCGAGTAGCTGACATCTTGGACAATGTGTCCCCTCTGTCCTACCCCACTTAGCTATTTTCTCTGGAGTAAAATATAAATCTAAAATTGTTTTATAGCATTGTGACTGGAGTGCTGCTGAGATCAAAATGCTCCACCCCAGTCCGAGAGACTCATAGAATTCTGCATCTCTAATATTTAGTTGGGCTTCCCACTTCCTACAGTACTTCTCCAGATCCACTGGCTGCTCTTCATTCAATCTAGCATATACTAACCTTATAGTTCTCCTTGCGCCAGTTGCCATCATCTCCCTCAAAGGGCACTTTGTAAACCCCGCTGTCCCCCCAGTTTTCCTATGCATAAAATCCCTTACTTGTTAATATTTAAAGAATTCCCTTTGCTCCAGACCAAATTTCTCCCGCAAGTTCTCAAATGTGCCTATTGTAGATCCTGCAAAGAAATCTCCTAACTTATGAACACCCTGTCGATTCCATTTAGCCATTTAGTTATCTCTAAATATTTCGGGGAGGGAAGGGTTATTTGCAATCAAGGTGTAGTGATTAAACCTACCGAGTCCCATTCTCTTCCGCCAAGGGTCCCAACATTTAGACACAGCATTTAAAACCTTAAATTGCACTTTCTTACAATAGCTTGGTTCCGTTAATGTCAGCAGCGCACCACTAGCCGAGTGTCCGATTAGCAGTTCATAAATATCCAGAACATACCCTTACCCCCTCAGGGATTCTCTGCTGTTAAGCAGAGGGCACATAAACTGAAATGCTGCGTCCAACTGATATAGGTTAAAGTTCGGCAAAGACCACCCCCCCTTCTCCCTTGGTAATGTCATATATCTGCTAGCTCTCCTGATCTTGCCGTACGACCAAATAAACCTCATCACTAGTTGATCCAGCATATTAAACCAGGATTTCTCAAACACCAACGGGATTGACCAGAATGAATATAGGCCCTTGGGGAGAAACATCATCTTAACCATATTACATCGCCCCATAATTGACATATGTAGATTATTCAATCTGCTAAAATTGTATTTAGCTTTTTGTACGATCGGCATTAGATTAATCTGCACTATCTGCTCCACATTAGATCTAATATCAGTCCCTAAATAAACTGCATGATCTACCCTTCGGATATCGGTTGTCTTACCATACTCATTTACCACTATCTGAGTTTTATGTTTGTTTAGTGAGTAACCAGATACCATCCCGAAACTATATGCAGCTTTTTTCAATTTCTTTAAAAGCCAAATCTGGTTTAGCAGTAACAACTGCGACATCATCGGCATACGCTAAAATGTTGGCATCCCAACCATTGCGGGTAACTGGCTGAATTGCTGTATTCTTTTATAATTGTTGTAAAAATGTATGTATATATAGTGCAAATAACAGAGGTGAACACGGACATCCTTGTCTTGTACCGTGTTCAATTTGTATATCTTTTGACTGGCCGACTAGCATTTGAATTCAAGCGCTTGGGTGCTTATATAAAGCTTTAACTGCAGTAATAAAGCTGTTTCCCAATCCATAGGCTCCTAATGTTCCCCACATATATTCCCAATTAACCCTATCGAATGCTTTTTCAGGATCTAACAGAACCATTGCCATGGGTTCCTCCGCAACATGAGTTGTGTCAAACAAAGTGATGACTCTTCGGATATGGTCAGTTGTATCCCTCCCTGGAACAAAAACCTACTAAATCGTCCTTTTCATAAGTATTCTGTTATAACATCTTATTAAGAATCAGTTAATATTTTGCATTTCTACGGCTTCAAGCACACTTTTAAGGTGCTGCTACTTTTTTTGTGTCATTTTTCTCAACATGTGTAAATTACACACTCAGGTTTCTGTGTCTAAATAGGTAAATATCTTGAGTACAAAATAGGATGATTTTGAGCTCTAACAATGCCAATATTCCTGTATCTTAGGGACAAATTTAAATTGTGACCTTTAGTTTCAATGTGGACTCATGGCTGCATTGTGTCTCAAGTACCCCGGTTCCTGTCCTGCTTTTTTGCACAGGATTTCTATGTGCATACTAGCATTCTAAATTTTCTTGAGCCAGTTCCTTAGAAGGTTACCTTTCCCTACTGGTGTTAATTGGTGCTAGAGAGCGCACTGCACAGAAATACAAAAATAGCATAGTTTAAATCGTACCTTTCCAAAGACTGAAAATGTTGATGCGAAGCAGTCATGCTTCTGGCCCTGCAGAGCTCTGATGAGACTCTCACATAGGTGAAACACTAAACATCAGTTGTTAACTGTGCTGGGACAGGGGATATGGAATTATGACAGCAGGTTTAAGTGTCAGATGCTAAGATTCTGTATATAGCCCTGACGTGAACTGCTGTTACAAAAACAATACTCAAGGGTAGCTTTGAACATTTCCCGTCCAAAGTTATGCGAATAAGTAATGACAACTGTGGCAGTCCTATTTTACACCAGATGTTTAGCAGCACACTGATTAAACTGGTTTTATCTAAATGATTTGAAAGGGACACATGCACACGCTTGCTGGTGCAAGCTAAATTCAGTATTTGAAAAAAAATAAATTATATATATATATATATATATATATATATATATATAGGTGAGAACTTTTCAGAGCCTTTTGAAAGAAAATATGTTTGTGTGATTTCAACTTTTATTACGGTCCCCATTTATTGTGGTGGCTGTTGGAATTGCTTCAAAGCTTGGCAAACTGCTGAAGGGTCTACATTAGACTATGAAAGCATGACTGCAGGTCATCACCATATTTTAAATATGAGATACATATGTATACATACATGTACATGTTTAATTGTGTTAATGCAATTTGTACATTTAGTAATCTTGGTCTTAAAATTTATGTAAAAATCTGAAGTATTTTTGTAAATTGGTCTCAAATTATTCCTTCGAATGTGTGAGTTGCATGATTGATGCTGTGAGTACAACAAATGCTTTGCACTTCTCCAAGATTGGCCTAGCTGCTCGACCAATCTACAATAAAAATTAGAGCATTAGGTGATCTAGTTTTTACCTCTGTAAAGCAATGTGTGGTTGCCTGGACACCCTGCATAGTGTGCCTGGCATTGCACAATGCATAGAGGACCAGCCTCCTACAGGAATGGCACAGAGTGGAGTCACCAACAGTGGAATATCAGAGAGTGGTGTAGAGTGGCATGTTATAGAGTAGAGTGGAGTGGTGTAGAGTGGTGTGACATATATAGAGGAGTAGAGTGGAGTAGAGTGGAGGGACATACATAGAGTTGACTGGCATAGAGTGGAATAGCATACAGTCAAGTGGTGTAGAGTGGCATGGCATAAAGTGGAGTGGGATAGATTGGAGTGGAGTGGCAAAAGTGGAGTAGTGTAGAGTGGAGTGACGTACAGTAGAATATAGAGAAGAGTGTGGTACTGTGTGGCAGAATGGAGTGGGGTACAGTGTCAAAGAGTTGAGTGGCACAGAGCAGCGTAGAGTGGCGTAGTGTGGGGTAGTGGAATAGTGTGGAATAGTATGTCAAAGAGTACAGTGGAGGAAAGTTGGTTGGAGTGGCATAGAGGGAGTTGCGTGGAGTGTCATAGAGTGGAGCAGAGTGTCATAGAGTGGGGTAGAGTGTCGTACAGTGGAATAGAGTTGAGTAGAGTTTTGTAGAGTGGGGTATCAAAGAGTGGAGTAGAGTGTGATAGAGTGGAGTGGCACAGAGTGCCACAGAGTGGAGTAGAGTGTCATAGAGCAGAGTGGAGTGACATGGAATGAGTGTCATACAATGTTATGCCACACAGTGCCGTAACATAGAGTATTGTGGCATATAGACCCTCATTACAACCCTGGCGGTCGGTGTTAAAGCGGCGGTAATATAGCCAACAGGCCGGCGGTAAAAAAAATGGGATTTGGACCCTGGCGGTTACCGCCATCCAACACCGCCACTTTAACACACCGACCGCCAGGGTGGTAACAGCCGCTGGGCTGGAGACTTCGGTCTCCAGCCCGGCGGCCGTCACATTCCCACCCTCGGGATTACGACCCGGCCTACCGCCATGGTTTCCGTGGTTTCTACCTGACACTGATAGGGGTCTCCCCGAGCCCCATCCCCTCCCCAGTGTCCTCCCCCACTCGCTCCTGCCCCCGCACATATGCACACCCACATGTGCACCCATTGAAACACATGCATACCCACCTCCACCCACGCATGCACACATATTTACCAACACACCACAACATACACCAACATAGCTTGTCACACACATGCATTGTAAACACACAACACTCACAATCACTCATTCACGCATGCATCCAATGCGACTCACACCCACATGCACGCATCCCAAAACATACACCCCCCCCCACATACACACAGCCCCCCGCCCCCCTCTCCGGTCAGAGAACCCGACTTACCTGCTTGCACAGGGTCCTCCGGCTGGAGACGGTCCACGGCGCTGCTGGCAGCAGCAGCGTCCGCCAGCAAAACACCGCCAGGCCATTACTCATGATACGGTCAGCGGTGTTTTGCTGGCGAGGCGGTGCTGCTGTCAGCAGTGCCGTCTTACCGCCGTCTGCCGCGATGACCGTCGGCGGTGTTCTTCCAGATTTCTGGCGGAATATCATCGGCGGTCATAATACGCATTGCCGGCTGGTAGCCACGGCGGTGGTATGTTGGAGGCCGTCGCTGTGGCGATAGGCGGTCAATACCTCTGCAACGTTGATTCATATTAATGATGTGCTTCAAATTCTGAATGATCATAATCTATGCATCGATTAAGTTGTGTTCTGATTGCCAAACAATAGTGGTTTTGATGTGCTTATTGCTGTTGAGACTAATAAACATGATATTAGATTGTAACTAATAGGGAAATAAATATCCTAACACTTAACTAAACTGGTGTGGTTATTCATGACTGAAAGGCCATGGGGTGTTCATTCATTGATTCTTATTGATTGTTTATAGATTAGTGATTAGTCTTATTGATTTGTATATTGATCTGTTGGTTGATTATGTCAAGAAAATATTTTGTACAGGGAAGTCTCCAAACGTGGTCCAAAGGTTTATCGACCTAAACGCGTCTCCTTGTAAGTTTACTTATTAAGGCTCTGACGCACTAACACTCGTATCTCCAAACAGATCCACAACAGGATTTTGTGCCCTATGATCTCATTCTTATGGCATATAATCGAACTCCTGTAAGCAAATGCAATAGGTCCTAAGGTGGGCGTACCCCAATATTGGTTTAAATGCTGAGAGCACTTCCTTCCAAAAGGATTTAATTTTTGTACATGTACGCACTATTCGGGCTCGATCCCCTATTTCCTATATCTACTTCGCACAACGGGCTAACCAACGGATAGAATTTGTGTAATTTTACTAAATATAGTACCAATCATGTAAAAGCTTATAATGTACTTCCCGTCCTTCCAGCCTATGTATATTCTTGTTAAACTTTTTCCATTTGTGTATCAAATGTCCCTCTAGTATCCTCTGTCTACCAGCTTCTCTCATTGGGTTTTTTGTGGATCTTGTGCTATTATGGATACATCTAGGAGGAGTTTATTTACAGTTGAGATAACTCCCTTAGAACCCGCTGTGTAATGTATACATTTTTCTTTTGCAGGGTGCAAGACCCAGTATCTAAATTGTGATTACATTTAATAATTTTTTAATTCACGCAGAAAATCTTGTTTGCATTCATTACATTTTTCAGTCTTATATCTGCCACTGTACAGCAACCCCCTTCACACCTGACAGTAAACGGGCCTGGATGTAGTGCCAGCATGAAGGAAGGATTACAATGGATTGGGGTGTGTGGAGAGGAATAAGTCATTAATTGGGGGCGACCTTCAATGTGGTACCCATGTGTATGCTTAAATATCCGTTTATAGGCCTACCCAGCTTTGGCTTCCATGTTGAGTCCCAAAAACATACAGCCCTCTACGGCCCAACCCATGTGGACCCATGGACTCTGGAAGCACTCTCAGTCGGTCCACTCTATACTATTTTCACATGTCTGGGAGTGGTGCCCCCACCCTTGTCTCTGTGCTGGTGTAATATTGCACATGGGTCTGTCTCTCCAATCCACCTATCTCAAGATCATGCTCTTCAGGCTGACAACTAAATTATCTGGTATATATATGGTATCTGGTATTATAGGTAGGGTTGGAATATAAATAAAGTATTAATGGAAGGGTATTCATTTTTACAGCATTTATTATACCTAACCCTGATACGGGCATCGTTGCCCACCTCCAGAGATCTTCTCTCACCTTTGATAGCAAAAGGATCATGTTAGTTTTATATAAGGAGGCCACATTCTGTGTTATCAAGACGTCCAAGTAGGTGAACTGGTGGTGTTTCTGACCTTCTTTATTTGAGTCAAGTTCAGAATTTCTGTTCACGACTTTGCAGACTGAGGCTCTTTCAAAATCAGTTTGCTAGCCTTGCAGCTATGGTAGAGGTACTAGCGGTTCTTTTAATGTTAGGAATGAGTCGTCTGCAAACGTATAGACTGAATTGTCAGCTTTTTTTTCTTGCCACCTTGCCAATGTCTCTATGCTTAGTGCAAGCAGCAGTGATGAGAGTGGTGACCATTGTTATATCCCTCTCCCTAGTCTAAATAACTTGGAAGTTCCTCTTTTCAGTATTATGCCGCCAGTGCCATTGTCATAAAGTTTGGTAGAAATCCCCCTTTCTGGAAAGCGTGTGCTAAAAATTGCCGGACCGCCCTGTCTCGACATTAAGAGCTACCACTATTACTTATACCACTCTCATTTTCACTTTTTGGACTAGGTGGATTGCCCTTCTGATGCTATTGAGGGTCTAAGCGATGTCTAAATGATTGGGATGGATAAGGTCTGGCATGATCCTCTCCAGCCTTAATGCCAATATCTTTGTGTAGATCTTTGGGGCATATTTATACTTTTTGATGCAAAACTGCACTAACGCAATTTTGCATCAAAAAGTTTAGCACCGGCTTGCGCCATTCCTGAGCGCCAGCTGGGTGCCATATTTATGGAATGGTGCAAGCCGGTGCAAAGGGTGGGCTAGCGGATTTTTTTTTTTTACGTTAGACGGGTAGGGGTGGTGGTATAGGAGAAGGGGGTTTTGCACCAAAAAATGACATTAGGCTGGTTAGAGGCAAAATAAAATGCCCTCTAACCAGCCTAGCGTCATTTTCTGATGCAAAACCATCCATACCACATGACTCCTGTCTTAGAAAAGACAGGAGTCATGCCCACCACCCCAATGGCCATCACAGGGGACCAGTGCATCCTGGGCATGGCCATTGCACCCTGTGCCATGCAGGGGGCCCCAAGTTGAGCCCCCGATGGCACTTTAATTTAAAAAAAAAAAAAAACAATACTTACTTATACTTACCCTACTTACCAGGGATGGGGTCTCCCATCCTCCGGTGTCCCTCTGGTGTGGGTGAAGGTGTTCCTGGGGCTTGAGGAGGGCACCTGTCGACCCACTCCGTGGTGTTTAACCCGGGAAATGGGTCCGCACGTCCCCTAACGCCTGGTCTGACCCAGGCATTAAATAATGGTGCAAAGCAAGCTTCGCACCATTATTTAGCCCCTCCTCCCACCCGTGTGTCATTTTAGCATATGGGGATAACTATGGGGCTATGGGGTTAGCACAATTTTTTAGATGGGAACGCCTACCTTGCATCTCATTGACGCAAGGTAGGTTCGTGCAACGTCAAAATATAAATATGGAGTTCGTTTTTGCACCAAATTTGTGTGACTAAGGGCCAGATGTAGCAAGGCTTTTGCGCCTCGCAAACAGCGAAAATCGCTGTTTGCGAGGCGCAAAAGCCACATCGCGATGCCCATTCACATTTTGCAAGTCGATAACTTGGTTACTTACTCGCAAAATGGGAATGCGAGTCGCAAATAGGAAGGGGTGTTCCCCTTCCTATTTGCGAGTCGCATCGCAATGCAGAATTGCTTTGTGACCGCGGTCGCAAAGCAATTCGCAGTTACCACCAGTGCCACACTGGTGGTAACCCATTCGCAAAAGGGTCCCCTGAACTCAAAATCTGTAGCTTTGGCACAGAGCCGTCAGTCTTAGCTTAGGGCAATGTGTAACAAATTCATGCAGTATCAAAACAGTAACAAAGTCAAAATGCCAAACAATAGAAATTCCAAACCGAATTAGAAAACTAAAGTTTATGTTAATAAACAAAATGAGAGTAAAACAACCAACAATCCAACAAGGCGAACTGGAGTTATGATTTTTTTATGTTTTAGATAAATATAGCACAAAGTGCCAATTGTGGTCAATGGTACCAACAGACTGGGACTGAGGTGCAATTTGAGGCCTAAAATTATGGAGCCCTGTTTCAATACAACAAACATATCGGTCCCGATGAAGCCTGGAAGTTGCAAAACTTGATAACATTTCAAAGTCCCAGTTTAAATAGGGGTGTCGTTCTTTGAAGGCCCCAAAGACCTCAGAGGAGGACACTTAGTGACTCTCATGGTTTCAGGCAGAACCCAACAGCAAAGTCCAGTCCAAGTCTAAATGCCATTAGTCAGATGGGCACTTTAGGAAAAAGACCATCAAAGCTTGTTGTGGCTCTGGATCCACATAGGAGATTAGTCAGCTGACCCTTGGAGTTCACTTTCTTGTCCTAGGTACAAAGGGAGTAGGTCCAGTCTTTCATGAAGACTCTCCGATCACAGACAACGGGTCCATCCTCTTCTCTTCTCTTCTTTCTAAGATCCAGAAAATTTTCAGACGATAGAACATTGGGGTACCACATTTATGCCTTGCACCAGCAAATTGGTGGAGGTAACCTCTGGGCACTCCCTAACCAATGGGGCAAACAGTTCCCGAGGGAAACCTCACCCAACTGTTTAGCGGTTCCTGTTTGCCTTAATGAAAACAAGCCCAAAACGCATGTGCTAGTTCATTTTCAAGATGGCGAAAGTCTTGGACACTGGAAACTTGGACTCTGAGGGCTGCATGTGTGTGTGGGACTGTCATAGGGAAATCATCAGTGTCGTCCCACATCTAAACCTAAAATCCAGTTTGAAGCAGGTTATCGGCCCCCAGCAAACCAGGAGATAGAACTCAAGTGGAAAAAAGCAGGGGCTCTCAGTCTCCAGGCAGGAGAAACACAGTAATTGTTTGCTTGTTCCGCTTGATCGCTTTCAGAGTACAAAGATTTTAATGCAGGGATGGCTGCCCTATGAGGGTGTTGGAGCATTGCCCCCCTGCTTTTGGTGCCCCCTCGGGTCCAGTAATAAAGCAGTGTAAGATTGATTTAGTTTAGGCTGTTTTTTTCCCAGCCGGGCCGCCGCAATGTTTTCATTTCAGCGCAGGTGTTACACATTGACAATCAGTATGACTGGGAACGCAGGGCAGCAGACGTGGGTGGGGCTTCACAGCAGGCTTGGTTTAAAGAAAAGTGTGCATGTAGGGTTGGATGGGTGCCTTTCCGACCCGAGATGCGCACTTGAGGCTTCTCCTATGTGTATCAGTAGTGAGCTGAGGGGTTGGGCGGAGGGGGGGGGGGGGGTTGCAGCGGTGGGTTTGTCTGCCTCAGCCAATCCTGGCGTTGCTTGCTTCCATGCTATTTGATAGCATAAAAAGCAAGCAAGCAGCATCTGTATTACCTCAGGGGTAGCAGGCACGTGCTTCAACAGAATGAATTTGTAGTTGCTGCAGGATACGAAAGTTGGCTTTGAAGATAAACCGGCTACTTTGGAGTTCAGCGGTGCCTGCAATTTTCTTCCTGGACTCGGAGACTGATTGGAAATCTAAGTCTTCTATTTCAAGTTGCCAGTTCTTTCTGCAGTCTTAAACCTTCGCTAGTAGGGAAACCCAGTGTACAAATCATACTTGTTATCTGTTAATATGTGAGCTATTTTTTGGAGATGTTGCATGCGACTGCTATTGATACAGTAAGACAGATACTCAGCATCTCTCTGGCCATTGGAAAAGGTGGCCACATGAATGATACAGTGTTGAAAAATGTACAAAAAGAAAAATCATATTTTGCCAAGAGCAGTCAAGGTGCATTATAAAGATGTCCAGGAAAGTATAGCATGTGTTCATTAGTCCGTTCAGGGTTAATAATGATGCAGAGGTATCCATTTCTGGGAAAGGTTAGGAGTGGGAGTACCCGAGGCCATGAGTCACATTCCAGTGATAGAGCCCTTTGCTCCCAGTCACAGCTTCGTGCACTGAGCATAGTAGGGTTATCATGTGGACAGCTCCTTGCCGGCCTGGCATATGTTTTCAAGTCCAGGCAGGAAGAAATAATGGAAAAAGCCGTGAAATCCACCATTTTTTACTGGAAACACAAATTAAAACAGGAGCCACATAACTCTCGCAGTGTTAATGCACGAGTGGAAATTGCAGAACTCGAATTCCTCAGCGCTAAAATGCATAGCCTGTCTGGAGGTGTCAGCACATGCACATGCTTTGTTGGTCCCAAGTTGAAAACTATTAAGATGTTCACAGTATTACTGTTAATGGCATTTCTCTAGAGTATGTAAGCGTGCTATAATTAGCATACTGAAAACAAAGCTGCCTTGTTTACTTTAAAGCAATGTTTCTCAAAAATATCAGAGTCAGATTGCCAAATTGTTTTATGGAAATTTTTGGTCACTTTTTCCTTTATGACAGCATGTTTTAGTGAAAAAGTAAGCACCTCTGCATTAAAGAGCAGAGCTTATGTGGTGCTACCGTCACAGCTGCAGATTTTGGAACTGGGGAACATGTTCCCGTCTGGGTTTCTCCTACACATCCTGTGATTCTAGGCAGATCATCCCCCTGCCTAAAAGAAAATAATCTTATCTTGTGCAATGTAACGAGTCGAGTGCTCATGAACAGCACTCCAATACCTTCAGTTTGAGTTTAAATTAAGGGGTCAGTTTAACAATTGGGGAAATGCAGATTCTTGCACTGAATTGAAGTATTCCAAAAACTTTAGGCTTCTATGATAGGGAGTTGACCTCCAAGGTATGTACCTGCAAATAAGTTAATACACTCTGCACATGTTTCAGAGCAACAGGTGGTAGAAGACAGTACTGGCTGCTTGCATCCCTGGCTTCTCAAGCCGATGGCCCTGGTATTTGCAGCATTCTTCCAGAGGGTGAGCCTATATGTATTCAGTACCAGCACCCACCCCAGGCCTGAGAATGATGTTGAAAAGTGCAGCACTTACCATCAGCATCCTCAGACCCACAACGGAAGTGCATCAGGGCTAGGTCTATGAATCTTGGTGTGCCATAATTAAATGCTGCAGTGGTGTTGGAACAATTGTCATAGTGGGGGTGCTGCCATCAATGTTGTATCACTGAAATTATATGGGTTGTGAAAAATGCAAAGGTAGCACAAAGTGTCAGAAATGAGCTACATCTGTTCATCAGGAACGTGGTAAGGGCGTAGTATGTAACTGGTGGTCGTGCAGTTTGAGGCACACTGTCACAAATACATAACTAAAGGATGGTGCAGTAGTGCACTGTCATTCAAGATATCACATTTCCACTGAAGTGGGTATTACATTTTCACAATCATGCAATGCTCCTGATAATGTTATAAAGCAATGATTTGCCGATTGTTTTAAAAAAAATAAAAATATTCCCTTGAGCCTCCCCTTTTGATAATCTGGCTTGCTTGAGATGTAACACCCATCCACGAATTTTACTGCCCACCACTTTCAGATGTCGCCAGCCGCCACTGTTTACATGCTCTCCAGGTCTACTTTTCAGGAAGAATTTTTAGGCAAAAATTGACACTGTTAAGGCCAACAGGTTGCCCACAGTCTCTACTCTGAATATTCAACTGAGCTCAGCAGAGTAAATTCTGCCCATACAGGTCGACTTGTCAATCAAGGTGACCTCTTGTGTAGCTCCTGGGAGGAATTTCACACCTCGTTCACATCTCATTCATGCCAAATACAGGCCAGGAGTTGCTGGAGAGGTAATACAAATTAACCTCCAGGAGCTCTAACCATGGCAAAGGTAAGGTTTAAATGTTCATTTTCCTTGATATGGATTAAGAATATTACCTCACAATTAAATTGTTTTTATTAGCTATTAAAACAGTGGTTTCATTAGTTTTGTGGCTGGACCCATTCCTGAGATTTTTCACTGGATAATGATAACAATATTTTTTTATATTTGCCCAATTTTAAAAACATGCACCCTGCCTTGGAGGCTGTACGGAATAAATAAGGGTGATTTACTAATATTTAAAAGAAGAGCTTCACCTATCTAAAAGGTTTGTTTTGACAGCTTGCAAAGTAGATTTTACACTGCAACAGTCATACTACACAGTGTGGGCCTGTGGCCATGTTTGAACTGACATTGTAGTGGATGGTGCCATAGGGTCTTAAGTCAACAAGTGGCATTTAACTTCTAAACCTTGTATGCATTTTCTACACCATGTATTAGGGACTTTCATCAAGTTAAACGTGCCATTCAGAAATAAGCCAGTTTAACAATGGGAGAAAAAAGGGAGTGGTGGTTAAATATATGTTTGTAGACATAGCAAGGGGGAGCTAAATAAAACGAAACAAATCAAAAGTGAGCCAAGAGATATGTCCAGGCTGTTAGTATTGCATGTAAGCTGTAGTCAAGTGAGACAGAAAGAAGCCTAGACAGAATAATCAGGCATTGTGTGTCATTGGAAATGTTAATACCACTAATCAGAATGGAACAAGAAGAGTTGAAGGTGCTTGTATGTAAGTATGATGGCCAAGATCAAAGTTTCTGCATGAAACATTAACGCCCGCTGTCTCTTGTTTTAATACTATTGAGTGGTCTATAGTCATGAAGGTGGAAGTAATGAAGCTTGCACACAGCATAAACAGAACCTTATCGTCATTGATCCACACAGGACTGTAGTCATCTTTTGTCCTGTGACTGTTTAAAACAGGAAATGTCATATAATGAGAGCCAACCCACCTGCCTTAACACATTTTGTGAGTTCAGGGGTGGACCAAGTTATGACGGCAATCATGTCACCCCCTCCATTTTCTCAGGGCGCCCTGAAAAATTAACATTGTTTTTTTAGACCCTTCTCAAGCAACAACCACAATCCCAGTCAGGTTTAGCCACAAAAGTCACTAAATTAACCTGTGCTGACCCTTTGATGGAGAGCACACCACAAGAGAAATCCCACACCAATTAAGAATAACAGGGAAAATTTAAGTAAATAAAATGACCAAGTCCAAACTGTATAACTGGTGTTATGAATTTTTAATGTTTTTAGTGAAGACCAAAGCCACAACTGTGGACATAAAGCCGTGCAAGACAGGGACAATGTCAAAAGTTATGGCTGACCACGATGGAGCACAGTTTGGATACATGCAGTGGATTGGGCTTGATCTCGATTTACCTCTGGACTTTGAAGAAATTAAAAAAAAAGTCTGAGAAGGTAAAGTTCAGCACCGTAAGGTAGCTGGACTTGTCCGAGGAGAAGGCGTTGTCGTGTTGGAGCAGTTGGATGAAGTTATGGTGAAGATTTCTATATTCGGACTTTGGGCCTGATTTAGAGTTTGGCGGATATGGTTTCGGCCATATTATGATCCTGTTATATTCTATGGGAATTGTAAATCCAGTGGACAGGATATCCTTCACTTTTGTAATGGAGTGACCTGTCCACCAAACTCTAAATCCGGCACTTTGTCACTTTTTTGGAAGCCTAAAATCTCTAGCAGGATGAAGCTGCAAATTGTAGCTGACGAGAGCTACACAAGGTTGGATGCCCTCCTGAAGAGAAACTTCTGAACAGGATTTACTGCTGTGAAAAAGAACATAGCGGGAGCTACTGCAATGTCAGGCAGACTGAAGGTGTGCCTTGTGCAGATTTATAAGCAGGTAGGGCTCAATCTTCTTTCGGTTCTCAGGCCACTTTTTGGTGGAAAATTGTTGACGTTTCTGTTTTTGCCTGTTTCCTTCAGTACCACTTCCAAGGGTCCAGGACTGGGTAGGCACCACTTGGAGTGCAGAACTCACTTCAGGCTGGCTCTAGGTGTAGAGCCAAAGGATGTTGGAGCTTGTTGTATCCCATAGCTCACAAAGTAGGCCAGCCAACTACCCCTTGGAGACATTCTGGCATTCCTGGGATCAAGCAGTAGAGCAGTCCTCTGAGGTACAAAGCAGGCCTCAAGCAGCAGGGCAGCCCCATTGAAGTACAAGGCTGTCCTTCTGGGGGACATCATCAGCCAAATGAGTAAACTGAAATGGTGGTCTGAGGGTTCAACATTTATACCTGGTGCCAGCCTTTAAAATGGAAGGAACATCTAGAATTCCACCCACCTCTGGTTCTCAAACTTTCCTTCTTCCCCTACCCGGGCTTTAAGATATTCAGTGTGACAAAGGACGAGTTTCAAGTCTTTTGTGGGTGTGCTTGAGGCAGCCCTTTGAAATGTAAGTAGGGCAGGGAACAACTCCACTGTTCCCATTCTGTCAGGTTGGCTAACATGTATCTCCCTTTGTCTCACTGTCTGGGAAGAATACAAAAAGGTCAATTACTACTATATTCACAGTCACGTTACCCAAAACACAAGTTGCAGGGACCAAATTGTTGGGACAAGAAAATACCTACTTTCTCAATGTGACATATTCAGAATTGTGACTTAAAATTAAAATGTAACATTAAAGAGGATTAACATTCCTACCTGTTCCCAATCAAACATCAGCACTTTTTAAATCCAATAAGGCAAACCAATGTTATCCTATGGGAGAGCTGGACCTCACAGTATTGAAAAATGAATTTGGGAGTGTTTCACTACAAAGGCAAATAAAACTTAAAGGTACATGTCCAGCTTTTAAAATACACTGCACCCTGTCCCGTGGGCGGTTTAAGGCTTACCTTGGGGTGACTTATATTCTTTAAAAAGGATGGTTTATGCATGGCAAGATTTGTATCTTGCCAGATGAAAATGGCAGTTCAAAACTCCACACAGGCTGCAATGGCAAGCCAGAGACATGTTTAAAGTGCTACTTAAGTTGGTGGCACAATCAGTGCTGCATGCCCGCTAGTAGCATTTCAAATTACATGTCCTGGGAACAGGTAGTGCCACCTTACTGGGGGCTTAAAAATAAAGTAAATAAGCCAATTGGGTATAATCCACTCTTACCATGTTTTAAGGAGAGCGTACAAGCACGTTAGCAAAAATTATTCCGCAAAACAGGAGGCCTGAAGGCCAAAGGTTAGGGGGAAAACCACACAGTGGATGCTACGTCTAGCACTACCCAGCAGAAAATCACATGACCTCACATCCACATTCACCACGTGTTCAGTGCTACTCTTTCACCTATGTTTGACCATTTGTTTTGTTATGTTAATTTTATATGTAAGCATGCCCACACAAGAGCCTTGTGGCGCTATAAAGGCAAGATATCATAATTTAGACTTAAAAAAGCGAGGCAGAGGTTAGAACAGAAATAAATAACCGCTGATTAAAAAGCCAGGTTCTCAAAAAGTTCTCTAAACGTGGTAAGACAAGAATGTAAATGCGAAAGCAACGTGTTCTAAATTCCAGGTGCTGTGACTTGGAAAGTGGTGTCTCTATAAGACTTGTCTTGATTTGGTAATACATTAAAGAGATAAAAGAGATCAGTAAGATGTTGGACAGGGAAGGCCATACAATGAAAATCTAGGGGCTTTCAGATAGCTGCCTTTGTGTAAAAAAGTCATACCCTTGAAGATGACTCAGCTGGGGATTTATAGTCAATGTAGAGATCTGAAGCCTGGAGTGCTATGTTCATGTTTGCAAATATCCTTTACCCAGACAGGCTTTTGTGTCTTAGACAAGCTCTAGAAACTGTAACAGTTTGCCTAAGGAAGCCAGATAAACTGCATTGCCATACTCCCGAGAGAGGGATGGTATTTATTACTGGACTGTAAACATGAAGTTCCTAAAACAGAGGGATTCTTTTCAATGTGGAAAAATCAGCTGCTGGCTACTTTACTATTTTACTACTAGTACTTCAGTAGGAATGGAGGACTGTGCCCTCCTTGCACCACCACCCAGTCAAAATCCTCAAACTGTAATGACACTCTCACGCCTAGTTTCCTTTCAAACAAACAAAGTGCGGCCTTTTGTCCTCTGTGGACCAGGGTGTATAGGTCCCAATAATTTTCCCCAACAGGTCAGAGTGGAATTCCATGGAGTAATACCGGTTTCAAAGACTGTTACTGTTAGAAATGGGGTCATTGGATGACAGTCAGGTTACCCCCTGTTCAAGCAAGGACCCTCAATCTAGTCAGGGTAAAAGAGAATCACCCTCAGCTAACCTCTGCTTACCCCCTTGGTAGCTTGGCAGAGCAGTAGGCTTTACTTCAGAGGGCTAGGTGTAAAGTATTTTTACCAACACACACAGTAACTTAATGAAAACACTACAAAATGACACAACACAAGTTTGGAAAAAAAGAGAATATTTATCTAAACAAAACAAGACCAAAACGACAAAAAATCCACAATACACAAGTCAAGTTATCAATTAAAAAGCAAAAAGAGTCCTCATGTAGTTTTAAACACAAACTAACACTTTTAGCGTGAAAATGTACCTTGGGTGCGTCAAAAATAACCCTGCACATGCGAGGGTGCGTCAAAAAGGGCTTGCGATGCGTCAATTCCACTGACGAGTGAGACCAGGCGCCATTTATCCTTCCGTCGGGTCGGGCACGTCGTTTCTTCTCTCCGCAGGAGAGCGATGCGTCGATCCGGTCAGCACTCTTGGGTCCGGGCAGGCCTTGTGTTGTTTTTACATGCCCAGCTGTGCTTACATCGGAAATCCAGCTGCACGATGATCCGAAAACCACGCAGCGCAGGTTTCGATCTCCCAGCCTCCGTCAGTGATGCTGCATGGTGTTTCTCCAGCTCCGTGCATCGATTCTTCGGTCGTGTTGCAGGTGAGTGTCGATTTTCAGCTGCTAAGCTGGCGGCGCGTCGATTTTTCAGCAGCAGATCGGAATCACATCAATCTTTTTCCCGCACAGCGTTCTGTGCGTGGATTTCTTCCTCTTAGGCTGCCAGCTTCTTTCAGGGTCCCAGGAACTGGATGGGCACCACTTGGCAGAGTAGGAGCCTCTCCAGAGACTCCAGGTGCTGGCAGAGAGAAGTCTTTGCTGTCCTTGAGACATCAAACTACAGGAGGCAAGCTCTAATTCAAGCCCTTGGAGATCTTCACAAGATGGAAGGCACACAAAGTCCAGTCTTTGCCCTCTTACTCTGGCAGAAGCAGCAAATGTAGGATAGCTCCACAAAGCACAGTCATAGGCAGGGCAGCTCTTCTTCCTCAGCTCTTCAGCTCTTCTCCAGGCAGAAGTTCCTCTTGGTTTCCAGAAGTGTTCTAAAGTCTGTGGTTTTGGATGCCCTTCTTATATTCAATTTCTCCTTTGAAGTAGGCCTACTTCAAAGTAAAGTCTCTTTCGGATGTGAAATCCTGCCTTGACCAGGCCAGGCCCCTGACACTCACCAGGCGTTTGGAGACTGCATTGTGTGAGATCAGGCACAGCCCTTTCAGGTGTAAGTGACCACTCGTCCCCTCCCTCCTAGCACAGTTGGCTCATCAGGAAATGCAGACTACACCCCAGCTCCCTTTGTGTCACTGTCTAGTGTGAGGTGCAACCAGCCCAACTGTCAAACTGACCCAGACAGGGAATCACAGAAATGGTATAAGCAAGAAAATGCTCACTTTCTAAAAGTGGCATTTTCAAACACACAATCTTGAAATCAACTTTACTAAAAGATATTTTTTTAAATTGTGAGCTCAGAGACCCCAAACTCCACATTCCCATCCGCTCCCAAAGGGAATCTACACTTTAATCAGATTTAAAGGTAGCCCTCATGTTAACCTATGAGAGGGACATGCCTTGCAACTGTGAAAAACGAATTTAGCAATATTTCACTGTCAGGACATATAAAACACATTACTATGGGGGTCATTCCGACCCTGGCGGTCAAAGACCGCCAGAGCCGCGAATGACGGAAGCACCGCCTACAGGCTGGCGGTGCTTCCTAGCCCATTCTGACCGTGGCGGTAAAGCCGCGGTCAGAAAACCGGGGCCTGCGGTTTCCTGCCGGTTTACCCCCGGCTGGGCGAATCCACCAGGGCAGCGCTGCAAGCAGCGCTGCCTTGGGGATTCTGACCCCCTTCCCGCCAGCCTGTATCTGGCGGTTTTCACCGCCAGGAAGAGGCTGGCGGGAACGGGTGTCCTGGGGCCCCTGGGGGCCCCTGCACTGCCCATGCCACTGGCATGGGCTGTGCAGGGGTCTCCTAACAGGGCCCAGGGCGGCTTTTCACTGTCTGCTTAGCAGACAGTGAAAAGCGCGACGGGTGCAACTGCACCCGTCGCACCGCCGCAACACCGCCAGCTCCATTCGGAGACGGCTCCTGTGTTGCGGCCCTCATTCCCGCTGGGCCGGTGGGCGCTTATTTGCTTAGCGCCCGCCGGCCCAGTTGGAATGTCAGAATGCGGGAAGCGGTATTTTGGCCGCGTGGCGGCCAAATGGCGCTTCCCGCCTGGCAGGCGGCAACCGCCACCCGCCAGAGTTAGAATGAGGGCCTATATGTCCTACCTTAACCATACAATGCACCCTGCCCTTGGGGCTACCTAGGGCCTACCTTAGGGATGTCTTACATGTAAGAAAAGGGAAGGTAGAGGCCTGGCAAGTGGGTACAGTTGCCAAGTCGAATTTACAGTTACAACTGCACACACAGACACTGCAGTGGCAGGTCTGAGACATGATTACAGAGCTACTTATGCGGGTGGCACAACCAGTGCTGCAGGCCCACTAGTAGCATTTGATTTACAGGCCCTGGCACCTCTAGTGCACTGTACTAGGGACTTACTAATAAATCAAATATGTCAATCATGGATAAGTCAATTACATACACATTTTGTAAAGGAGCACTTGCACTTTAGCACTGGTTAGCAGTGGTAAAGCGCCCAGAGTAACAAAAACAGCAAAATCAGAGTCCAGCACACATCAACAACCTGGGGAACAGAGGGAAAAAGTTAAGGGAGACCACGCAAAGGATGAAAAGTCTAACAGTTACTATATGTTAATCCCCATTCTGACCTAAAAAAACACTGACATTAGACCAAAAACTGTTGTGCTGTTTATGGCTCAGATCATTTGTGCATCAATGGGATTTCCAAAGGCATTTTTTGTGCTAGATATATACGAAGATCTCTAAATGACGATTGTGCGGTATCACTGGACATCTATTGCAGTAAAAGTACTTTTATTCAAAAAACACACCAGCTCCAGCTTACCCCATCTCATTTCGCTGCCCAGTCCAGCGACTGCACTCGGTGCTAAAACTCAGATAAACCATAACATCACACGTGACACATTGTTGCCACTATGCATCGTACCTCATGAGACAAGACTCGTGCACCCACATAGACAAACACAGACTCACGACGTGTACACACAAACACACCAACACAAGTCAACACATACTCAAAGACATAAGAGAAGGACTTTGTAATTCACCTCATGAGTTCAGGTGTTCTCAACTGACGAACTAGATGATTGTAGTTAAAGCATTCGCATTGGCTCTAAAGAAGTAAGGCTCACAGAGTCACATGACTAATGGTGCCAACGTTCTGGGGTTTTCTTATTTTAAATTTTGACAGGGGTCACAAACATCACATATTTTTTGAGGATGCTGACTTTTATGAAATCCCCCACCTGTCATGGAATGTACTTTGATGGCATGAGGAGATTAGTTCTCCAAACTGATATTCATGTTTAGTTGTGCACCTTCTGATTACTCAGTGCTAGTTTCCTCCACCTTTGATTATTTCCTTTATCTTATTTCTTTTGCTTGTTCTTTGTATCTTCTTGAAGTATACTTCATGATATTCGTAATTTGCACTCTTTTGTAAATAACTATTTTCCAGTTTGATATTTATAACTGAATGAGGCCTTGCTCACTGCTCATTGTTCTTTCCAAATTGTCTCTCCCTTGCAAGTGGTCACCATTTCAAACTGGATGCTTTGTTCTTAGGTTTTTGTCACACAGCCTTCCAATGGCTTTAGATTGCCGCCAGGAACTTGCCATAAGATCCAAGTACATTCATGGACTGCAAGCACTATTTCTTCAGTCTGCTGAAACTGACCTGATGCGCACTTGAAACTAGTTACTTGTAATTATGCATGCTTGTAAAACCTTCTGCAGACAGGTTGGTTCCCTTGACATGGTTCAAGGTTGTTCAAAACTGGTGATTCTGCCTGGAGGACAACAGGCGGATTGGTTTGTAGTAGCATTAATATTGAGGCAGATAACAACAGTGGCAGTAAGTAACTGGAAATCAAAAAGTTAGTAGTTAGTTTCAACAGCAACATCTTTAGTGAGCTCTTGAATCTTAGAATATTGCATGTGGTGCGTAGATGCAAAGACACTGATTTCAATAGACAGGAGCCATGAGCACGGTGGTTCATGACACTTGGCACTAGTTTCTCACAAGAAGAATGGGGAGTCTCTTTTGGGTGGCTGCCCTTAAGGATCTGGCACCAACACGTTGGTACATGGCATGTGAAGCAAGGATTATGAGGTAAAGTTGTCTTTGGCTTTTCTTTATCATTTTTTTTTATTTCTTTCGTTATTTGTAATTTAATTTGTATATGGTACCGAAATAAAAAATACCTAGCTTTCAAAGTTCTTGTTATACAATCCGTGTGACTCATCAGGTAGTTAATCTTATCCAAAATGTTAAAAAAAATATGATGCAAGGAGCTGGATCACAAAATATTTTTGACTGGCATGATTCCACGCCCACGGTGGTTGGGAAAGGCAGTGCTTGACCTTTCACCACTGTATTATGAAAGTACATTTTTGAAAGTGGTAATGTGTGAAGATATTATTGGTTTATATTCGCTGTAGTGCATTTTAGTGGGGTGGTGGTGTGTGGTGTTGAATTTGTGTGCTGTTGTGTTTTGTGATGTGTTATTGCATGCATTATTATTGTGTTTCTCTATCGTTGTTCCGTTGCTTTCTGGTTTCACTATTTTTGTTATGCTCTGTGGTGTTTTTTTCTACTGTTATTTGTGTTATGTTCCTGTGTTTCATTTTTTGCCCTTTGCTTTCCTTTAACCTTCCAGTGAAAAAGACCTTTCTCCACTCTCTGTCTTAGGTGGGACAATATCACAGTTCCAGCTCTTTAACTATTGAAGGACGCAGTCAGACCTAAACTGTGGCAGGACCTGCCTTAAATTAGTACTTCCGAAGCTCAGTTTATGTGATATTGCCCAAGATCTTGCTTTATAGAGGCTCTATTAACATTTTCAGAAACCCCAGTCTTTATTAAAATTTTGAAAACCCTACCCCTTTTTTCTCCTTTTTCATTCTTCCTTTCCTTTGTCATTTCCGACTCCCCTCCAACCCCACTCTGGGCCTGCCCCGCCCCCCCAGCCGCTCTCTAAATCCCTCCACCCCAGTTACCCTGTACCCTGTTGTCCACTCTGGGGTGGTGCATCCATGTTCGGCAATGCCCCCACTGCTCTCCTACATTGCCCACATCCACCCAAGGTTGATGGAGCTGTCACAGCCATGTACCATGTACTCTAGTGTGTCGCCCGTTCTGTTTTCTTTATGTGTAAAATCCAAATAAAGAATTGTGAAACACAAAAAATCTTGAGAAACCTTAAATAAATACCACTCTGGTCTTCTGAATGCTGAGATCTAGAAGATACTTACTATGTCAGGAAGGTTTCCAAATACCAGCTGTTCCCTGGAGCTAATTACTATGTGACAGCAGTTCTTAAGGTCCATGTTCGAAGAGCGGGTTGATACAAAGTTAGCAGGAAGTTTAGAACACAACATGGAGCACAAGTTCAGCTGAAGTTACTGCTGTGCAGGGCATTGGACAGTAGAGGGAAAGGAAGTTGGATAGGGAAAAGAAATGTGCTTTCTTGTGTATTCATTTCCAGACCATGCACAATGATTCAGTGTTTTCCAGTTAACTCAGCAATTATATTTACTGACAGGTCAGAGCAAGTACACAGAGTGGATTGCCCTTTTAACCCATTGGGCATTTCTCCAGTGGGTGGAACCTTTGGAGGAGAGGATGTTTTTTGCAAGCCATGGCCTTTGCTGGTGCATCTGTCACTTTCCACGCTCTTCGAAACTAAATACAATAAGCTTGGGGGGTTGGGGCGTCACAAAGAGAGAGCAAAAGAGAGTGGTCGAGGGAGGTGAAAAGAAAGAGATCAGAGTGGAAGATAAGAGAGAGGAGGGGAAAGAGAGAGAAAACGGGTGGATGGAAAGAGAGAGATTGAGTGAAAAGAGGAAGAGAGAGCCGCTGGTTTGAGCATTTTTTCCAGGGCTGGATTTGGTTCAACTGTTCAGTCCTGCAAACACACATTAGCCACAGACCGACCAATGAACTGAAACATGTATCAAGAAACTGAAATGTGAATGGTGCCCTTCTCTATTCACCAGCGTAAGTCAATCGTTGCTCTCAGCTTTCTAGAATGGGCAGAATTTAAAAAGACTATGAAATAAAGTCCCAAAATATGTGAACCCATGTGCTACTTTTTGCAAGGTGCAGCACTGATCAGCAGAAATATTTGGGCTTATTCCTAGTTTCAGAATAATTTTGCTAATATCCCTACACAGACATAACATTTCAAAAAGTGGTCAATTCTTACACCGAAACTGCAATACATGTACCAATAAATAAAATATAGTCTTTGTCAGGAAAATGTCTATTCCTCTACGGCACCATCAATTTTCAAATATTTGATTTCTGCCAAAGTGCAGTGCAACTTTCTTTCTTAAAAGATACACGTAATTTGAGAGTTTGTCTGTGAAGTCATCAGTGCGACTGACTTTAGGAAGGTAGCAGTGTTAGTCAAGTTAATGCGAATACACGATGCACTCTATATAACCCAAGTGTATAAATCTGTCTCTGAATTGGCATTTATAGACCCCTAACCTAGCCGAGGGGAAACCAATGCTATATGCAGCCGAAATGGAGCACTTGAACTATGTCAGGGTGGGGCAGCGTGCCAATGAAGATTGTTTACATACCAGAAGAGTAATTTCTGCTACCTGTGTCCGGAAGAGCTTGAAGGGACATTGTTAATGATATATCTGATACTCCTTGAAGAAGTGAGTCTTTTTTACTCCTTTAGAATTAAGGGTGCAAGCTCGACATGTGCAGCAATATTATTTCAGATTTATGGCACATATTGTTAATTGTTGGATTCTCTCTTTTTGCAGTTCTCTGATTCAAAACTGCCTTGGCTCCTTGTGCTGTGTTGGCCTAAGATGAGGCTAGGTAATCAGGCAGATCGGCTGTTGCACTGATTCTTGTTTCTTTGTAGGTGAAGAAGCTGTTCCTGAAAACTATACGAGCCTTTGGTGGGCAGTTGTAGGTAGGTGGGAGTGTTATGGGTGTATGTATTCATTCTTTTGAGGAGTCAGATGAGGGCATGTAGGGTGCTGTTATGAAGAGCCAATTTAGAGACAGGGATGCTAATGAAAGGGGGGCATTCTTGCCCCAGAGGTGGGTGAGGATGAAATGCTGAGCAATCACTCTAATGCCTACTTGAGGGAGTCACAGAGTTTCTTACTTCCGTAGAGCTGGTGTAAGTTGTGAGCCTGCCTTTGAGGGACTTGTTGAGAACAGGATTCTTTTGCAGCTCAGAGTTGAAATGTGTATTTTCAATAAATAAATAGAAATTTAAATAAAGAGACTGATAACCAATGCGTACACCAAAGATATCAAAAGTAATATGCAGAAGTACGAAGAGCAAATAACTCCAGAGTAAGCCCGGGGTGCGTGGTTTAAATGTAGGTTGAAAGCCTTCAAATGAGCACCTGAATTAAAAGAATCATGGCAACAAGTTAAAGAGTGAAAAAGACAAGAAGCTGAAGAATAGATGGAGACTGCTGAGATGGCCTCTATAGGCGGTAGTAGAACACTGGTATTGGAGACCAATTGAACAAGTGTAAATCGCCTAAGTTGTGATCAAAATATACAAAAGGAGGAAAGGAGATGGCAGGAACAGATCAAGATGTGGCAGGATAGGTAAAGTAAGCAAGAAAGTGATCAGGTGGGTGGGCATTAGACAAGGGAGGAAGCAGGAGCCTCATAATAGAAGGAAAAAGCCAAGATACAGAGAGCCGCCTAATATTTAAGTGGAAACGGGGGCTAAAATTAGATTATAAAAGGCTGAAAGAATAGTTAGCACAAGCACAACAGTAGCATCAGAAGTGTGAAGATTAAGGACCTGATCACGACCTTGGCCTGATGGGGTAATCAGTCACAAATGTGACGGATATCACTCCACCATTCTAAAAGTTCCATAGGATATAATAGAACTTGTAATACGGAGGTCAGGAAATCTGTCACATTTGTGACGGAGTATCCCATCATGCCAAAATCGTAATTAGGCCCTAAATCTTGATTACTTTAACATTAAGTTTAGCTTAAAAGAGTTCTATATAGAGGTTTACGGTGGTGAAAAAAGTTTGATGCTTGAACACCTTAATGGTGTCTGCTCAAAAAGTTGAACTAATGAAATATGGTGTATGAGAGCACAAAGTGCTTTTCCAGGTTGGTTATTAGGGACTCAAATCAATGCTATTGATGGCCTCTGAGAAGTCAAACAAGATGAACAGACAGGAATCACCATTCTCGAATGAGGGAAGTGCATCTTTCCCCTTAATTGCTGGGTACTTGCTGCCGCACCGGGACTGAAAGTTGACTAGCAGTAATACAGATGGTTATTTTTGTTTATATGATCAGGCAACTGTGATTGGCTGCTATGTTTTCTGTCAATAGATAAAGACAATTGTAAATAATGTCCCCATGAAAGGAATACATTATCTATGTCCCAAATAGTACATTTTTGTTATTGGCCAGTCCTAGGCTATTTATTTATCCATTTGGATGTCTGTTCCGTCCCTCTTTAGCGTTTGCCAGTATCCTATGTTCAGTTGCCACAGGGACAGTGAAACTGAAGCAGCAGAAATTTCATATTTAGCATATCTAAAGTATTAACCTACCACTGATACATTATCAGCTGAGTTAGGGATGTAAAATCAATTATCTACACACTTACAAAAATATACTTGCTTATGTAAGACATGCTCAAAACTCTTAAGGGCACATTTACTATTATTTGCTGTGCTACATGAAAGGGACAGAGCGAAAATGCTCCTTATTTTCAAAGATATGGAGCACTTCTACTCTTCCTTTGTGCTGACGCATTATGTGCTGCCTGGCGCCAAAGCAGGCACCCTCTTGCATTACTGTCTGGATTGCTTGTGCCAGAAGGGATATCTTCCTGCACAAAAACAATCCTTAGAGGAACAGTCCTCTTTCTAAGTGTGCTCATGGAAAGAGGAAGTAACAAGGAGAAGAAAATATATTTTTCCCCATTACATCTCGGTTGGAGGCCTATGCTCCATCCATGCAACACCTACTAGTGGCAGGGTAACACAAGGAAGTGTTATGCGCTGCGGTGAAATACTTCGTATTTACTAAACCACACAAAGGGGGTCATTCTGACCCCGGCCGGCGGCAGAAGCCGCCGGCCTGGCTGGAACCGCCAGAATACCACTGCGCGGTCAAAAGACCGCTGCGGGTATTCTGGGTTTCCCGCTGGGCTGGCGGGCGACCGCCAGAAGGCCGCCCGCCAGCCCAGCGGGAAACACCCTTCCATGAGGATGCCGGCTCCGAATGGAGCCGGCGGAGTGGAAGAGGTGCGACGGGTGCAGTTGCACCCGTTGCGATTTTCAGTGTCTGCATGGCAGACACTGAAAATCTTGGTGGGGCCCTGTTACGGGGTCCCTGCAGTGCCATTGGCATGGGCACTGCAGGGGTCCCCAGGGGCCCCACGACACCCCATACCGCCATCCTGTTCCTGGCGGTCAAAACCGCCAGGAACAGGATGGCGGTAAGGGGGTCGGAATCCCCATGGCGGCGCGTCAAGCTGCGCCGCCATGGAGGATTCCCCAGGGCAGCGGAAAACCGGCAGTACACCGCCGGTTTTCCGTTTATGACCGCGCCTGTACCGCCGCGGTCAGAATGCCCAAGGGAGCACCGCCAGCCTGTTGGCGGTGCTCCCGCGGTCGTTGGCCCTGGCGGATTTTACCGCCAGGGTCAGAATGACCCCCAAAGTGTCTTTGCATGGCTTAATAAATGCGTTTAATAAATGCCAAAAAGGATTTTACATCAGAGCTGCGTCACAAAAGTGGGGCTGCCCTGATGCAAAATCATAGTAAATCTGGGCCTTATGCTTAGTTAAAAATGGATGCCAGGATAATTAATTACTCCCATGGCTTTATTCATGGAAAAACACTATGCACTCCAAAGACAGTATAATGCCTCATGTACAGAGCAATTGTTATAATTGTTGTGTCGACTCTCTTGCGATTTAGCACTCAACCGCTCTGAAGAATTATACATTCATGGAATTTAAATATCTTATGAAATCTTTGAAAATGTCTAAGCCGAGTGGTAACAAAGAACACATCGAGACATGAACTGTTCTGTCATCTCACCAATAAGATTTGTTTAAGAAAACAATGCCAAGAAATCCACTATGATATCCTATTTATGTGCGGGTTGTAGCCCAGCACTTCATTAACGAGAACTGAATAAATGAAAGACAAACCACAAATTCTCCAAATTGTAATCACATACCTTTTGTGTCTTTAACAAGAGCAATCAAGCAGAGTCATGGATTAGTCCGTATTTTCCTGAAGCACTCCGCCAAACCAGAAAAAGTCAAAATGAAGCCAAGCCTCCATGGATCTCAAAATTCTCTAAAGGCTCTGGATATTTTTAAACCACTAATCTCAACACTAAACTCCAGTAGGCAAATTATTTCACACAGCCACCTCATACCCACATCAACATGTCCCTCTCCAAAGAATCATCCCAACTCAACCCAAATAGGAAGATAGGGTTTTTTCCACAGTAATAACTCTAATATGAGTACCAAGAAGAGATTAAAAACAAGCTGAAAATGCCTTAAGGGCTAATTTTATCAAGAATAAACGCTACAGTACAACATAGCAAAACACATTTCTATATTTGCAGACTGACAAAATCTATTCCTTTTCCAAGAAAACCTTTATGCTTGACACTTTGGGGACAACATCCAGTGCAATGTCTGCAATCACAGAAAGTCAAGTATTCTGCTACAACATTTTATTCTCTTTAACCCTTTCGCTGCTAGGCCTTTTCCCTCCCAGTTATAAGTCTTTTTTTGGCGAGTCGCGGTAGTTCGCACTTAGACCTCCCTAAACTTTTGTCCACATAAGCTATCAATACCAGATTTGCACCCTTTTTTCCAATATACGGGGGATTCTACTGTAAAGGTAACCAAGGTTTGTGGATTCTCCTGGAAGGGACCGAGAATATAGTAAAATATAGCAAAATTTAGAGTTTTTGGGAAAAGTAAGAAAAAGTGCTCTGAATAAGAGTATCTGTATTTTCATAAAAATGGCATCAACAAGCAGTTTGCTGTGCTAAAGTCACTATCATCCAAACTTTCCGAAACAGGCAGAGCTGAATAAAAAAAAACCGTTTTTTGCCAAAGTTTTGGCATTTTTCAAAGAGGTAGCCCATTTTATTTAGTTTTTGTTCTCTCCACCTACTTTCAGCTTGCGGTGGAAACCAGAGGAACCCATGGGTGATTCAGAAAAGCTATAGATTTCTGAAAAGTAGACAAGATTCCAAATTTAGCAAGGGGTCACATGTATAGATCTGTCAAAGTGTTCCCAAAGAAGCTAACTGTTGCAATAAAGAAATACTGAAAATAAGTAGGAAAACATTTTCATCTGTAACTTTTTGTAACAATGGCTGATTTACCAAAGCCCTCACCCCCAGACACACCATCACACAAGCCCTCATAAGCAGCCAACTAAACTGTGGCAACACACTCTATCTTGGACTCACCACAGCCCTAACAAAAAAACTCTAGATCCTCCAGAACTCAGGCACCAGGCTCCTCCTAGAACTAAAAAAAATGAACACACATCACCCCACACCTAAGAAACCTCTACTAGCTCCCTGTACACAAACGTTGCCAAATCAACCTCCCAATGCTAGTGTACAAAGCCCTTCACAACCTAGGACCAGCTTGCCTCAACTGGCGCATGAATTTTAACCACCGCTCCAGACTCCTGGGCTCCCCTTCACTCACCCTTGCAATCACACCAAGAATTTGCCGCTCCACATATGGTGGTCACTCTTTTACATCCCTAGCAGCAAAGGCTTGTACCAGCCTCCGCCTTACGTTAGAACATCTCCCTCCATCCAGGTGTTCAGAAGAGATCTCAAGATATGGCTGTTCGACTGAGACAGATGCAGCTACAACAGCACCTGGATAGCTCACCACTGATTAGCGTGCTCTACAAATATGGTGATTGATTGATTGTAGTTGATGATTAAGCAAGGTTCACACCCCCTCAACCAAAAACCAAATTTCCTATACCTCATAAATCTTAATTATAACTAAGGGCCTCATTATGAGTTTAGCGGTCTGTCGACCGCAATGGCGGTGGTGACGGTCTGACCACCATTGGATTGGCAGTCGGATCGCCATATTACCAGCCAAGCTGACCTTTGAAGCAAAGAATGCTGCGGTCACGCCGGAACCGCCTGGCAGCACAGACTACCAGTGCTCCCACCGGGCAAATTATGAGATTGCATACCACTAATGTGACAGTGGC
This sequence comes from Pleurodeles waltl, assembly GCF_031143425.1. Classification (NCBI taxonomy): domain Eukaryota; kingdom Metazoa; phylum Chordata; class Amphibia; order Caudata; family Salamandridae; genus Pleurodeles; species Pleurodeles waltl. The sequence goes on from NC_090436.1 coordinate 1,000,109,473, forward strand.
AGTTCAATCACCATGTCTCAGCAGCTGGAAATGGACAGTATAAAGGGAGACACTCACCTGCAAGCAGCCTCACACGTCCAATGCCACTATGGAGCACATCACACATGTCCTGCCACTGTTGTTGATCATCGATGGAGCAGAAAATTCACGTTGTGCTGGGCGCAACCGACTGTAAGTACATACACCTAACAACAGAATGTTGCGTCATCCTCCACATCATATGGGGGTCACACTACGGGCACTAAGTAAACGTCTCATCATGTACACAGTCTAAATCATACATAAAGATGGACACATTCACAGTCACAATACGCCCCCTTTGGGCAGGTCACTCACATTGCACAGCAACACTACACAAAACACATATCTACTCGTCTCAAGCACAGGGATAGTGAACGTTATACAACATTGTCTCATGCAACACCAACAAAACATCAACATCACTTATGCAAATACAATTCACATACACACGTTCCTTGTGAGGGGGGCAGATTTGGGAGTGAGGGAGTTTGGACTTGGGCTTGGGGAATGATCAGCTTTTTGGGAGGGGTGGGCTTCTTCCTGAGGGGAGAGGTATGGGTGCTTGCAGGGAGGGCAGGGGAGGCCTTGGAGGTGGAAGGGAGAGGCTAGGAGCTTGGTGGGCACCTCTTGGGTTTGGGATTGGGTGGAGGGAACAGGGGAAAGGCTAAGGTCAAACAAAAGTAGTTTCTTAGGGCCACAGGGATGGTCAGCAGAAGGGGGTCAGGATTTGGAGGTTGAGGGAGTGGGAGTAGTTGTCTACTGTGTTTGTGTGGATGCTATGGGTATGTGCTTCTAGAGGGCATGCTTATGTGTGTTAGTGGAGAAGTGTGGCACAATGTTTAGAGCGGCAGACCCTGCTGCAGAGATCTGGCCCAGGACCAGGGTTCAATTCCTGCCTTGGCGGATCTTGGGCTCAATTCCCTTGGACCAGATAATTCTTGCCTTGTGCCTAATCTAATTAATGTGTCTAACTCTGAGCAATAGCTTGCTTAATCTCCACCATGGCCCTGACAGTGCTTGGATGCCTGGCTTCACCCTGGGGTTGCCCAGGAATGGGTGCCTCACATGGAAAAGCCAGGAGGGGTTCCACAGCGGTATGCATACAGCGCCTTGAGACCCTAATGGGTGAGTAGTGCACTATACAAGTGGAAAGTTGGGTGGGTGAGTGAGTGCTTTTTGGTTTGTGGTGGATGTTTGGGGGTCTGATTGGCTGGTGTCCTGCAGGTATGATGGGTGTGGTGGGTGTGTCACTAACTGTTGGTGTGGTGCCTGTGGGTATGCTGCATGTTGCATGTTTGATATTGGGGTAATGGGGGTGTCTAGGGAAGTTGTGACTGTAGGTGGCTGTTGTTTGCTTGTGTGCTGGTGTGTTTTGTAGTGCTTGTGTGTGTGTGGGCTCCTTTTGTGTGTTGGTGTGGATGCCTATGGACCTGTCTGTGCTTTGGATAGGTAGGGGGAGGGGTATTTAAAGTGGGAAGAGGGAGGTGGAGAGGGGACGGAAGGGGGGGAGTAACTGGCTGACATCAGTGTGGAGGCCGTAGCCTGAAAAGATCTCTGTAGGCCAAACATTGCACCATGAATGCCTTCCAGGAATGCATCGGTCTGTTGTAGCTGATTTGACAATCCTGGATGGCATTCACAATGGCTGTCTGAGCCACAGAGATACGTCTCAGGAGGTCAATAGCCTCCTCACTGAGGGCAGCAGGGGTAACAAGGGCAGGACGGAGGTGCCAGCGGCAAAGGAGACCCCCACCCTCTTGTGTGAGCGGGCACAGCCAACTTGGTGGGTAGAAGCACGGAGGGAGGTGACTGAACATGGGGTGGTGGACAAGGATGGTACAGGGGATACTCCAATGGGTCCGCCACACACAAGGGAGTCCACTGGAGGAAGAATCCAATGATGATGATGATGTTGCGGTCTCCCACATGGCACTCCCCTCGCCCTCCAGGCCACTTGGTCTCTCTGTTTCAGTGGTGTCCAGACCCGAGGTATTATGGCAAGATGCTTCCCCACTTGGCTGTGCCCTGTCTCCTTCACTTGTCAGTGCTGATGCTGCAAATACACAGAAAAAGTGTGTCATCACATGCCCATGATCACACTTGAACCACAGCTGTGATTAGCAGACAGTACCATGATGTCAAGTAGTCCCTAGCAATAAATTCCACCTACGTGGCCCATAAATGTGCCATACCATATGCATGCATGCCATATGAAGTGTCCACAGTTGCCCACAGGAAAACCAGGATCTCAGAAAACTACAGTTGCATGGCTGAAATTGTGCAATCACAATAACCACTCAACCATTAGGAAACACCATCACCTTCAAAGCTTTGCGCCATAGTGGCTTACAAATGTAGGCCAATGTCAAATGCATTTCCACAGATCCCACAGAAGGTAATGCACTCATCTATTTGTTACATACATGATTATCCAACAATAAGAATTGATGCTCCAAAATCAGACCATGTTGATGACAATAGTACAATATCCTGGAGAAGGTGACATCGAAATACCCATGTCATGAAGGAAACATATTAACAATGCACACTTATCCAAGTGATATTTCTCCCAATAGAGTTATGGACATAGTATAAATGTTGCTGAAATAGGCCACACATGTGGCATTGAAATGGAAACTGTAGACATCATCCGCAATATGTCAGGGAGCGATGTCCCCAAAAATCACAACAAATCAGCAAGCCCCAGGGTAATCACCACTAATGTCTGGCACTCCTTACAATGACATGCTCTCAATACATTATTCTGAGTGCATCAGCAGAAACCATTAGTAAGGGGGCAGAGCTCACAGAGTTCTAATCCGTGGAATTCCACAGAGTTGGCTAAAAACTCTTTGGAATTCCGTGGAGTTCCGCATGTGGGAGAATGTCCCTACCACCACCCTGGCCTGAATGCACCCGATGTTGGAAGCACTAAGCAGGGTCGGGCCTACCCTGCTTAGCACTTCCGAGATTGGGCACATTCGGGCCAGGGTGGTATGCCCATGCCATAGGCAGTGAAAGCTGCAGTTTCAGGCCTCTCTTGTGCCCGCCGGCCTGGAGCCTGTTGCTCTCAACCACACCTGCACATTTCCCTTCACCAACTGCCCTCCTACACAAACTTGCTATGGAGGGCCAAGCACACCCCTTGTCTTGCACCAGCCTCACTCTTCATTTACACAGAGCCTCAGACTGCCCTTACTTTAGGGCCCAGCACTAGCAGGAGCAAGCTAGCTCACCACCAGCAGCCTGTTTTTTTTCACAAAGTGCCTAGCCTTTCTTGCCACTGGGCTCCAAGGCACTCTCTCAGGCCATACACATCTCTGTCTGGCAGGGGCTGACTATCACTCAGGAGCTGATGTTCCCCCGGTTTCAAGCTCTCCCTGATGGCCTCAGCACCATACCCCATAACACCATTTCCTTTCCCAGAGACTCTAGGGAGACAGGTTATTTTCAAGTGGAGCTCTGACTACACGTTTTCTTTTTTCTAAGCACAGACTCACTTCATATGGAAATACTGTCCATCACAAGGGCCGGCCCCTGTGTGCACTTAGAAAAGAATGTGAAACAAGGGTCTCTGCTTTCCTCTGTCCCCTGCTCCTGAGCTTCTGACGACAGTGAAAGGAGGGAGGCCTAGAACCAGAGGTGGTGCAGCCCCTCATCAGCAGCTTGCAGCAGCTCCATGCCGACGACCGGCAGAAAGCAAAGCCTGCCGTAGGGCAAATGTTTGTTTTCATTTTGGGTGTAAAGTGTGTGTGCGAGTCTGCACTTATGCTGTGTGACCAATAACTGGGCTGCTGTGCACACCAGTGAGCTCCACTCTGCTGCCAGGGCTTGCAGAGTTTTTGTCCGAACTCCACGCTCCAAGTGGAGCATGGAGTGACAAAATCTCTGTTAACTCTGCCAGTGAAGTGGAGCTCACCGCCCCCCCCCCCAGCCATTAGTCCTTTGCATGTTGGAGAGACACAGAGATGTGCAAGTACCCGTAGAAGGCCCTCAACATGTTGCCCAAAGGGAAGCTACATCACTGTCCACATTTTGGTCATGCAAACCTAGATGTCTGTCTGTGGTTGGATGCCTGTACCAAAATAATACATGTGATTCCTACATACCGGCAAGTCACTCCATGATGCATGTCAACAGTCAGGGCACAGACCTTAGCCACAAACCTTACCCATTACATATGTGCAGTCCAGTTTCCCCATGATGTCACATCAAGGGCCCAGATATTTAAATTGTGGCTCTAAACTCTAGTCCTACCTGTCATGTCCCTCATTGCCACTGCAGTTTTACATGCCAAATGACATGCTATGGCGGTTGAGGGTGTGTGTCAGCCAATAAACAATGGTGACCCACTCCGGTCTGTATCCCATTGTAAATGTACTAATCCACAAACAGTGTGCCATGCCCAGATATGTGAGGAAATACAGACATGATCCCAACAACATTGGTAGACCATGCATGAAACTGCACCTCACAAATGTTTTCTAAAGAGAAAGGGACACATGCTGACATGTAGGCACAAGGAATGTTAGCAACAGTGATGGCACATAAATCATGTTAGCAGCCATTCCCCACTTACCAAGGGAAAGTAGTGATCCATAGCTTCTTATGTCAACGAGGATCCGGCTCTCTCACTAGGATCTGATGAGGATCCAGCTGTGCGACGTCCGTTCGTTGAGTGGTGGAGTCTCGGAGCCCCCGGAGCTGCTGCCGGAGTGGTGAGTGGCGTGTGGTGTGCAGCTCCCTTCTCTGTCGGGGATCTGGCCCCAGTATTCTGTGATTTCACTCGCCGCTCCCCCTGTTGGAGCCCCTGCTGGAGCCGGAGTTGGAGCAACTACGTCAACACCGCGGCCACATAGCTGTTCTGCTGTGCTAATGAGGTGCCGCAGAGCCTTGGCGGCCCTGGACATGGAGGGGGATAGGGGCACGCACATCTTGCCTGCCCTCCTGCTGTTCGTGGACCCTGTTGAATTCACGGATTTTGGCACAGGGGCTTCAGCTCCCTGCCTGTAGAGCCCCAAAGGCCCTCAAGGCACCTAAGGTCTGGACAGTTTTTTTTTTTTTTTTGGTCCCGGTCCCCATTGGCCCTAGCGTTTGGCAACCTCTGGTGGGGCCAGCGAGGGCCCTGTGCAGGGTCACACATCCCACGACAGACGACGGACGACCCTGGGTGGAAGTACTAAGAGAACTCCTGAGAGAATTCCTTGTTGCAGTCTATCTCAATCCTCCTAGGACTCCAAGGACTGCCCAGGTCCGGAATTCATAGAGGACGGAGGCCTAAGGAAAGTGCACAGCATTCTGCAAGCAGGGGCAAGGTGTTGGGGCTCCAATAAACTGAAGCTAGGCTGCAGGAAACCTGTCTTTGACGGAAGCAGCTGGCGTTAGGCCAGTGCGGCTTGTCTGGACCGTGTTGCCGTGCTTCTCCTTCTCCCCCTGTCTTTCCTGCTCAATCCAACTCAACAGGTCTCTACTATTCCTTCTCTTTCACCATAAGCTGCAAGTCTTCAAGTGGATTACTGTCACCCCTCAAACGGGCTACAAGCGTTTCTAAGAACTTATTACGCTGAGTTACATCTTCCTTTGACACGAGATTTGCCGGATAAGGAAGGACTCCTGGAGTCTGCTTTAACATGAGGTCTGGTAAAGTAAGGAATGAGCACCCAAACCCCCAAAAACACAAGAAATGCCAACGCAGTAATGCTATTTTGCATTTGCCATCGACCCCTGAAAAGTGGATTCATCCCCTTTCATCTACCGCAATTACAGCGGCAACTTCTCCACCGGCTGTCGATCCGTCCAACCCAGTCACCTTGAAGTCTCAACTCTCCGTTGTTCACACGCCGCATCCATGCCCCTCAAAACTTAGTGAATCTTCGCTTCTGGATTATTTCAAGAAAAAACCTAGACAGGAACCTATGGCAAACTCTGCGGAGAATGCGCTGGTGCCAGGCTGGGGCGTCTCTTCGGAATCTGCAGTCATTGATGCCCTACCTATGGCTTGTGGTTATTCTACGACAGTGGCTCAAGTTCATTGTCCTGCTTTATCTGCCTTCCCTCAGTCAGTATCTCAGGATGAAGTATGCCAGTCGCCACCCTATGAGGGCCAGCCAGCCGTGCCGTTGTCAACACACAATCTTTCGCCAATTAATATTTCCAGCGATCATTCTTTCAATGTTGGAGAGTGGAGTCCCTCTTGGCAGCCTCTCCAGCTGTCCTCCCTCAGCAGGACAGGCTGTCTGTGAGTTGTCAAACAGGACTTCAGTATTTCTACGTCATCTAGTCCACCGGCAGCTAATATAGATTCGTAGTATTCATCCAATGTTACCAATAAGGTCCTTTAGTGGGGCAGGTGACCCTAGCTCTCAAATGGAGCCTATCAAGGGCGAAATTAAGGACCAATCGCTCCTTGACCTTTCCTGTCTTCAACACGATTCTTCGGGAGGGGCTGGTAGGGCACCCAACCCTGTGCTCTCCTCTTTGGTTGCAGCAACTGACTCTGTTTGGCCTCAGCTTTTGCTAACTCTTCAATCCACTGTATTGGCCTTGAACTATCATTCCGATAAGTTTGATGTCCAAGTTGATTTGCTGAATATACTGGCCTCTTACATAGCTGGTATTGATCAAAAAATAGAAAATCTTAACCAGCTTATTTCCAGAGCTCAGGTGAGCTCCAATCTTGCGCAACCAACATGCTGCTGCTCTCCAATTATTGAAAGTCTTTCATCATTGCCCACCTTTTTAAGTTCGGTTCTATGCGCAATTAAGAGGCTATCTCCAGCTTCTGCGCCTGTGGTGCCTCAGCCGAATTCAAGCTCCCATTCTAACTTGGCTCAGGATCCTTTCAAACCAAAACATTGGACGACTATTTCCTTCCAGTCAAAAATGCAACCTCTATCAATCCTTCTCGGCTAGCTGCTACGGGAACTTTGGAGCATGTTACTTTGGCCAATTGTGCTCCCAAGGTCTCTCCCTTACTTGAACCAGAGTCTATGGTGCCTGTCATCGCCCGCCCCCAGCATTCTTGCTCAACCAGCTTCAACACATCCAATGCCCCTAGGAGTTGATCTTGGGGCTCAACATTCACTGAGCAAGAGGGATAAAAAAAGATTTCGCAAACATCGGAATAAAAGGCGGAGTCTCCTCAAGGATTCCTAACTAAGGCTCAACCGTTTGCCAGTCTTGAGGCGGCGCAACTCTTGCAGCCGTGGTTGGGCCCCAGGATGTCATGTTGCCCTGTTCTCCGTTAACCCCATTGGTTGGTCCTCCTCCCTTGATTGAGCTTGTTAAAGATCCTTTGGCTGCTATCACAGTGCGGGGAACTGAACCCCCCTTCAAGGGCCCTTTGACTTTGGTTGAAGAAGGCAACTTAGGTAATGCATTGGATACAGTAGCCTCACTTCGGGGAGGTGGAATGCCTGCCTGCTCCATGGCCACATTGTTTAAACCCAAAACTGTCTATGGAAATACCGGTGGTAAGGCCAAGGCCCCTGGTTCTCCTAATTCCCTTAAGTTGCCTTTTGATAACATACAATGCCTTCCTGCAATCCTGCCATCTAACCTTCAGTCAGTTTGTGCGGACATGCCAGCCCTGGTGGGTCCTGTAGGCTCACATATTGTAACGGATCATTTACAGCCCTTATACCCCCTGCGTCCCCCAACGGCCTCACTGGAGGGTATAACCTCTAAACTTGTGTTTATTTCTGAATATCGTTCAAGGGGGCCACATGACATTTTGAATAGGGGGAACATTTTGAGGCTCTTCAATGCTATTTCGGACCTTAATAACATCGGCTCCAAGGACATTGTATCTATTGAATTTCTGGACTCAAGCGGGTCTAGTTCAAGAGAGTCCACACTGGTTTCCTTATTTTCTGCCTCAATAGCTCAGTCCATTCTTTCTAAGAGAGACCTATTTTTCTCATGGGGCATTACAATCATTCCTTATAAGGAGTCTGGTTATCCTGCATTACTATCAGAACTTCAACGTCCAGCGGCTCCCACAGTATTAAAGCCTTTTTCAATATTGAAAGGTGCTCTAGGTGGAACCACTACCTTTGATGGGTCCCCTTGCCCTGGTTTTGGTTCCCAGGGGGCATCCAATTGGGACTGGCTGCCCTCCACCCTCCTGCACGGGTGTCCTCATTGACCATCACGGGTGGGTGGGTTTGGGACAACATCTGGATATCTGTCCCTATGCTTTTGGAACATTAACAGGATTGTGCATAAGTTTGCCTCGGCTGATCTCTTAGTATTTTTGAATAGCTATGATGTAATTTCCCTTCAGGAAACGTGGGATGAGACCAGCTGTCCGCTCTCTGGGTATTTAGAAATGTGGAAACCTGCTCTTAGAACGAGCAAGAATGGTCGTGCAAAGGAAGGACTGGCCATCTATGTAACTGTCAAACTAAACGGGAGTATTCTGCCACTGGTTTGGGATGATGATTGGATTCAGGGATCAGTCATTAAGGATAGGACTGCACAGCAAACCCTTATAGTAGTTAATGTTTATATCACGCCTGGCACAAAGGATAAAAGGGGCAGGTTGTCTCGACTGATGCAGATTATGGGCGATTTAGTTGGGGACTACCCTCGTGCTAATTATCTCATAACCAGTGATTTTAATACAAACTTGTTTCAAGACACAATGGAGCCTCTGGACAGCCCTGATCTCTGTAACCACCATTTAATTCCCGAACAACTGAGGCCTCAGGGTTGTTCTCATTGCCCACTGGGAGAGTACACAGTAATGCACCTTAACAGTATGGGCTTTAAAGGCCTGAATGGGCTCTTATGCTACAATGTGCCTCCCCGATGGACACGATCAGATGGTCGATCCAACTCCTATTTAGATTATACTATTTGCAACAGTGAATTGTTTCCTTTTATCGAGAAGTTTTTGATTTTGCCTCAAAGTGAGAGTGACCACTGTCCACAAATTGTATCCATCAAATCCAGATTTCCTTTGCATGATGTTATGTGTGCGGTGAACTGTGGCGTCTGCTCTGAGTCTTAAAGCGCATAAAATGGAATTCTTCTATTGGCAGCATTGTATTATCTGAATGTATTAACTTTTTTGATTCTGAGGGAGCGGGTTGTGAGTCTCCAATTCTGTTTTGGGCCAAACTTTCCTGCCTTTTGTTGTCAAGGTTTCACCGACCTGCGCGTAATCGTCCTCCACCCCAATCCTTGGTCATTTCTAGGGAATTCAGGAATCTAAAGAAAGCGTGCAACAGACTAGTAAGGGCACTCAGGAAAAGTCCTGATTCCAAGTGTTTACTTATTAATTATAAACATTCGAGGAAAGACTACAGGAAGGCTGTTTACGATGACCACCAGTCCCACCTTAATCAGTTTTGGGCTAAACTTTTAAGTGCAAGCAAAGACTCAAATCCTAGGAAATTTTGGTCCCGTATTAACAATCTAAATAGAAATCAAAGAGTCATTGGCATTGCCAACATTTCTGAAGGAGTTTGGACGTCTTATCTGACGACCCACTTTTCTGCAAGTAAGAATGGGAAATCATTGAAAGTGGGGGCTTATAGCCCTAATTCCACTGTGTCTAAGATGTGTCCCATGCCCTTTGGTTCACCAACTCCAATACAGGGGGTTAAGAAGTCCTTTCAATTACACCTTCCTCATATTATCTCGAGGGCTAAGCAATTTGGAGCTCCCGGCCCCAACGGTCTCCCGCAGGCACTGTTCAAACAGGATCCTCTCTTTTGGGCTAATCATCTTGCCCATCTGTTTGAGCACTGCCTTTTGACTTCAACAATTCCTGAGTCTTGGCGGGATTCTTCATCCCTTACATAAAAGTGGTCCAAGGTCAGATCCTGCTAATTTTAGAATGATAGCCCTGCTGGATAATGAAGCAAGGTTGTACGCCAGTCTTTTGTTGCAAGATCTTCGTGCCTGGGCTGACTCAAAAGGCCCTAATTCCTTCTATTCAAACAGGGTTTTCTGCTGGCTCAGGCACTTCGACAAATTTTCTAGCACTCTCTATTTTGATCGACAGGATGATTTTATCAGGCTTAACACTGAATTGCTGTTTTGTTAATTTTAAGGAGACCTTCCGACCGGGTCCCCCGGAGCGCTTTGTGGGCTAAACTGCAAAATTGGGGTATCCCCCCAGTAGTTCTTGGTGCCATCATAGATCTTCATACAAATACTTGGGTTCGCATTAAGCTCAGTGATTGGTGTTCTCTTTCTAGAAAAATCCCCACCTTTTGTGGTGTGAAACAGGGCTGTGTGCTTGCTCCTCTTCTTTTTACTTTGTTTATTGCAGATCTATCAACGTCTCTCGATGTTGTAAATTCTCATTCCCCTAAGATTGGTGGCCTTAGGCTCAGTCATCTGCTTTATGCTGATGACCTTCTACTATTTAGTTATAATAAGATTGGCCTTCAACGGCTGCTTAATCAACTTGCATCTTATACTTCCGAGAATCAACTGGAAGTTAATTTGCTTAAAACCAAAGTGGTTTCCTTTGGAAGGAAAAAACATTCAGGTTTCAGTTGGTATTCTAAAAGCTGTGAACTTGTCTCCGACTAGTCTTACAAATATTTAGGGGTGCATTTTGACTCTAGGGGCAGTTTTGTTAAACACAAGAAGGTGAGGCATTGCAGGTGGCCTTATCCAAATTATCTAAAGCTTTAAGGGGGCCGACCTTTCTTCCCTTAATGGAAGTTATGAGAGTTAAGATTATCCCTTCATTGGTCTATGGTCAAGAAATTCTGTTGGGCAAAGTTTCCTGCCTATTAAATAGACTGGTTAATAAAATCTATAAGAGTGTCTTCTATGTTCCGTGCCATGCCTCACCTGCGCAGGTACGGTTGGAATTTGGGCTTCCGGATTTGGCGGCAGTTGGTGCTGGTGCTTTTTTGAAGCTCTGTCATAAGCTGCGCAGTGCCACAGATGGCCGTTTAGAGGCAGTCCTGTGGCAAGAAATCAGTCAGTCCAAATCAAAGGGATCATACTTCCATTTTTTGGCCGAATGCAAATGTTGACTGGGCGTTGATTATCTCTGGGAAAGTAACCCCTCCTTTTCTCTGTTCAAATTAGGCATAAAAAGGCTTGTTCAACAGTATTCGCATCACTCAGATCGTTCCCTCCTTGTTCAACGGAAGCATACCTGGTCAGTAATTAATTCCTTTAAGCCAGGTATGCCTTCTAGCTTCTTTTCCTGTTCCAATAAATTTCGGTTGAAAAGGGACTTTTTGGCTTTAAGGATGGGTGATTGTTTTTTTTTTAAACATCTACCTCAATGGCGGCTATCCTCTGGTGAAGGGGTGATATGCAGAGGCTGTAATAATGCAGAGGAGACTCTGGATCATGTGGTCTGTCTGTGTCCAGCTTTACTTAATGAGCGTAGATCTTTGCTTTGACGCAAATGGAATGAATTGGGAATTTGCTCCTGTCGATAGGCTATTATTCAGTCTCTGGATCCTGCTAACTCAATGCTAAATGTGTTACTGATTAAATTTGTTAAAATTGCTCAATCTAAATTTAGTGGCACTGCGAGCAAAGGACAGGTAGGATCGGAATTTGCTCTTGCCACGCCGTTGCTGTTGGTTAAGTTGTGGATTTTAATGACATATGCTGGCACTCATTGCATTCTTTTTTAATGTACTTTGCACTTTAGGGCCTGAGCTTATGTGTTTTATTTTGTTATGCATTATGTAGAGTTCCGGGCTTGGTGGTTTATTCTATTTTTATATTTAGGACTGTTTCTATATTTTTAGGTAGGAATGCTTTCTTCTAATTATTATGTGTGTTCTAATTATGATGTGTTTTAGTATGTATCTAGCTTCCGCTTGTATTTGCATTTCTTTTTCCTACTGTCCAACTGTATTGGATTTTATTATCTGTACAATAAATATGTTTATAGCTTCTTCCAAAGGGAGGCACCAGCACCCATCATACGCTGAAGACAACTAGCTTCTGGATGCAGATGCCTATATACGCATTTACCCAGACACATGGCAGAGGACAGTGATCCATCACCTACTTACCTTTGGCCTGGAACATTTAGAAGTAGTGGTCCATTGCATAGAAATTACACCTATTACAACAGCAAACAGTACTTGATTGATCAATGTACACAGCCATATGTCGTTTCTGCAGCACAAGTTGTTTGTGGGTACCACCCAGTTGTGTTCTAGATCCCTGGGACAATAGGCAAGGCACATCAGTATACAACAGAGGACTTGTCTACACAAACAATCACTCATCTACTGTGTGACACACGGATCATCCCTAATTGTCAGGGGGAGCTGTCAGAACCTAACTCAATCAATTGGCAAAGGGACAGGCAGGAATATGCCCTGTACTCACCCCCTTATGGCTGCTGTGCTGCACTCAACTACCCATTAAGCTCTGCATAGGCCACCTCCAGAATGAGGGCCATTAGAGGGGTCATGGTCTGACAGGCACCCCACCCACGTTCAGAGGACATCCCCAGCTGAGACTCTGGGACCAGCGTCTCAGTGGGTGCTTCACCACTATGAGATACATCACATCTCCTTGGCTCACTCCTTAGGCATTAATGAACCAACACATTCACACTATGTGAGAATGACTCTGCATACAGTCCCTACAGGCAAGTGCCAGAGTACAAACTCAAACATTACACATGGGTTACAATGTAGGGGCTGGCATAGTGGGTACAGAAAGTGCCTACCCTGCCCATGGGTGGACATGTGACTAACAAGAGCCCCATATTTCCCACATGACAGGTTCTGCTCAGGTACGTGGACTGGCCACAGTGCCACAGTTGTATAGCCACAGTGACTCCACACCAGCCTAGACTAGGACCCATACTGAGAGATACATGTAAAAATCCCTGGTCTCTGCAGGCAAAACAGACCGAACTTACATGACACTACATTCCCATCGCTTCCATGTTTGACAGTACATCCTGTAGCCAAGAGCAAATTGCCATGTGGTGTATGTGGCAACCTGAAGGCCTGAGTGAGTCATGATATGCCTTCCAAACAACAGTTTAGAAAGGGCAGATGCGTAAAGAAATCTCTGTGGCACCATTCACGTCGCTCATTTTACTCCCAACTGACTCATACAACATGCATACTGAGCTCATGCTGTCATGTACACACATTTTGTCTGACATATACAACAATCATGAGGAAAGAGATATCAGTAGATGGCAGTAATTTCTCCTCACCTAGTCATGTCCATTCAACACAAGGAGGAACTAGGAACCCCAAAAAAACAACACAACACAATGACAATGAACTTTACATTTGGCACTGGCCACCAGTACCTGCACATTGTCCCTCCCACTGATGCCACACAGACTGCACCTACATGCACATGAGTAGTCATCCTGGCACACACAGCCATATTATAGCCTGTGAGGAAGAAAAGGATGGTGATGTATAGAGAAAACTGTACACATGAGATACTTGCCTGCTCCTCAGATGCATCATAGAGCTGTTCAAACAGGGGTAGGACCTCATCCACTTGCCTCTCCAGCTCCTCTGGAGAGAAGGCAGGGGCCCTGCCACCTGCTGGATGTGGCATGATTGTTCCCAGAGTTGGTACACAGCAGCTCAAGTATTGGAGATTTTGCTGGCAGCAGTGTCAGGAATTAAGTGAGTGATTCTGTAGAACTGGGTGGTCACATCCGCCACGTACATGGTCATCACCGCCGGTGGGCAGAGCCATCGGCCTGCGACCGCCACTGACAACAATGTTTGCATATTGCTGTGTCTGCCGTAGTTGCAACCACCTACCACCATGATGACTTACACGGGCAGTCATGGGCAGTTCCTAATGTCCAGTGTAGTAGGTTAGGTAGCCACCATTTTAGAGGCCTGAAATGCAGTATTGGATTTCAAAAACTGCATCACACCTCTGAAACTATTGTTTTGACCTCACAAATATGCTTATACTGTCTTGTCATGTAGGCCCTACTACTCAAACACCATTGTAGTATGTTGCAGTACACAGATGGCATTTAAACTTTGGGCAAAGTCCACCCCGCCGAAGGTCATTTTTGCAGTCGGAATATCCAGTCACATTTCGAGGGACAATTGTGATGCACATATTGGAGTTTGGTTAAGATGCATGTTGTGGACATGTGTGGAAAACCATGGGGGTCACATGTGACTCTTGTGTCATTAGCAGCTGTGATGTGTCCTTCTAAAATGCCTTGTCACATGATATCATTGACATGCATCATATATGTAGCTGGGGGCACAATGACTAATGTTAAAACTGATTTCTTGTCATACATAGGTACCCAGGGAGAGGGAAGATGCGACAACCACATGTCTACTGTCCACTGCCAGACTTTCAGACCATGGAAGAAGGCCACATCATCCTCCTGTGGTGTCTGCATCGGCAAACAATAGTGGACTTATGTCATCAGTTGGAGCCAGATCTGAGGCCAGCTATTTGTTCTCCAACCAGTATACCACCCATTGTACATGTCATATCAGTACTGTACTTCCTAGCCACAGGGTTCTTCCAACATACAGGGGGTTATTCTAACTTTGGAGGAGTGTTAATCCGTCCCAAAAGTGACGGTAAAGTGACGGATATACCACCAGCCGTATTACGAGTTCCATAGGATATAATGGACTCGTAATACGGCTGGTGGTAAATCCGTCACTTTTCCGTCACTTTTGGGACGGATTAACACCTCCTCCAAAGTTAGAATAACCCCCACAGTGTCCCTGTCAGCTGGCATGTTCCAACCTATATTTAGGTGTTCAAGGATGTCTTCTCAGCAATGTTAAAACACCTGGACAGCTACATCCATTTTCCCTGACATCAGGATTTAGCCCATTTGAAGGCTCACTTTTATAGTTTTTCACACATCCAACATGTGGTAGGGGCCATTGATGGCATACGTGTAGGCTTGGTTCCACCTCATGCCAATTAACAAGTATACTGCAAAAGAAAGAACTTCCATTCCATCAATGTAAAGGTTTTATGTTTGGCGGATCTATACATTTCACAGGTCTATGCCCATTATCTGGTTTCATCCTATGATTCCTATATAATGCGGAACAGCACAATACCCCAGCTGATGTCACAACTGAACCCAGAGAGGGCCTGGATGGTTAGTAATTCACATCTGTCCAATGTCTGTGCTATAATCGTGACTCATTGTTGCACATATATCCCCTTCCTTAACAGGAGACTCTGAATCCAACTACACCAGGGGAAGTCCACTTCAATGAGGCCCATGGAAGAAGACAGCACGTAGTGGAGTGGGATTTTGGACTCCTAAAGGCCAGATGCCTGGACCGGACCGGTGGATCCCTTCTTTTCTCACCTGTGAAAGTGTGTCAGATCAGTGTGGCATGCTGCATGCTGCACAACAATGCCCTGCAGAGGAATATCCCATACATCCCAGAGTGCCATCAGGTGAGACTCATGAAATACCAAGTGATGATGACAGAGATGAAGAGGAAGGAGTTGACTTGTGAGATCTCATCAATAGTTACTTTTCTTGAGTGTAAGTATGTCATGTGATGTAATGACTGTGACTGTACGAAGAACTGTAGTTGTCAGAATGTGTGGAGTAGAGTGTTTTGGCAACAACTGTGGAGCTAAAATTCAGCAAAAGGGTGTTTGAAGGGTTAATCTTTGACATATCCCCACGTTGAAGTAGCTACTTTGTTTGTGTCAGTCTCATTGCAATGTCATTTCCTTTCCAGATGCTTGTCATATGATTTGTGTAATAGGAATGTTTTCAAACCTTTCCTTCTTGTTTTGTCTTTGTACAGGTATCTTCGCCATGACATCCTCATGTGGGCATTTCAAAGTGGTGACATTGGCAGGTATCTGATGATGTTCTGAAATAGGAAGTAGACATGGATAGTTCCAGGTAATGTGGATTTGGGGTGTATGAGACCTGTGCCAAGGCAGCTTGAAAAGTGTTTGGATGGAAGGTCATAAGTGCACATTGTACTTTTTTATCGTGCTGCGCAAGGAATTCACCCTTCATATAGACTAAACGTTCTTCTTGTATGACCTGGATGTAGCTGTAGATGTATTTCATAATTGGAGGCTACAGTGCCTTTGACACAACATTGACATATGTTTGTGTCATACCACCAGATGAATGATCATTAGAATATGGTGGACCTGTGATCAGGGACTGTTGTACTGCCCTCTGTTTGTACCTTGTTTTATTTGATGTTGGATTACTTTGGTTTGTTTTGTGATACAGCTCATGCTGGTGACACCACTGACTTTCCTGTTTGCCTATTCTACAGGACAATGTCTGACAAGGCCCTTCCTTTCGTGGTCTGGGGTGCTCTACCTTGGTATGGCTACCTTGACACAATATGAGTCAGCCATTATTGGCTAAAAAAGTCCAAACATATGGACAGACTATGGGGCTGATTCTGACCCTGGCGGTTGACTACCGCCAGGGCAGAGTGCTGCGGATGCACCGCCAACAGGCTGGCAGTGCATCCATGGGCATTCTGACTGCGGCGGTACAGCCGCGGTCAGAAACGGGAAACCGGCGGTGTCCCGCCGGTTTCCCGCTGCCCTAGGGAATCCTCCACGACGGCGCTGCTTGCAGCGCCGCCATTGGGATTCCGACCCCCTTACCGCCATCCTGTTCCTGGCGGTTTTCACCGCCAGGAACAGGATGGCGGTAACGGGTGTCGTGGGGCCCCCTAACAGGGCCCCACTAAGATTTTCAGTGTCTGCCAAGCAGACACTGAAAATCGCGACGGGTGCCACTGCACCCGTCGCACGCCTTCAACTCCGCCGGCTCCATTCGGAGCCGGCATCCTCGTTTAAGGCGCTTTCCCGCTGGGCTGGCGGGCGGCCTTCTGCCGGTCGCCTGCCAGCCCAGTGGGAAAGCCAGAATGGCCGCCGCGGCCATTTGACCGCGGTGCGGTCATTCGGCGGCTCCCGCCGGCCCTGCGGTTACCGCAGCCGGCGGGAGTCAAAATGACCCCCAATGTGCTGTACAGTGAAATAAAATGTTTGCCATGACCAGACACTTGAAGAAATATGTTGGTGTGTGTTGGCAGTGATCCTTAGAAGGACACTGTATCTGTAACGTATCCCTCCTTGTATTAGTATTTTGTGTCTTCCTCATTTGCTTCACATGGTCTTACATCTCTACATAGCAAAATATGGAACAGAAGCAAGCAAACAATGATTTGTGATAGGTGGATTTATTGAAAATTTGTGAATAAAATAATATTGGTTCATGGTTGAAAAGAACAGTGAAGGGTTTGTTCATGGTGGATGAAATCATTGAAATAGATGCCACACCATTGTAAGTCCAAAGTCCTGTGTACTCCTCTCAATTGAAATGGAAGGTGGTGGAAAAATAGTCAAGCCCATGTGATGTTGAGGCAACCGGGCTGGGAGGTGTTGATGTAGGCACATTGAAACTTGTTGGACTTTTTGCCTTACGCAGGGTCATCCCCAGTCTTTTTGCCACCTTCCTCCTGGTTTTTCTGACCTCTCGCTGTTGGTTCTAGGACTCTGAGAACTTTATCACTGCTGACCAGTGCTAAAGTGCAGGTGCTCTCCCATTGAAAGTTGGTATGATTGGCTTATACCTAATTGGCATATTTAATTTACCTATAAGTCCCTTGTACAGTGGTATCTCTGTACCCAGGGCCTGTAAATTAAATACTACTAGTGGGCCTGCAGCGCTGCTTGCGCCACCCACTGAAGTAGACTTTCAAAACCTGTCTCAGGCCTGCTAGTGCAGGGCCTGTGTGCGCAGTTTTCTGCCACAGGGACCTGGCATCTAAATTTACTTGCCAGGCCCAGAACTCCCCTTTTACTACATGTAAGTCACCCCTAAGGGACGCCCTAGCTAGCCCTATGGGCAGGGTGCCATGTATGTAGAAAGGCAGGACATGTGCCATATTGCATGGCCTGTCCTGGTTGTGACAAACAGCCTAACTTGGTGTCTCACTGCTGTGAGTGCTGCCTTCTCATAGGATTGCATTAGAAATGCCCTGCCTTACGTGTAAAGGGTATTGTCTGATTTATGAGGGGTAGCGTAAGTGTGTTTGGTATGGTTGGGATGGTAATAATAAATACTGCTTACTGGTGTGGGTGTATTTTTTATTACTATCACAGAAATGCCACTTCTAGAAAGTGCGCATTTATCTGTGCTGATGACTCTGGTGTTTTGCAGCTTGACTCCAATCTACGTCTGGGCAGAGTGACAGTTGGGGCTTTGTGCATACTTTTCAGACAGCCTGTACACAGGGAGAGTGGAGGTGTCACAGAGGTGCATCTGCATACTGAATAATCTTCCTGGGCTGAGAGAAGGGAGAGGCGGGGCACACCTACATTTGTAAAGGCTGTGCCCTGGCCTCACACAATAGGGTCGTTAACCCCCCACTGATGTTTGGAGCCTGTGCTGAAAGGAGAGAGGGGGGCACTCCCAGAACCAGTTGTAACTGGCTGGAACCTCCTCTCCCTACCATTGTAAAACACTGTAAGAACTGACTATAAGTACAGGGGAATTTTCCCCACAATTTGGAGACTCTTGGAATCATCTTGGAATTGGACCCCAAAGGCTGAAGGGACTCATCAGGAACCGCCATGGACTGCTGCTGCTGTGCTGACCTGTGACCTGCCTGGTCACAGTGAAGGACTTGCCACTTGCTGCCTTTCCCTTGTGCTGGCCTGTTGCTGGGCCCTCCACCTGAGGACCTTTCCTTAAATATTCTGCTTCCCAGGGGCAGGGTGCTGTGGCCACTGACCCCTGAGTCCATTGACAGTGTGAGGATTGCTCCTTATTTTAATTTATAGCGCTTGGAGGGCGCTTTGCTAAAATAGCGCTATGCACAGGAGGAGCGCTTCTTCTGGAATCTGTTGTTGCCACTTAAAAGCGCTCTGCTGAAGAAATCACCGCCGCAGCCTAGGGGAAGTTGTGGCCCCAAACGCGAGTGAGCGCGCTGCTTTGTGCCCCCGGGGCACCAGAAGAATCTATTGCTTTTTGGAGCACTAGCGCTCCTGTCATACCCCTGGGGCGAAGCGCGCTCTGTAGAGCGCTCCCGGGGCACTGGCAGGCACCGACTTTGGTGCCTGCCTCCTTCCCAGCAGCCGGACGGGCCGCCGACTGCTGCGGGAGCCTGGGGCAGGGAAGGAAGCCTCCTTAGGATTCCTGCCGACGAGGAAGGGAGGCCTCACCGGAGGCTCCCCCTGCTACTCCGAAACTCCGGAGGGGCTGAAGGAGGCTGCAGGCTGGGTGGGAACCCCGCTGGAGGTTCCCCAGCGCTGCCAGCTTCCTTGCGTGACCCGTGCGGGCCAGTATTGTGAATTGTTGTCTCCCCCACTACCAAGGGCCAGGACAGGCCTGGGGGAGACTCTCAGAACTCACGGGCCCCTGGAGGGGTCCGTTACAGAATCAGAGGGGGTGCATGGTGCCCCCCTCCTTCTCCCCTAGTCTCGTGGACGTTGGCCCCGCTTCCGGAGGGCCGGTTGAGGCCGGGGGGCCCCAATGTTCACGGGTCCCAGGAGGGTACCGCCAGGAATACTGAGAGGGTGCGTGCCGCCCCTCTTGGTACCAAGTGCTCCCAGGAGGCCCCCGTTTTGCGCAGCGGAGCGCCGGGGGCTCCAATTATCATTCTATAGGTACTGGAGGTGCCTTCATCAAACCAGGTAGCCCTAAAAGGATTCATATATATAATCTAAGGTTCTGACTAAAGGCTTTGTGAATTAATATATATTGCCTACCTGTCTTATGATGTGTGATGATGCTTTTACATATATGGGCAAATGTTCCTTTTATGGGCATGACTTGCCAATATGTTTCCCTAACTTGCCATATGTTTTCTAATGTTCCTACTGTGGGCGTTTTATGATATTCTTATGACAAGTGTTCTAATGTGATAACGTGTTTCCTGACTACTGCTTATGTTGCAGAATACTAAGTAACCTGTGTGCTATGTGTGACTACTGCTAATTTGCGGAGTAACTAATGTGTAACGTTCTGACAACTGCTAAGGTAGCAGGATAGTACTGATATGTGATATTTGGTCTGATAATTGCGTTGTGTATAATACAGTATATTTTCATATAATCTGGTGTTGTGTTTCCTTTGTGGTGGGGATATTGCGTCACATGTGTGTGTGTGTTGTGCAAACGCTTTACACATTGCCTCCAGGTTAAGCCTGACTGCTCGTGCCAAGCTACCAAGGGGGTGAGCAGGGGTTATCTTGGACGTGTAACTCCCTTGCCCTGGCTAGAGTGGGTAAGTTCTGCCTGGCTGAGGTGCATACCCTAGCCAACCAGAAACCCCATTTCTAACAAAACTCATTATGGGGGCCTGGCCAGGTTGTCCAAATGGCCAGAACTGTCCTCCGTGTCTATACGTGCAGGAGTATCTTCTTCCCTGAGGGCTTCATCCATGGGGGTAGTGGCAGTCTCTTCTGTGGCCCCTGTGTGCCCGTGGCAGGTTGACCTCTTGATGTGAAACATACAATGTTACTGGTTGTATTGTGACATCTACCTCCAAACATTTACAGTGACATTTTGTAAAGACCTTGTACATAGTTGATTTGCAGGTTATCCTATTGTGACAGTTACCCATGTTACTGGTTGTATTGGCATGACATTTGTGAAGCATGCAAATTCCATTTCAGTCAAGCAGCTGCAAAATGTGCAGGTCATGAGCACTTAAACAGTGGCTGGGCAAGATGTGGCTTTGACCATTTTGAGGCCTAGTTGACTGTCATGCCGGCAGACCAAGTTGTATGTTGTATATATGATTGAAGTCATCATGTGGTCAGTGCATTGTGAATGTGTCTGCTGTCTGGTGATGCATCTTAAGACCTTTGGGATCATTGTTCTGCACACAGGGTAAGGTGCCCTGCCTGTCCTCAATATTTTCATCTTAGATCAGCATGTCAAGATGGAGCTAGGTAACAAGATACATCTCTGAGTTGAGCATGATCTGTATCTTGGTCCCTCCCAGGTGAGTAAACTTAAATTGAGAGTTAGCAGGCAAGGGATTTTTGGCAAGTGACTACTGTTCTGGTGTTTGTAGTCACCTAAACAGTGCCTCGTGGGAATTACAGTAGGGTCACTCTCACACTCGACAATTGGTATTCTCCCAGGTGAGTACACTTCATTTGAGAGTTCACTAACAGATGCATTAGAGCAAGTGCACAATGGGCTGGTGATTGGAGTTAGAGAAACAGGGCCTATTGAGCTTTGCAGTCAGGTCACTCCCTCTACTTCCCAACACTTGAGAATTGGTATCCTCCCAGGTGAGTAGCCTTTGTTTGAGAGTTCAATAACAGATGCATTGGGGTAAGTGCACACTGGACTAGTGATTGGAGTTAAAGAAACAGGGCCTAGTGGTCTTTGCAGTCAGTTCACTCCCTCCACTTTGCAACACTTGACAAATGGTATCCTCCCAGGTGAGTACACTTCATTTGAGAGTTCACTAACAGATGCATTCGGGCAAGTGCACACTGGGCTGGTGACTGGAGTTACAGTAACAGCCCCCCCTGGGAGTTGCAGTCATGTTACTCCCAGTACTACACACACTATACAAATGTTATCCTCCCAGATGGGTACACTTCAATTGGGAGTTAATAAACAAGTGTATTGGAGAAGTAAACACTGTGTTCGTGGTTTGATCAACAGTGCCTGCTGGAAGTTTTAGTCATGTAACTCCTGTACTACACACACTTGACAAATGTTCTCCTCCCAGGTGGATACACTCCAATTGGGAGTTTAAAACAGGATTATTGGGAAAAGGAAACAGTGTGCTGTTAGTTTGAGTAACAGTAATAGTGCCTGCTGGGAGTTGTAATCATGTGTCTCCCTGTAATACACACACTATACACAAATGTTATCTCCCCAGGTGAGTACACGTCAAGTGAGATGCCAGACTGGGTTCTTTGGTCTGGTGGACACTGGGATGGTGAGTTGAGTGACAGTGAAGGTGGGTAAAGGTGAGCAGTGAGCATGCATGACATGGCATTTTGGTGACATTTTTGTGACTTACCAGACTCCCCTCCCCCAGGTATTACTGTCAAGCTCTCAGGATGCAGGATGGCCAAGACCTTCTCCTCCCAAGGATAGAGATGTAATGGGGGAGTGGGAAGGCCACCACTAGTCTTCTTAGCCTGCAGCTGGTGCCAGGAGAACCTGGAACAGACCTTTCTCCTGAGGTTGTTCCACCTCTTCCTGATATCCTTCCCTGTGCGCAGGGTGGTGCCTGCAGCATTCACTCTGTCGACTATCCTGTCCCACATTTCCATTTTTCTACTGAGAAGAGTGTGCTGGCCCTGGGCTCTAAACAATTGTGGCTCTATTCTTATGATTTCATCCACCAAGACTCTTAACTGTTCATCTGTGAAACAAGGATTTTTGGAACCTGACAAGGTGGAAAAAAATATATATATACAAGAGTGACAGTGACTCACTAAAAGAGGTAGTGAAAAAGGGAGTGACTGGACAAAAGTGAGTGCACAGTGTTGTATGGGATGTTGAAAAAAATAGTGCCTAGTATTTGTGCAGTGCGGGAATAACGTGCAGTCTTGCTGGGTCTTGCTGTGAAGATGCAGAGGATTGTTGGTTTGTGAAGGGGTGTGTTTTATAGTGCCCTTTGCTGGTTTGTCCAGTGTGGCAATGTGTGTCAGCTGTATTGTTTTCAAATCCATCCAATGTGCCGTTGTGTATTACTTTGGTGACTGCGAACCGCCATGGTTCGGACAGTCATTGGCTGACCACCACTGTGACTTTGGGCGTGTAATATGTTCAGTGGTTTGTCGCTATGCTGTCGGGGTTGGTGATCAGACTGCCTATTTCCAGAAAGAATTGTAATTTTTTCATCTGAGCTGAGTGTGTCACATCATGAGATTCAGTTTGCAGTTATTCTACATTTAATTCAAAATCGCCCACAGAATGATTTCCTTTAGGTTATGAGAACTGGGTGTGCACATAAGACATGTTTGCTATTTTCTTTGCTTTGGACTCCAGAGCATCAATGGTGTACTCAGAAGTTGCCTTCCTAACTCAACGATATGCAAAAGAAACAAGGACCAAGCCAAGAAAGCAAACCTGTTTACCCCTTTGGTTGACTCAAATGTTGACATCAATTCACTATTACCATATTTTATTGAGTAGTACCTAACATAGCTGTTCATATTGATTTTGACAACCTTCTGCCGCAATCACTGTCTCTGAATAAAGTAAGTTGAAGGTTGAGAAGTCACCCATAAATGCCACATCTTTGTTGTTTTTTTGTAATACACATTTTATAATTAATAACTCTAGGATAAAAATGTT
This sequence comes from Pleurodeles waltl, assembly GCF_031143425.1. Lineage (NCBI taxonomy): Eukaryota > Metazoa > Chordata > Amphibia > Caudata > Salamandridae > Pleurodeles > Pleurodeles waltl. The sequence goes on from NC_090436.1 coordinate 1,000,132,759, forward strand.
ATTTATGGTCCCTATTTTGGAGGCTAACTGGAATAGGTAATTCCCTGTTAAGGCATTCAAATATTTTAATGATGTTCCTTTCTGTTTATTCAATTAGGATTTTTATATTTCTTCCAACGGCCCCTGTAAACTTAATCCTCTGTTGCCCCTTATCTGTATATCTTCCTTGAAAAAAATCTCCTTTGAGAGCATAATACAGATTTAGAGAGGAAGTTATCATGCTGGTTGTGAGCTGTGGATATTTGTTTTCTTCGTTGTCAGATCATTTTATCACAGGTGTACTTACTTCACAGCCTCCCTATTGTTGATCGTTTTGAGGTACTTTAGTCCTTTCCTCACTTCCACACATTTCATGGATCAATTAAAGCTTTCTCTGACCTTTTTGACCTTTTCTTGCACCCACAGCCTGAACTACATGACAAGGACTTCAAAATGATTAAACAAATTCACAGAAACCTCTAATTACTCTGGGCTGCCATTTGCCACTTTCAAAACTTCATTTCAATGAAAGTTCCCTTGTTGCTTTTTTCCATCCATGTCTTCATATCTCCAATGCTTCAGTCCTTATTTGAGTTTAACTCTGTTGCATCTCTATAGATCCTGTTTTGAATGTTATGGACCTAAACCTGATCCAACATTGGTACTGTTAGTGATTGGCAAGAAGGATTATGGTCAATCTCTTTCTTCAACCTGATATGTGCTTAGTGGAAATCATATAAACTACACAGTGGTACAAAGCTACAATCTATAGAAGAGATCTATTATGCCATGGTGAATGATTGGGCTCCCAGCCTTTCTTGACTGACATGAATTATTGACATAAGCCCAGTTATTGCCCAAAAGATTTAAAAGACCTCTCCTGTGTTACCCTCTGTCTCTGGGAATTCTGTAGTTGATGCTCCAGCTTTCTTTCTGTCTCCATAGAACCTTCACCTTCCTCTGCCAATGTTTCCTTCTCAGCATTGAAGTATCCGCCCACCAATGCCACTTGAATATTTTCCAGCAGATGATTCGCTCCTCAATCTTGCATATACAAATCTTTAAAACTTTGATATTTGTGTGCTCAGCCTAATGGCAACCAGTCATGTTGCCCTGTTTGGAAAAATACTTCCACCATTTGTATATTTGCACGGTCAGGTGACCCCAACCCACCCTATCCCTTGTGGATGACTGAAATCCATTAATTTCATAATCACTACTGCTCACTGTGAAAGCAGCATTATGATATCCATATGTTTAAGGCATTTTATAAACTCAGAATACCTTGTTTTCACCGATCACTCTGCAATGTTTCATTATTGTTATTTTATCTTATGTTCTATTATCCAAATTGGTGAAGTGCCTTCTACAAGTGGTGTCATAAATATCTGGTTACAGCCTGCTCTCACCTCTTTGTACTTTTGTGGTGGGCACTCCACCTAGAGACTGTCCTGTTGGGCAGAGCACTCTTGCAGACAGAGTTCATGCCTGGAAGGTCGCCTGACTAGGACACACGAAAGGGGATTTGATCAAAGAAAGCAAACCTGGAATGAACACCCTCTTTCTGTAAAATCTGTCTAAAGATGGGAGCCCAAGACTCATCCTTGTTCTTTATTGTGGGCCGTCAACTAAGGATGGGGTACTCTGCTGTGGACTCAGGGACTACTAAACAGCCAAGGGTTGGTGTAATTCTGACAGCCATCTCTCCAAAGTTTAGGGAATATGCCTGTATCTAGTATGAAGGAGGAATTACTGGACTCTCCTCGGTGCCTACATATCTTGCCTTTGAGGGAAGAAAAGTAGTACCAACCCTGCAGGAGGAGTGGATCACGTAAGACACTGCTGTAATTGACCCTGTCATAGAGCCTGTCCAACAGAGATTTGCTAAACAAGTGCACCAAAGGTATTGCAGTACTGCCGGATTAGGCAGTTCTATCTTCGTCAGTTATTCACACCAAGGACTGAAATAGGGAATCTAGGAAAAAGGGTGACATCCACTAAAGACAGGTGGAGGTCTGGACAGCAGAGGCCGTCACAGCTCAAACAATCACACTAGTGAATCAGTTTTTCAGGCATTATTGATTGTGTAGTGTAATTCTATATTTTCTGTGGAATAAAGTATGTGTGCTTTTTTACAAAGAGAGGCTGTGTGCTGGGCATTGATCCTATTGCGTTCCTGGGGCGATGGTATTGATTATTGCACCTGAGTTACCACCACACTAATCTCCCTGAGAAGCCTGTGACTGCTCGATCTTGCTACCACTGAGAGTCAACTCCTAAAAAGATTGTACTTGGCCGAGTTTGCTGAGTCATAGAAGGGTAGCCCCCAGACAGCAGTGGTAAAAGGTCTCAACCCCCATGGTTGTGGCCTAGTAGCCCTCGCCTGCCCATTGACCTGACACTTAATGGTTCTAATTCTTCATAGATAACACATTGACTGCAAAATCTGCAACATGAAAGCTACCAAACCTGTATAAATCTGAGAGTCTAGTTCACAAAGGTAAACGTAGACCTATAGACTAAGGGCCTCATTCCGAATTTGGCAGTCCGCCCGCTGCAATCCAGATTCTGATCTTGGTGGTCAGACTGCCAGGAGACCACTGCTACTGCCAGGATCAGGGATCTAGTTGAGTTGGCAGCAGTGAAAGTCGTGGTCAACCACACTGGCGTCAAGTTGATCACGGCTTTCCTTTCCACCAGCCTTTTCATGGTGGAGTCCCTACCATTAAAAGTCTGGTGGAAAGGCAGAATTGGGGGCCGCCAGTGGGGGCCTGTCAGCACCCTCTGGCAGACAGTGCTCATTCTGAGGGTGCTGTGTGAGATGGCATTGGCCTTGGCTCCCTTAGGGAGCCGAGGCCAGTGCTGCCGCACTGTTTCAGCCAGGCTGACCTGCGGGAACATCATAATACGACGTTTCTCACGGTCAGCCTGGTTGAAACTTCATAATACAATGGTGGTAAGGCCTCCAGCATGACGGCCGCTTCACCAACTCCATACTGGAGTTCAGGCAGTTTAACTGCCAAACTCGTTATAAGCGCCTACGTTTATATTTCAAGTCTAAAATTATAATTTAGGTGTAAATGTATACTTCAAGTATAAGTTTACCTTTGTGTATTGGGCCCTCAAAGTATGTCATCAATAGTAATGCCTGAGATGAAAGAGGCTCAGTAACAATTGTGCTCAAATAAATATTTGCTGATGACCATCAATTAATCACTTCCCAAACTAGTAATGCAACAGGAGCGTTTATATGGGTTGTCATGGCTCACATCTGAGCTGGAACAGAGTAACAGCCCTACACAACAATAATTTATTTGAGTAGCTAAGACCTCAGCAAATAATTTTACATGATATTTCAACACGGAGTTTGTCAACAGGAAGCTTGGTTTGAAGCCAAGGCTTAAGAGAGAAAGATAAAATGTCATCTATTCTAAACCCATAGTTTAAATATTCCAAACATAAATGTGCCCATAAAGATACTGGTATATTAACATTAAAGTTTCGAGCTCATACCACCCTGCTTTGTGTTTTGTAAGAACAAGGCTACTCACAACAAGATGTCAACTTAAAAAATAATGATCTAATATGAATTCTGAAAGTCCAAATACAGTTATAAGCGTACAGAGGGCAGGGAAGACATGTGCAATCGCACTTAACATCTGAATTCCAACTACCTGACACATTTCAAGACCATTGAGTCAGGATATCTTTTACTTGCACCGGTTGTGGCATAACCACTGCTCCTTGTGCCAAACAAACTTCAGTTGGGCTGGGTCTTGTTGGTAAGCCTGTGCCACAGCTTCCTGAAAGGGAGATATGATCCTCTAGTAACATAAGGGTGGCCTGTAATTTAATTTAAGCCTTACTTTTGATACAACTCTTAATCTGAAAGAATGCCACTTAATCAGGTAGCAATGTCCCATAAAGTAAAACCTTTAGGGGCAGATTTACAAGCCTCTGGTGTCGCTTTAACACCACCTTAGTGTTATTTTAATGATGGTGGCCATATTTACAAAGTGGTGAAATTCAAGCATTGCGCCACTTTGCAACCCCTTGTGCCACATTAAGCCTGCATCAGGCATATTGTATACAAGAAAGGTGTTCCCATGTAGGGAGGGCCGAAAAAATGACAAAGTGAAATTTACAACATTTCATTGCGCCATTTTTTCCATCTTTTTTAACGCCTGCTCAGGGTAGGCGTAAAAGTGACGCACCTGTAATAATCCATTGGCCTCCCTGTGTTTTGCTATGCTAGCACCAACATATCTGGTGTTAGTGCAGCAACTCACCACAACAGTGTCAAAAATGTTAACGCTGATGTGGTAATGACCGCCATGGTGCACTATTTTGTAAATACGGCGCAACCATAGGGGGAGCAAGGGGAACGCAAGAAAAGTGGCGCATCGAGACAGATGCACCACTTTCTCGTAAATATGCCCTTTAATCTATTGTGCTGATGTCCAATCTATTGCCAAGGACTGCAAGTTTAAGTATCTGCCTTGTCATCTCTCTTGTCAATCCTGGTGATCACGCCATTTCATAGTTGTCCCTTTAACGTCTCTCCTTCCACTTTTATATGTTAGTTTAAACTCATGTGCGTTAATCTCAAGGCATTTCTCTGTAGACCTGTATTTATGTCGCCGAAAATGTCAGAGAACGTGCAATTCGTATCTTCGCCTGGGAACCTCTAGACTTGAACATTTCAAATACTACAGCTGAACTTTACCTGCTGTCGCATCTCAGCTTTGGAACACTTTCCCCTAGAAACAGTGCTTTAAATGGGCAGGTACTGTCCGTAGTGGGTACCAGCACTTCTTCAATTTGAATAAGAGAGCATCGGCACGTTTCCAATTTACTGCAATACATTTAGTGGGACAAAACCCTCACTTCTCTGAAGAAAACAGGTATTCTGAATAGAAGGTATCAGTACTTCTTTATTTCAATTTAAGGCTCTGCCTACAAAATAAATAAGTTTGGGTGATCTCTATTTTCATAAACTGTTTGGAGACCAAAAATGTGAGGCAGAAAAATAACAGAAGACATCAGAACGACCTTGACCCTCCGAGGATTAAGGAACATACAAGAAGTACGTCTTTCCCTGGATCATTACCTATCTGTACCCCACACACTTGTATTTTCTTGTTTCCTCCTCCCTTGGCCGATCGTGTCGCTACTTTGAGTCTCTGTCGTGCCAAAAGGCCCCTTACGTCCCAGCTTTGCTCACACTATAACAGTTACATGTCAACGTATTTCTTTCCTATAGCTTTTTTTATGAACACGTCACTGTTTAACAAAGTGGTTTTCCCCTGACAGCCCTAATCCTGTTTCTCATATATATATGTGTGTATATATATATATATATATATATACACACTTCGTCTGGCGTGCTCGGCTGCTCCTGACCGCCAGGGGTGCCCAACAAGACACGCGCCACCCAGTCTAAACTCCACACTTGCCTCCGAACATCAAAGAAGGTAACAGGCACTAAAAGAGCACTAGAAAACGATTTTATTTAAGTAAATGGTGCACAGGGGACACGTTTCGGCGTTTCACCGCCTTTGTCAACCTCGCGGGCGCCATGTTGGATCTCGTATTTATACTATCAAGGGACACAACACATGCAAGAGTGAATATGTTATATACATTTTGAGGTGTAGTTGCCCAAAAATGTATGTGGGCAGTACAAAGTTGCAGGCGTATAAACGGATTTTACAGCACCTAAGAGCTATACACAATAATGATGAAACATATCCAGTCACACGTCACATGCATTTATGTCACACAGACAACATTAACAACATTAAATTCAGTATTATTGATGGTTTTCCTAAAGACATTAGAGGAGGAAATAAAGATTTAAAATTGCGAATATTGGAGTCCAAATATATAATGAAGTTGTATGCTAAAGAACCTAATGGGTTAAATGTACATGAAGAACTGCCAATACACATATAGTGGGACATTATTAAATGAGTTGAGAAACTGTGCAGGCATTAGTAATAATTCCATCAATTTTGTATTTATGAATGAAGGCGAAGGATCTGTTATTATGCATATACAGTAGTATAGTAAACTACTGTAGTAGATGTTTTAATTATGAGTGAAGCTATGAAGCTGTTTATTTAGTATTTATTCGTGATTTTCTGTTTAGTTTAATAGACTTTAGCCATACTATTCCTAATTGTGGCACTATGCAATTGATACCTTCATTCGTTTAATTTGTAACCGTTGAGTATCGTCATGTATTGGGTGCTTTAGTAGCACTGTCTGTTTATTTATGTATTAGAGGTAAATGGTTAAACTGTATTTTTGGAATTTTCCATCACCATATGTTGGGTAGCATTGTTATTTACTAAATTGTCTGATCAGATATGTTTTCTAGTGAAGATGGTAAATTTGGAAATCATGTGACTGTATTCGAGGTACAAATACGAAATCCAACATGGCGCCCGCGAGGTTGACAAAGGCGGTGAAACGCCGGAACGCATCCCGCTGTGCACCATTTACCTAAATAAAACCATTTTCCAGTGCGGATATATATATATATATATATATATATATATTTTTTTTTTTTCTCCGTTTTACCTTAGTGCACATTAATTATTTCACTTCCTTGTTATGAAATTGTGTTTTTGTATGTCTCCATATCTGTACAGCACCACTCTACTCTTGGATAAAGGTGAGGTCAATAAAGCGTGTAAATATATATATATATATTTATATATTTATATATATATATATATATATATGTATATATATATATATATATATATATATATATATATATATATTTGTGTTAGTCACGTAAAATCTGACACCTTATGCAACTAGGTCTATTCGCAAACGGCCACCCTGTCAACGATTAGTCTAATGATTACCGTGGTTTGGGCCCACACACGGAAAAAGGTTTCCTTGTCCTGCATAATGGGTGACATCCATGACACCATGAAGCATGGAGAGCTGGACGAATTCTTCTGTCGGGCCGCGAATTGACCTTTAAACTAAGTCATATGCTCCGACTTCACTGCCTAGTAGACAATAACGCAGCTTCCGGCTACAAGCAAAAGACTGCAATCAAAAGGTTGGTAATGGGTACTTTGAACTGGACTGATATAACAAGCTTTGCCAAAGTGAATAGTTTTCACCTATACGAAATCTATTAGTTTTGTCAATGTTTTGTTTACATGTTTCACAGCAGCGTGATCTGAGCAACATTGCTTAGTAAAAAAAAACACTATATCATGGCTACCATGGATCGCGGCGTACCACTTTCTTATTTTACTTTAAGCCATGGTGCACAGCAACATGTAAAACGATGGGGGTGGAGTTGGTTAATTCAAGGAACACGAGAGAGCAGGGTGGAAAAGGTAGAGAGTTTGAGGAGGCAATGAGATGTGGGTGAAATCACAGGAAGGGTGACAAACGTCAAAAAACAGAAGGGAGGTGGGTGGGGGTAGGGGTTTGTATCAAATCAATGAATGAGTGAAAATGGTTCCTTTTTAATACATTTTAAAGTACTCAATAACATTACAGCTGGGAGTATTCAGTGCTAAAGCCATTTTAGATGAATGTTTTAACATTTTGCTCAACTGAAGAAGCTAACTATTAGGCGGCATCTGTAAGGAGGGAAACCTGTGAACTTAGCACTGTCCCAGAAAGCACAATAAACGGATGGAGAGAGGATGTGCCATGATGGGCAGAGCTGCCAGCGTCGGACCTAGGAACCAGGTTTGTGTCTTGGCATCATCTCAACCTCCTGTGATTCCGGGCGAACCCCTTAAACTCCCCCTGCCTACAGAAAATGAATGTGTAGTGGAACTGGTGCTCATCTAAAGCCATCTTTTACCAAACCTCCAAGCCTCCATAAACCAAGAGCAGCTTTCGGGACAAACTCCCAGCCCCCACACCCTCGTTGGCTCAATCGAGCTGTCACCTTGAGGCTTGCTGGCCAGCTGATGAAAGTTTCATTGGAATCATGAAAACAAAGTAAATCCTTCACTTTAGATCTTTCGGTATTCCCTTGTACAGCCAATTGCGACGACTCAGGGACATAAGAAGGTGTAAAATAAAAGAGATGACATGTAAATACCAGGAAGCGATGGCTTGCGTTCAAGTATTAACTAAACTAGAGGTTTAATTATTGGTCTGGTGCAAGCGCCTTAAAAAACCTAAGGACTTGCTGGGATTCCCTATGCAGATTAACAATTATGTTTGTAAACATGTATTTTACAGTACAAGGCCTAAAACACAAGCAGGGGTAGTAAGGGTGAAGAGATGCCGCACATCTAGGAAGTAAAACAACATAGTTAACAGATGTAAATGCAAACAGAATCTGGTGCCAGATGGTCAGGTGCTTTACTAACCAGTAGGCACAAAATTGAGTACCAAAGTACACAGAAACATACAAAGCAATGTGACCACAGCACACAGAAATAAATAGTTTAATCACGTAGCAAGGATTTGTGTCCCTGGTGGTGTAGTTGAAGTTGGAGAGAACAAAAACGTGAAGATCCCGAATCTGTTGTGGAAAGTGTCTTTATTTGTAGGCACAGTAAGCCCCAGGATTGTACATTCATCAAGATACAGCCAACACGCGTTTCCTCACTCAGGTGACTTCATCAAGGCTGCAAAACAATGATAAAAGCAAACTTGTATGTAGTAGTGTCTGGACTTGAGTGAGACCTAATAAGTATCCGTGTTAGATTAGTATCAGTGCTAATAACCGGAAAACGGTGAGAAATGGGAAAGCTTAAGTAGGTGAAAGAGGATGGACATGGCAAAGAGTGTGAAAGGAAGGAACCCTAGCCGATAATACAGAAGAAAAAGACACCTCACTGTGAACATGTGAATAAAAAAAAAAAAAACGTGGAAAAAACCACACTCAGAGTGCCAAGTAAGTGAAGAAAGCGTTTCCAAGAAGTCAAAGAAAAAAGCCTACATATACAAACGTGGTACAAAGTAGAAGATAAAGGAGTGAGATAAACCTAGAAATAAGAAAAATAAGTACGACCAAACGAGAAAGAAACAGAGTAGAACGTGAAGAGAGAAAAAAGGGCTTTAGGGTCATACCTGGGCCGTCCGGCCAGAGAAGCAAATCACGGAAGAACCCTACGGTAAGGCAGGTGGGCCTTAGGCGGTAGGTGGAAATCTGGCTAAGTTCCAATGTGTCAGGAAAGCAGCAAAGCTGTATGTTCGCATAACATTCTGGGACATGTGAACGTCATTCAAGAAATAGGTTTGTGATACATTTTTCCCACAAAAAGAATTCTGCTTCAATAAGTAGTTTTGGAAGAGTTAATCGCCCGCAAAGCAAACCTATTTAGGTGGTTTTGAGTTGTTTTTTTTAATGCTGCTAGGTTTGTGATTTTTTATAACGTTGTAATAAACTACATGAACCCTCCAGAGCCAAACATGTGTAAACTGCACAACGTCCCCGTTTACACAGCCGAACTATTACAGATGGGGATATCTTTCTGTTGAGAAGGCCTATCAACTTTCATATAAAAACACAAGTAAGAAGGAGGGTCTGTGGATCGGGTGGAGCCTTGAGCCCTATACTCTCACCACTGATGTAGAGGCTTACGAGGGGCAGCTTTTTTGATTGATGCCAGGATAGAATTGGAGTGCAAAGCAATGGGCTGCTATTTAGATGAGCCTGCCATGCATCAGCATCCAATGTGCACCAAAGTCAAGCCTATATGTGCCTGTTTGGTCTAGTACTGCATTCAGCATCCAGTCATCTGCTGGTTTTCTGCTCCATATATGGTAACCCCACTGTTTTTTATACTCATCAATTTCTTGTTCATTTATTCTCACGGTTAAATGTTCTGGATTCTGAGACTGAACAGGTTTTACATTCTTGTGACTTATTTATTGACAAATTACCAATCTTATTTCTAGATTCATCCACATTCATGGCACCCGGTGCTCTTTGTTTGGTCTACTAATTAATGTACAGACAGCTTAAAAAAACTAAACAGTCATCAAAGACTTGAGGTCTGATTTAGAATTTGGCGGACAGAGTACTCTGTAGCCAATGTGAATGAACACCCTGTCTGCCAAACCTTCAGTCCAGTCAGCTTATTTAGAGTCGGGAGGACAGTAAGTTTTTGTTGACAGAGCTCCTGAAAAAATCTGGTGTTAAGAGGCAGGAAAAGAACTATAATGGACCCTAGGAAAATTACAGGGTGTCGCAGCCATGCTCAGAGCAGGCTTTAAAAGGAGTCTTCTATTGCTTACAATGGACCTTTGGGTGCTTTGCAGGATTAGTGTCAGAATTTTTTATGCTAATCTTACAAAGCATCACAAATTCAGACGTTAGGGGGGTGCTAAGTGGAGCAAGAAAAGTGGTCCTGCACTGTGTGCAGCGCCACTTTTCTTAAATATGCCCCTTGGTCTCTGAGCATGCTTGGTTATAGTCTATGTGGCAGAAAGCTGGTTTAATGATGGTACACCTTATGCTATAAAGACATTAGACTCACTAATCACAACTTGTTGACTGCTCAACCTTCTATAAATAGGGGTGACAGGCCCTGTCCCTTTATCAACATAACTAAAATGCGCTAAATTACATACTTATTTCTCTATGGCTCTGGAGGCTTTTTCAGTCAGGCTAGTAGACACTTCCAGCTCCCTGTAGACCTTTGTGCCTTTTTTAAGACCTCCTGGAGGTTTATGATTTAGTAGCAACAACACTCTTGCAACCTAATTCAAATGTTCCCTGTGAGTGAGCTTAACATTCAATTTGACAAATGTTCAGCTGCAAAAGTTGCAAAGTGCGTACATGTTTTTATTTTATCAACCTGACTATGAATGCTCCTCTCATCATGCATTGTGAATGGAGATTACTTTAAAATTATTTGTTTTAAACTCACCTCTCTGGCAGCCATATTGTCCTTTCCAGCTTTGTTGGTCTGACCACTGTTGAATCCCTGTTTCAATTTATTCTCAGAAGGCAAAAAGTAGCTTTACTCCTTTAGCGGACTGCAGATGCATTTTTCCTCCTTTGCAGGCTTCAAATGCTTCACCAAGGTCGATAGAACTTTGGACCCAGAAAGTAGTGTCGTGAACCATCGAAAATATTTCACCAACTCCCCAAACAATTTTAACTACATGACCAATGTGGCCACTGAAGGAAAACTCCAATCAGGAATAAAGCTAAAAGATTTATTACAACTACAAGCTCAAAGTCATAAAAACAGTGCTCAAAACCAAGTTATAAAGGTCCATAGGCCCTCATTACAACATTGGCGGTAAAAGCCGTTTACCGCCGTGCAGAAGACCGCCAACACACCGCCGCGGCAGCGGAATTCCACCACAGCTATTATGACCCACATGTCGGAATCCGGCAAAATTCAGACACCCACACAAGTCCGCCACACCAAAGGTCAGTGATGAACTGGTGAAAACAAAACCTCCACCGTCACGCCAACAGAAATACGCCCACACTATCATGACACACGAATCCACGCGGCGGTCTTTCAACCGCTGTATTCCATTGGCGGTACACACTGCCGCGTTCAAAATACACACACTCTTAAAAAACACAGCCACACTGGACAATTCGAAATACACACACCTGATACACATACACACACCACTCCCACACACCCAATACAATATAAAACACACACCCACATCACCCACAAACCCCCACGTCAAAAAATTCTGAAAGAAGGCCAGAGAGAGAGCACCAGCAAGAACAACAGCATCCACAGGCACACAACACCATCACCCACAGAACTTCCACGCACCTCACACAACACACCACGACATATCACCCCACATATCACCACACACTGCACCCCACACATCACCTACACCACCCCATGGCACGGCAAAGACACCCCAGGTTCTCGGAGGAGGAGCTCAGGGTCATGGTGGAGGAAATCGTACGGGTAGAGCCACAGCTATTCGGAGCACAGGTGCAGCACACCTCAATTGCAAGGAAGATGAAGCTATGGTGGAGAATAGTGGACAGGGTCAGAACAGTGGGACAGCACCCAAGAAATCGGGAGGACATCAGGAAGCGGTGGAACGACCTACGGGCGAAGGTGTGTTCCGTGGTCTCAAGACACCACCTGGCGGTTCAGAGGACTGGCGGCGGACCCCCTCCTCCTCACCCACAACTAACAAAATGAGAGGAGTAGGTCTTGGCAATTCTGCATCCTGAGGGCCTCATAGGAGTAGGTGGAGGAATGGACTCTGGTAAGACAAATCTTAACTATTACAACCCCCACCCTACCTGCATGCTATCACATACCCCCACTCTCACCCTCACCCCCAGCACCCCAACTCCTCACATATGTCCCAACCTCACAAACCACCCATCCCAACACCAAGCCCTGCATGCAACAACAAAGCATGGATACCCATCACTAAAGCATGCCCACTGCACATACCTATACAACCCCCTAAACCATCCTCACACAAGGTCCCACACAGGAATGCAAACACTGGGGTACACGGTCACGCACCCATTGCATACCACAACACACACAGATGTAATAACCATCCTTTTATACCCCTGCAGGACCCCTACCCAACGTCACCAGACAGGAGGGTCCACACATGTCCACACCACCAACAGAAAAGGCCCACAGTGATGACAGCAGCTCTGTCCAACTGGATCTAGATGACCACCCCTGCCTATCGGGGACCTCAGGACAGTCGGTTCCCATCACACAGTCACAGGCCACTACAGCGCTTCCACCCTCGGGAAACACCAGCACAGTACCCACCCAGCGGGCCCATACCTCCGTCCCCAGGACACGTCAAGCAGCAGTGTGTCGACCACTACAGGGAACCCAGAATAACCCATCACCCCAACAACAACAGGGACCTGGGGGCAGTGGTAGTGGGCACACAGTCCAGGGGACGGAGGCCCAGGAACACAGGGGAACTGGGAGGGCTGCTGTGCGACAGGGGGCGGACAGGCTAAGGGAACCCACTCTCCACGAGGCCCTCTCCTCCATCATGGGAGCATTCCACCACTCCCAGGAGACGATGGCAACGGTACTGGCCAAGTTTTAGGAGACCCAGCGGCTGCAGGAGGAACAGTATATGGGCTTCAGGGAGGAACTCAGAACCATCAGCTCCACCCTGGGCACCATCGTAGGGGTGCTGAAGGAAGTACTCAACACCAGGAGGGACACTGTGGCACTACAAGGGGCCCCTGACACTAGCATGGACGATGTGGACAGGAGGCACTGCCACAGGACCACCACACCAGCACCCCACCCCCTGCAGAGGGAGAACCACCCCGCAAACGGTCCCTGAGATCCAGGACAAAGACACAGCACGATGCCAAGACCCCCGCCAAGAAATGAGACCACCCTGATTGTCATCTTACTGTCCCACTTTGTCACCCTGTCCATACTTAAACTGCCCCAACTCAACTTCCTATGCCCATTTGGGCAATGCACCTGTGAGACTAATAGACTGGACTCTGCCATGGACATTCCTCCGCCATTTCACTACCCCCTCCAATATTGAGCACTTAAATAAACACCCTTAAAGCACAAAACAATCTGGAGTCTGTCTGTGATTTCGAAATAGTGTATTAGCAATTACAGTGACAAAATGCTCTTTCAAGTTTAATGACAACATACCTATGTCACACAGCTCTAGTCCAAGAGGAATCTAAGCAGATGTCACACAGTGGGACCCACATCTGTGAAACTGTAAGGGAAAGTGACAACTCAGTGACCATACACTGGGTGAAAACAACAGACAGTAGAGAGGTAGTAGTGTTAAAGTACATGTAGTAGGCAGGTCTGTACTCTTACCTGTGTCTCACTGGAAATATTGCTGGATCACTGAGTTCCTGTTGTGTATGTCTTCTTCCTCTGCTTCCTCGTCTTCACTGTCCACAGGCTCCACAGCTGCAACAGCACCACCATCTGGACCATCCTCCTGCAGAAAAGGCACCTGTCACCGCAGAGCCAAGTTATGAAGCATACAGCAGGCCACGATGATCTGGCACACCTTCTTTGGTGAGTAGAATAGGGATCCACCTGTCATATGGAGGCACCTGAACCTGGCCTTCAGGAGGCCAAAGGTCGGCTCGATCACCATCCTAGTTCGCCCATGGGCCTCATTGTAGCGTTCCTCTGCCCTTGTCCAGGGATTCCTCACTGGGGTCAGGAGCCATGACATGTTGGAGTAACCAGTCACCTGCAAATGGTGAGGGACAACTGTTAGACACTCACTAACCTGGAGGGATATCCCCAGACCCAGACAACCATTCTCACTGACTTGCTTCCAGGTGCTCACCTAATAGCCACACACGGTGCCTCTGGAGTTGACCCATCATATAAGGGATGCTGCTATTCCGCAGGATGTAGGCGTCATGCACTGAGCCAGGGAACTTGGCATTCACATGGGAGATGTACTGGTCTGCCAAACATACCATCTGTACATTCATAGAATGATAACTCTTCCGGTTTCTGTACACCTGTTCACTCCTGTGGGGGGGTACCAAAGCCACATGGGTCCCATCAATGGCACCTTTGATGTTGGGGATGTGTCCCAGGCCATAGAAATCCCCTTTCACTGTAGGCAAATCCTCCAGCTGAGGGAAAACGATGTAGCTCAGCATGTGTTTCAGAAGGGCAGACAACACTCTGGACAATACGTTGGAAAACATAGGCTGGGACATCCCTGATGCTATGGCCACTGTTGTTTGAAATTACCCACTTGCAAGGAAATGGAGCACTGACAGCACCTGCACTTGAGGGGGGGATTCCTGTGGGATGGCGGATTACTGACATCAGGTCTGGCTCCAACTGGGTACACAGTTCCTGGATTGTGGCACGGTCAAGCCTGTATGTGATAATCAAATGTCGCTCCTCCATTGTCGACAGGTCCACCAACGGTCGGTACACCGGAGGATGCCGCCATCTCCTCACATGTCCCAGCGGACAGTGCCTATGAAGGAAAACATCGAGCACAGAGTCAAACAACTCAGAGGTACGTACCCACAGTTTACACAGAACACCAATCATACACAAAAGGTGGCCTGTATGTGTGTTGAGTCTAGGTCCAGGTATGTGTGACAGAGTTGGAAATGAAGCCATGTGGGCCCCTGAAATGGCGGCTGCCTGACCTGTAAAGTGGGACAATGGAATGTGAGGTAACTGCGCTGGCGTTGTACACCGTCGCGGTAGGCGGTCGAAGACCGTGGCGCAATACTGCATTGGTTAACATTGGACCCTATGGGTCCCAGGAGCCAATGGCGATGTACGCCGGCGGTGACGGTACGCACCGCAGCGGACGTGACCGCCATTTTCTATCTGTTCAATCACTCGATACCTGATCTTCGACAGGAGAGGACCTACACTGCAAGTGCTGCTGTGACCTCGGTCTGGAAGAGACAATGGCTCGAGTGTCTGGGGAAAGGGCCCCTGCCTTCACATCGGAGGAGTTGGAGAAGCTCGTGGATGGGGTCCTCCCCATTACACGGTACTCTACGGTCCTCCAGACAAACAGGTAAGTACACAGGGAGCATGTTGTATGGGCTATGCCTGTGTGGAGAGGGCTGGATGTAAGAAGGAAGGGGGGAGAGTGCTGCGTGCATGAAAGACGGTGAATGCATGTGCCACATGGCAAGGGTAGGGATGGGGGCCAATCACTTTGACGGTGCAGTTGGTCATAACTTCTCTTTTTCCCCTGTACATTTCATGTAGGTCAGCGCCCACCAGAAGAAAGATATTTGGCGTGCCATCGCCAAGGACGTCCGGACCCTGGGGGTCTACCACAGACGGAGCACCCACTGCCGGAAAAGATGGGAGGGCATTCGCCGCTGGAGGAAGAAGACGGCGGAGGCTCAGCTGGGGATGGCCTTCAAACGTGGGAGGGGTGCCCATTGCACCATGACCCCCCTGATGTTCAGGATCCTGGCGGTGGCCTACCCGGAGTTGGATGGGCGGTTGAGGGCATCACAGCAGCCACAAGGGGGTGAGTACACTCTCATTCTGCTGACTTTGCGCGCAGTCGAGGTGTCTTGGTGGGGGAGGTGGGCTGTGGGTTTCCCTAGGCCAGGGCGAGTTCCGTAGGCAAGTTCCCTCCGTAAGGCAGGCCATGTGGCACCCCAGCCCACCTCTGTAGAGTGCCAAGTACACCTAGTCATGCCCCTGTGTCATCTATGTGTGCAGATGTCGTCCATAGCCTTGTAGGCCATTTCCCAGAAATTGAACAGTGGAGCCCAAGAGCGTGGCGTAGTGCAGGGGGCTTCTGTGTCTGTCGTGTCCACCAACGGTAGCGGTAATGCATGCACTCAACATGTCTTTCTTCTGTCTCCCCCCCTTTTTGTGGTCTCCCTGTTCTTGTGTGCATTAGCATCATCAGGCGGAGGAGCAGAGGCACCGGAGCAAGAGGGAGCTGCATCCCACATGGCCCTGGAGGGCGACACTACCGAGTCTGAATTCACCAGTGGGACGGAGGGCGAGGGGAGCTCCATGGCGGGCACAGGAGCTGACACCAGCGACACTGACTTGTCCTCTGATGGGAGCTTCCTTGTGGTGGCGGCAACATCTGTGCCCCCGCATCTACAGGTACAGCCGCCAACCCCCCTTACCAGCACCGCCCTACCAGCAGCCCCTCAGCCTTTGCCCCGTGCCCGCTCACCCAGGAGGGTGTCCATCACCTTCGCCCCAGGCACCTCAGGCCCTGCCCCTGACACCCCTAATGCCCTCAGTGAGGAGGCCATTGACCTCCTCAGGTCCCTCACTGTTGGGCAGTCTACCATTTTCAATGCCATCCAGGGTGTAGAGAGGCAGTTGCAGCAAACCAATGCATTCCTGGAGGGCATTCATTCTGGTCAGGCGGCCCTTCAGCGAGCTTTTCAGACTCTGGCCTCAGCACTGATGGCAGCCATTGTCCCCGTCTCTAGCCTCCCCCTCCAACTTCCTCCACCCTGACCCAATCCCCTGTACTTCAGCCTATCCCAAGCACACCTACAGACCAACATGCACACACCTCAACACCCAAGGGGAGCTCAGGCAAACATAAGCACCACACATCCCACAGGCACTCATGCAAGCATCACACACATGCAGACACACCAACATCCACTGCCTCCACTGTGTCCCCCTCCTCCTTGTCTCCCTCCTCCCTCCCAGTCTCGTCTACACTCACACCTGCATGCACCACCTCTACAGCCACTACGTCCCTCTCCAGCACACCCACCACCACACCCCGCTCACGTGCAGTCACCACCCCCACTACCATTCACACGTCCCCTGTGTCCTCTCCCAGTGTGTCTGTGACACCCCCTCCCAAGATACACAAACGCAGACACACACCCACCCAACAGTCATCCACCTCACGACAGCCTCCAGCGCATGCACCTTCACCCAAAGTCACCAAACATACACCTCCTACAACCATCACCTTTTCCTCCACTCCCAAACCCCCTCCAGCTACCCTTCCCAATGTGTCCCAAAAACTTTTCCTGTCCAACCTTGACCTCTTTCCCACACCTCCCCCACCCCGTCCGTCTCATAGGTCCTGAACTAGCACCTCAGCCACAACATCTCCGGGACCAGTGGTGCCTGTAATCACCGGAATCTGGAGTGCATCGGCCACCAGGGCAGCCAGTGTGGCATGGAGCCACAGCACAGACAGTCCCCCACCTGTGAAGCATCAGAAGTTGGCCAGTGTCCGCCGGGAGAAGGAGAAGAATCCAGCCACCAAAGCTGCTCGCAGAGGTCCCATTGGGAGTGTGGAGTCAGCTGTGACACCTTCCAAGGTGGGGAAGAGCCACAAGAAACCCGGCAAGTCTGGGAAGGGCAGCACAGCGGAGAAGACCGCCATCAGCCCCGCTGCCCAGGAGGCCACCGCCAGCACCAGCCCAGCTGCCCAGGAGGCCACCGCCAGCACCAGCCCAGCTGCCCAGGAGGCCACCGCCAGCACCAGCCCAGCTGCCCAGGAGGCCACCGCCAGCACCAGCCCCGCTGGGCCATGAAGGACCGCCAGCACCAGCCACACTGGGCCATGAAGGACCGCCAGCAGCTGAGACCCTGCAATGGAGACTGCCATCTCAAACACCGCTGAACAGGGCACCTCCATCTCAAACACCGCTGAACAGGGCACCGCCATCTCAAGCACTGCTGAACAGGGCACCGCCATCTCAAGCACCGCTGAACAGGGCACCGCCATCTCAAGCACCACTGAACAGGGCACCGCCATCTCAAACACCGCTGAACAGGGCACCGCCATCTCAAGCACCGCTAGCCCATGAGCGGCAGGGGCACTGACGCAACTGAGTCCGTCACTGGTTGAATGATGCACTCTGGGCACCATGCCCCATCCAGAACCAGTGGAGACTGTCATCCACTACCTCTGTCCTGAACAGGATGAAGCACTCTGGGCACACTGCCCCCTCCAGATACCAGTGGAGACTGTCATCCACTACCTCTGTCCTTACAAGATGAAGCACTCTGGGCACCATGCCCCATTGAGAACCAGTGGAGACTGTCATCCACTACCTCTGTCCTTAACAGGATGAAGCACTCTGGGCACCATGCCCCCTCCAGAACCAGTGGAGACTGTCATCCACTTGTGAGACGGTGCCTTTGCACTCCCCAGGATGGAACAGTGGGCAACCCACCCACTGTTATCGACTTGTGAGACTGTGGCTTTGCACTCCCCAGGATGGAACAGTGGGCAACCCACCCACTGTATAGACTTGTAAGACTGTGGCTTTGCACTCCCCAGGATGTAATTGTGGGCAACCCACCCACTGTAGAGACTTGAGATACTGTGGCTTTGTATTCCCCAGGATGGAACAGTGGGCAACCCACACACTGTAGAGACTTGTGAGACTGTGGCTTTGCACTCCCCAGGATGTAACAGTGGACAACCCACACACTGTACAGACTTGAGAGACTGTGGCTTTGCACTCCCCAGGATGGAACAGTGGGCAACCCACCCACTGTATAGACTTGTGAGACTGTAGCTTTGCACTCCCCAGGATGGAACAGTGGGCAACCCACCCACTGTAGAGACTTGAGAGACTGTTGCTTTGCACTCCCCAGGATGGAACAGTGGGCAACCCACCCACTGTAGGGACTTGTGAGACTGTGGCTTTGCACTCCCCAGGATGTAACAGTGGGCATGTGGCCCCCTCGTGGATTTGGCATCGTGCACTCAAGCGGCTGATGTGCCCCCCCTTTTCCTCCCCCTGAGGTGCCTGTTTTATTGATATCTGATGCCCCTGCAGTGTTCTCTCCGTCATGGTCGGGAATCTTGTGTGGGCCTTGCCCATTCCGTGTGGTCCCAGTGTTCTACTGACTTTCTTAGTGCACTACCTGGACTACTATGCTTGGTATATATTATGTACATGGTGTATATATATATATATATATATATATATATATATATATATATATATATATATTTCTGCCTACATTTATTTAATATATTACAATGGTTACACTAATTTTCTATTGTCTTTGCATTCTTCCAGGGGGCTTGGGGGGTGTAACTGTGATGTATTGATATGCATTAGTGTGTGTGTTGTAGTGGGTGAGGGTGGGGGTGTTGCGTGTGTATGTCCCTGTTTTTTGCCTCCCCTGTGTCGTAGGTGCAGTACTCACCGTGGTCTTTGCCGCCGGCGTTCGTGCTCATGGTAGAGGAGCAGGAAGACTATCACAGGTAGAATTTGGAGTTCCGGGTCCATGGTGTCCTTGTTCCTCGTGGGGTGTGTAGAGGTGAGCGTTTTCCCTTCGAAATTCCTGTTTCTGCTGTGTTTTTATCTGCGTTGAATCCGCCCCGGAAAAGGTGGTGGATTGGCCTGTCATAATAGTGTGGGCGGTACATTGTCTCCCGCCTGTCAGTTGGCGGTGACCGCCGCGCTGTTTGTTTGTACCGCCGTGGCAGTCGGAGTGTTAAAGTGGCTGTCTTTGTTGGCGGTTTCCGCCACGGTCGTAATTGCAATTTTTTTACCGCCGGCCTGTTGGTGGTCTTACCGCCGCTTTAACACCGACCGCCAGGGTTGTAATGACCACCATAATCACCAAGGGTTCCCCAGGGTGTTGAAATAAGTTCAGGCAAACTAACATTAATAATACTAGACATACAAAAAATCAATAAGAATATCACGCAGATATTATTCACTGCCCAGAATTTACAATCATTAGTCAATTCAAACTAAGCAGAGTCAATAATCCTTGGCTGGGTACAGGTCAACCCTGTAACTAACAAAATCAGGGAAATACATGTGTGGGAGAAACATATGCAGGAAAAATACAAAAAGTACAAAAAGGACAAATATAATTTGAAAAAATATAATCTCGGAATGCAGAACACTAACCAAGTTTGGCAAAACATAAGTAAAAAGAGAAAGCATCAGCATATCAGAAGCTCAGACACGATTCTTCTGGAGAGACAAAATAGGAGGATTATGGAATATAAAAAGGGCATTTCAAGGGTAAGGGCAAATGGCAGAGAGGAAGATACCTTTCCAAGGCATACAGCATTCAGGGAATCTTCATCAGCAAGACATCAGGATCAACACGGCACCTGAAAGTGTTTGGGTCTGCATAGGACTACTCAGGGATTTCTGCAGACTGACCAAAGTTCAAATGGCCATCTGTATTTCAAATCACACAAATCAATTTGATTCACCAAAGGTATCAGTTCATGTCACATTGAGTACTCATCAACCAATGAGGGGTAATCGAATGACTCCAAATTGACACAATCGCACATCTCCACAGGTTGGCATGAGAAAATCTCCTTCCCTTGTGACTCCAAGCAGGTTTGAAACAAATGTATATGATCTCAATCCATGATCCTGAATGTTCTCTTTCTCAAGGACAAAAGAATACATCTTTCCATTTTTAAACAATGGGTCTATTACAAGAGGACTTTGCTTCTCATGCAAACGAAATATGAAAGAAGACTTCGAGTTATAAAAACATACTTCAAGACTTTTACATGACTACAAAATGCAAACTCTGCAGGCCTATCTTATGCTAACACAAGGAAAAATATAAAATGCATTTTATTAATACATTTTAGTAAAACACACGTCATAAGTAAACTTATAAAATCATCATTAATAATACTTCATCAGTATGAGCAATACACTTTATTTAAAATGAAAAAGCTTTGCTATTGAATTCTATTAAGTATAACAGAGAAGTGAATTTCTCTCACTGTGCACGTATTTCCAAACTCATCAATCTTTCATTAATCACAAGAAATTCGATATTGTTTCTATATGCTCTGTTAGTCTAAATTACATTTTAACACCAATGTTATCCTTCTAACATGATTTAATTCAAAAGGCACCTAAGTCGAACTTTGAAATACAAGCAATGGCACATTTAAAATGCTTGTCAGAGCTGTTTTCTACATTAGTTTTTCTCTCTTTTACTTTCATAAACTTAAACTTGTCACATTCTGATGACCTCTGTGACATGGGGGACAGCACAAATTTTTAAGCTTTATCAGGAGTATCGAAATTAGAAAAATTACCCTGTTAAGGCGTTTACTTGTCACTTGCTTTCTGGGGCTGAACTTTCAGGTCTGGAGACTCATTTTTTATTAGACAACAACCTTGGTCAGCTAGACTCATCCCTGGATTAGTAGTCCCCATTGAGGACGAACTTTTGTAGACAGGCCAGTACTTTCTACAGTTTGTTTTCTATAGAGCTGCATTAAGTTCCTAGTGAAATTGGCAGTAGAATAGTGACCCAGCTCTCAGAGTACAATGTTACGGCTTAATCACATTTATAAAAATGAAATTAGGGAGGCAAAGGCAGCGTTCTATTCAAGTTTTCTAATCACCAAATATTGCAGTGGAATTTCTTTCTGTTATTAGAGATCTGAGGAACCCCTGAAAGCAGTCTGACCCTTTTTGCCTCTAAGGCTAAGTGTAACCTCATTGCTAACTTTTTAAACAAAGAAAAGTCTCAATTGTGTTTGCCTTGTCAAACACAATTTGCTGCTTTCTTCTACCCCTCTATCACAGTTCCATAAAGAGCCCTATCCCAGTTTTTCCCTCTTAGTGGGAAGGATGTTCTGGTACTAGCATATAACAGTTAACCCTGGGGTTCACCTGTTGAGGTACTACCTCCTCCCAGACTCATAAAAATGTATAAAATACAGCTCCTCCACTACCTACACCTATTTTAAATGTTTCCTTAGCCTAAGGCTCCATTCCTAATATTCTGAGTTTTGCCCGTGTGACTCCTACATTTATGGAGCATTCATTGGAGCCCCATAATTTAACTAAATACCATCCAATTTCCCATGTACCTTATTTGGTTAATTATTGGAAATAACTATCCTTCAAATGTCAGTTTGAAGAAGGTACCCAGCTCCTTCATTCTTTTCATGGCCTTTCATTCTGGCTACTATAATGAGCTAGCAGTAGCAGCAACCTTAGACAACGTGTGCCACTGTGTGAAAGGCAATGTTTCAGCCGCTCTTATTTCATTAGACCTCTCAGGTGTGATAGATATGGTGAACCACTTACTCTGCTGAGAAGAATTCAAGGACATAGCTTTACCTTGGTATTGTCTTGATTACTTACCGGTAATTGCATTAATCTGAGTTCTCTATCCTCGCTTCTATTCATTACGACATTGAGGCAATCCTGCCTTTCTAGACACCCATACCACATGATTGTCTTAAATAAAAGACCTTTCCCCCTCTATTCTTTGAGTATGACACAACCCCCAACTTTTGGTTGGCCTGGACTATCTAGGAGGGAGGGCTGTAATGAACAGGAGGGAGGGAAGAATACTCAGAGTAATGCAATTACCAGTAAGTAATTGAGACATTACCTCATTGTCCCTTCTTAGCATCCCTTCATTACAACAATTAGATGTACAAAGCAAGCACAGAAGAAAAAGGTTATACACAAACTCATATGAAATACAAAAGGCAAGTAATGAACTGCTAATCATGTGTCATAGATGCCACCACAGTAGAACTATACACATCAGACAGTTCTAACCCCTGAACAAACCATTAATGAGAGGCAAAAGGCAACAGAGATGACCAGGTGGCTGCCCTACAGAAATCTGAAAAGGAAGCACCTTGAAACTCAGCCCATTAGGGAGACACTGATCTAGTAGATCTACCCTGAACACCCAAAGGAGAGACCCGACCTGAAGCCTTGTAGGACACAGAAATCAAAGACCGAACCCACTGAGTCAAAGAGGAAGTGGAAGGTGTCAATCCCATATGTACTGGGCCAAAACCCACAAAAAGTGAATCAGAAACACAGGAGTTATCCAATCCAAATACATCAGAAGAACCCTCGTGCCATCCACACAATGAAGGCGCCCCACCTCCTCAGAGGAAGGAGACTCAAAAAAGGAGGGCAACAACAACACCTGGTCCATATGAAACAGGAAAGCAACCATGGGATAAAATGAGAGAAGAGGGTTCAGAACCACCTAGTCTGCAAAAAAACAACAAAGAAAAAGCGCACTGTAACACCTAGCTGAAGAAAGTGACAAAAAATAGAATGTCTGAAGTGACAACAACCAGATAGCAATGGACTCCAGGTTATTAAATGTCGGACCCATTAGGCCTTCAAAACCAAAAAAACGATCACAAGAAGGGACATGCTTTTTAGGAGGACATTCATCAAACCCTTGAACAAACAGCCCTAAACGTTCCTTATCAGACAGAAAGTTCCAAGAAATTCTAAAAGTCGTAATAGCTGCCCATTAAGGTGGTTACCTCAACCCCAAGGAATCACCATCTTGCAGAAATACTAGTAAATCAAACAAGTCAGAAGAAGAAAGGACCAAACCTGTACCATGACACCATGCGCTGAAGGAACGTCAGTGCCGTAAGTAATATATATTAGTACAGAACACCCAGAAGCATGCAGAGTCTGAGTCAAACCAGCTGCCAGCCCTTACGCAGCAAACCTAACCATTCAACCTTCAGGCTGCTAACATTAGATTGGACAGAACATCCTACTGTAGTCCTGGGAATAGCAGCATGGGGGATCCAGGGGCAGCATCCATTCCTCTGCATACTGCATCACTAAGAGGAGCGGGGCCAAGCTGGGGAAACATTATAACCGACATTCTCTCCATCCGCACCATGAGAAGGAAACTGAATATTAGCGGAAATGGAGGGAAGGCATAAAAAAGAGCCAGAGGCCCCCTGCATGAAAGAGAGTCCACTGCCCCAGCTAGAAATTCCTATGTCTATGAACAAAACATCAATATTCTGGCATTGAGAGAGCTTGCAAAAACATCTACCACTGTAACGCCCCATTGCTCCATAATCTCTACAAACATGTCCTGTAGGAGACAAAAATCTACTGATGACAGAATCTTCCTGCCAGGATGTATGCAACAGTATTGGAGACCCCCTGCATGTGAATGGGAGACACCACCAACAGTCTGGAATTGGCCCAATGCAACAGCTGGCCTGCAAACTTTGTTAAGGAAAGAGACCTGTTCGCCCACTGTCTGGGCACATAATCCTTTGCTGTAAAATTGCCTGTTTATATTCAAACAACTGCCCCCACAGAAATCAGGAGAACACTCTCAGAGATTAACAGACTGCTTCTAGCTCCCACCAACTCAAAGATCTCCTGCTCTGAGATGGGGACCAAAAACCCCAGACCTGACTAGCCCCCATCCACACCCATCAACTGGACAGACTGGCATCTGTTGAGCTAATTCTAGGAGCGGGACGGGAGAGAGGAATTCCTTTAAGGAGGCAATCCTCGACCAGTCACCTCCTCAGGTCCCTCCAATCCTGATAGGAGAGAGGAATCTGAAAGGACAGAGGTTGACAAACGTAGGACAAATAAGCCAGAATGTGAGCCATCAGCTTGTGGAGATGAAAACAAGCCCAGGGAACCAGAACATTGTTGCTGCCAAATCCCCTCCGGACATGCAACCACAAAGCAACCTCCTGAATGGGCTGAGCCAAAGGGCACAAAACGTAGGCTCGATATTTGGCCACTCTAGAGGCTGGCAAGGAAACCAACCCCAGTTCAGTATGAAACCTTGCCCCAATAAACAGACAGTCTTGCTCTGGGACAAGGGTGGATATTTCCAGATTTATCAGAAAACTGCACCTAGCTAAATGGCAAGAACCACCCCTGTGTGAGTGAACCAAAAACTTGGTGGAAGCATGAACTAGCCAATCGTCTAGGTAGGCATGAAAGAAGATCCCTTGAAGGTTGACCAACAATACCAAGGGGGGCAGAACCATTGTAAAACTCCCTTGGGGCAGACTTGAGACTGAATGGCAAAACTACAAATTGGAAAAGTACTCCATAAATGTATATTAACCTGGGACTTTTTCAAGGCTGCAAATAGTACATTTTTTAAACTGTCACAACTTTATGAGCATGGACCTTAAATGTCTTTTTCTCATGGACACCCATCTACAGGTTACTTCACTGTTTTTGGTTAGGAGTATGGGACTACTGCTTGGATAATGTTCTTTCTTTAGTTAAGGATTACCTTTTTTCTTTTCTCTCTTTCTCTCTCTCTCTCTTTCTCTGTCTCTCTCTTCTATCACTGACTCAATGGGCTATTTTATGTTAGTCTCTTTACTTTGCACTCATCTTCATTATCTTGACTGTTTCACTATTTGATTCAACCACTATTTACTATTTGCAGCCTTGAAAAAGCACCAGGTGAATCTACCACAAGGGGGCAAAACACGTGTCGGCTGTTTTCCTTCTCATCTTTAAGAAATCTACATTGAACATGATTTTTACAGATATTTTTGATCTTTAAGTCTAACTGTCATCAATAAATGCATTTAAATTGAATGTGCAGATTTGATGCATCATCACTGACTATAAACTGAGGCACTACTACAACATTGATACTTTATATAAGTGGGTTATCTACATTTTTGGAGTACTATTTCTGATCTGGGGCACACTGGTCCATTCCCCTATTGACAACCCACCTTTCGGCTGAGAACTGGGCATTTTTGAGGAAGGAAGAAATGGACCTTTTCAGCAAATTGAAAAAAGATCGTTCCCTATGGCAATGCCCAGAACATTTTGATGTACGTATGCCATAGGAGCATGCAAGTAAGTGTTCTGAAGATCTATGTAAGGCATAAAATAGGAGATGCTTATTAAATAAATTATGGACTGTAAGGTCACCAATATGAAATGAACCATCCTGATCCAAACTTTCATTCTTTGCAGGACCATAACCTGCCTGAAAACCTCCAGACACTGCCTCTACCAGAAACAAAAAGGAACAAGTGCCTTGTTCCTGTCCTGCCATGGGTACTGTAACAATAGCACCTTTGTCCAGAAGGACCTGCACCCCACCTAAAAGAGCTTGTCTCCTTTCTGGAATCCTGGGAATAGAAGTACCAATAGTGCCCTATTCAGGAGGCTGGCTAGTCAAGGTCTAAAAGTCATTCTCCTGACAAAGTCAAGGCCCACTGAATTTTTACATCCTGTTCCCAGACCTCTCCCAAAATTGTCAGGACTTCTGCTTTGAAGATCCGTGCAGCCCTTTTTCTCCCACCAAGGATAACTCTTTGGGCAGAAACTTCTGCCTGTGCCTTGAAAATGGCTTTGGATCCGTCCCGGATGAATAAAAGAGAGAGGAAGGCCGATCGCCAAACCTTCATCCACAAATAAAATATCACCTGTAGTTCCATATGCACTAGTAATTTAAAATAATATGGCTCCTCCTGAATTGTAGAGGCCAACTTTTCAAAGGCTGAGAAAAGAGACTGGGCAGCATAAGCAGAACAAGTACCAGTCTGAAAAGTCTGAATTTCTGTGGAAAAGGCTTTCTTAGGAGCCCCTTCCACCTCTTTATCAGCAACATCAGAAGGAGAACAACTTTCTGGGTTTATGGCTATTCCACCAATTAGAGTAGCCAGCACGGCATCATGTAACATTAGTTGGCAGAGAGGCTCGCCTTCCTCCAGAGAATAAACCTTCTGCAAAAACCAGGGAACCAATGAGCATGCCAGAACATGTCATTCTCTAACCACCAAGTCTACACTTCCACCATGAAAAGGCATTGCAAAAACTGGAGGCGTAAGGTAGTTAGGAAAAAAAAAACAGGTCACTGCTGCCTCAAACAATTCATGGACGTCTGCCAGCGAGACCGGAGGGTCAGCAGAGTCCTCCGGCCCAGCTTCTATGACCAGAATGTGACTTATCCATATCTGAAGAAGACAAGACATGTTTCCACTAAGATGCTCTCTCCACTAGCACACAGACTGGCCAGGAACAAACTACCTTCACAAAATAGTACACAAATCCACCATGAATCAAGCCAGAAGAGCCTGTGACCCCAAATGCACATGACTGTGCCTCTGAGCTATAGTAGTCTGCTGGAAACAAACAACTAAGAAATACATCATTGTCCAGATGAACATTAAATAGGCTGTACATAACTCCTCCAACAACAACATTACACCACATGAGTAACATTTATACGTATGTAAAAATGACCTAATGCGAGGCCCTTACTGTGAGTGGCACAACCAGCAAGCAGAGGAGCCTAGCCTTTCCCCGATTGCTGCCAGGCGCAGGATTCCTGTTTTCATCTGGAAGCACCACCCTAGCCTTCACAAGCTGGTAAATACCATCTACCCTGCTCACTCTGAACACGCCGGCAAGCACAGCGCCGTGGCTCCCCCTGCAGCAGTGCCTTGCGGCCGACAAGCTGATCGGGCCAGCTCCACAGTGCTCGACCAGCAACAAAATGCAAATCATGTTGCAACCGAGCATCAAAACTCCAGGAAGAATGAAGAAACAGATGTAGCACCGCACAAGGCTGGTGCGGTATCGTGCTGTCTGGTAAGACAAAATTAAAACAGAAGGAATGGAGGTGGGGGTGTCTTTTATTTAAGAAAATCACATGGTATGGGTGTGTGGTGAGTCAGGATTGCCTCATGGTCGTAATGAAGGGAAGCAAGGGAGGGATGATGAGGTAATGTAGCTTTCTGTGGGAACAGACATAACAAGTGTTGTTCTCGGCTTTTACTTCTTTAGGCCAGAATATTACTTTGTGGGGTCCCACAGGGACCCCACAAAGCTATCTATACTGTTTTTTAATCTGAATGTGATGCCTTTGGCTTATGATACCTGTGGTTTTGATATTTTCTTTCATCCAGATAACACTCAATTTATGTTAAAGATTGATAGTGATGTTCATAGAGTGGATTCTCAATTGTTTATTTCCCTAAGGTTGAGATTTGGATGAGTTCAAGCTACCTTGGGCTAAGTGTGGACAAGAAAGATTTTCTCTCCCTAAACAGACTTTCCACCACTGTAGACTGCATTTCTGACCTCCCTTTTCCTTTCTGAAAGCCATAGCCAACTCTTTGTGTTACAAATATAGGCATTAAAATCAATTTACAAACGGTGATTGATCAAGTTAAAGTTGTAATCAGTGGCTACTTTTTCAGTTGTGCACAGTGAAACACGTTCTCTGTTTGTTCTCATTCCATCAGAAGGATCAAATTTTGAATGCTTTCATCTGTGCCCAACTGGATTATTGCACTGCAGTATATTTGGACTTGTCAAGTCACTTAAGAGCAGATTTATGAAAAGTGGTGCTGCACCTAGTTCAGTGCCACTTTTCTTGCGCTCCTTATCACCCCCCTAATGCCACCATGGTAGCGCCGTGTTTAAATCATGCCGCACTGTGGCGATAGCTAGGGTGACTAGTGACATCATTTTTTATTATTGTTAAGTGCTTTGCAGGATTAGCTATACCCTTTTGGAGTGGTTCCTAAAAAAAGATAAGGGAAAATTTAGGTTGATCCACCACTTGTCCCATTCACCGGGTGGTTTGGATGGGCTTGACTCCAGTAGCTGCTCCATGTCCTGTGCCACAGTAGACAACGCAGTGGACCGGATCAAAGCATTAGAGAATGGTGCATGGTTGTAGAAGACTGACATTAAATCTGCTTTCCGCTTCCTTTTGGTCCACCCAGATAGCAATCACCTATTGGGTTTTCACCTGGATGACTACTTCTAGTATAATAAATGGGCTGTGACATCTCCTGCATGTATTTTGAGCCATTCGGTTCCTTTCTGGAATGGGAACTTGTAAGGAGGTACCCCAGGGGCGAAAAGTACACATTCTCTGGATGACTTCCTCTTTGTAGGCAAAACAGGCACCACAGATTACGAGGTGCTGTTGACGGGTTTTGAGATGCTAGCAGAGGAGTTGAAGGTG
Organism: Pleurodeles waltl; assembly: GCF_031143425.1. NCBI lineage: Eukaryota > Metazoa > Chordata > Amphibia > Caudata > Salamandridae > Pleurodeles > Pleurodeles waltl. The sequence goes on from NC_090436.1 coordinate 1,000,161,909, forward strand.
CCCAGTTCAGGGGAAGAAGTGGAAGGTCCTTCCACAAGCTTATCCTTCCTGGGCATAGAGCTGGACACCAAGGAGGAAGTATGCAGGTTGCCCCAGGCTAAAGTAGCGGAGCTATGGTGGGATGTCAAGGCCATGTTTGCTAGGAAGAAGGCGATGCTGGGTGAGATCCAGAAGCTCCTGGGTAGGCTCAACTTCATGAACAAAGTGATTCCGGCTGATAGGCCTTTTGCCAAATGCTTAGCATGGTTGTTGATCAAGGGCCTCAAGGATGAAGTACTACAGGATGCGCCTTACGCAAGAGTTCTGAAAGGCCCTTAAGCAGTGGCTAGGTTTACTGAGCAGCTTCAACTTATACGGAGGGAACCCTGGCTATCTGCTAGACAACTTGAATTATTCATAGACACAGCAGGTGGTGAGGGTTTTGGGGTAGTTCTAAAATCAGCGTGGATGGCAGCCTGATGGCCAGTTGCGTGGCACACAGGTGGGGTCATCAAGAACATCATGGTGTTGGAGCTCTTCCCCATCGTCATTGCATCACCCTATGGGGAGACAGACTTGCAAACAGGCAGATCACACTATTGTGCGACAACCATGCAGTGGTACAGGCGCTAAATCTTAGGACATCCTGGTGCCCCATTGTGGTACGTCTCCTTCACCACCTAATGGGATGTCAACTGAGGGGCAACATTACAGTTAGGGCTAGGCATATTCCCAGTTGTGACAATTCTGTGGCTGACGATCTGTCTCGTTTAAAAATGTAGAGGTTCAGGGAGCTGCCTCCTCGTGCAGACCAATGTATGACACTGACACCCCGGACAGCTGTGGGGGCTTCTGGGCTACCTCTGACGATGTTGGTGGACATACACTGGGATTTCATGGGGGGAAAGAACAGGTCATGGGCACAAACTCACCTCAGTGCGATTGCATATTACACAATATTGTAATCCAGTAGGGACCCCACCAACTCCTCTTAGCGCAGGTCAGCCATGAAGAGATGAGCCAGGCTACAACCCAAGCGGCAGAACCAAAGCTTACACATTGACTTCTCGATGTTAGTGCAGCTACTAGCGGCCCTACCATACATATGCAGAACAGAACACGAGATTGGGCTATTCAAAGCAGCCTTCACGCTGGTGTTCTTCGGGACCTATTGCATCAGTGAGCTTGTGTCCCCCTCTAGGTCACATCCCGGGGAAGCGTGCCTACAGAGGCAGGACATCAAGTTGGGGGACCTACATATGACGATCCATCTACACAGGTCAAAGACGGACCAAGGGGGGGAAGGGAAAATATTCTCACCTTCATTGCCTGGACGAGGACACATTGTGCCCTAAATGCAGTATTACATGAGGCACGGCATCCGAAAGGGCCTACCGCTCTTCTGGCACAAGGACGGCTTGTGCCTGAGCCATTTCCAACTTACAGCTGTAATGAAGATAGCCATTGTCAAAGCCGGGCTCCCACTGCATAGGTTCAGATTGCACTCCTTTCACACTGCTGCAGCCGCGATGGCAGCATCCAGGGGCCCAGGGAGAGCAGATAAAAAATGTGGGCTCCTGGGCATCGGGTGCATTTAAAGGTTACATAGGACCAGCGGGCCCTAAGTCCTAACCCCTCTCTTCTTTTGCCTTTCTACAACAGGCTTCACCGCCGTTAGATGCAGAATATGCATTGCGGGCCACTCCTATGTCTCGCGGGCAGAATGTTGGGCAGCACGGGAGAACCACAGCGGACTGGGACTGCGGAGTATAGCAATCTTGTGGATGAGTCAGCCAGGGATGAGATGGGCTCAACTCCTCCTCTCCCTCTAGAATGCTGTGCAGCAGGAAAGCAGGCCAGATGCTGTGGTAATGCACCTGGAGGGGGGAATGAACTAACTTGCCTGGGAGGAGGGACCTGTTGGGAGCAATGGTGTCAGGTCTCACAGTGGTGGCACGACTACTAGGCCCTGCAGGTGTCTTGTGGTCCGAAATAAGAGCAAGACCAGAGTGGAGAGGGTCAAGAATCATGGGGCGGTAAAAGGATCCAGGAGGAAGCTGAACATTTCCATGTCTAAGGTCTGTAGGGCCAACTCCTGGGGTTTCATTAGGCATGAGTTCATTAACCTTAAGATACCTGGGTTCTATGAATCGGACGACGTCCACTTGACAGGGGTGGGCATGGATATGTTCTTGCTAAACATAGTTGGGCATTGGAGCAGCTAGGCTTCCAGTAGAGCAAGAGGTGAAGGGGAGAGCTGCCTGTGGTCGGGTAACTACATGCAGTGCGGCGCAGAGAACTCAGACAGATGGAGAGCACAATAGCCTAAAGAACAAGAGATGTTCAGGTAGTGCCCTTAGGATGCATCATGGCAGGGAGGAGCAGACAGAGGCCAACAAGGGTTAGCAGCAGGTGGGCACGGCACTTGAAGCCCAGGCAAGGCCAAGGGGCTGCCCACTGCGATTGGTAGCAACGGAAGCCTAGCCGCAGAATCGCTATGAGCCCTCGGGAGGAAAGGCGGTGCTGGAACACTGGCGATTAACAACATAACCACAAGGAAAATTGAGAAGCCACAAGAAAGCATTATCAATATGTGTAAACTGATATTACAACCAGTATGAGATGTTTATGTTTATGATACACATTTAACTGTGGCTGTTTGAATCCCAGTAACGTCTCCCCTTGCTTTGTCAGTGGGACAGGAGGGTGAGAACGTAGGGTAAACCAGGATCGGTCTGGAAGGGGAGATGTTACTCCAGCCCATCTGGGAGGGGTTTACATGTCTGGACTTCAGCTCTAGGAATCTGTAGTTCTATATTACAGCTGGCAAAGCAACTCGATACACCATGTAACACACAATACACCCTCTTGCCCATCTTACACTTAAGGGGGACATTGCGTTTTTCAGCGAAAAAGCTTGCATTCTTGTCACAGTTGTGGATCTTAAATATGGTGTTTGCATTCTGTCAGCTGTTCACATTTCTTTTTACCTTCAGCCATGACGGCTAGATCAATCTAGGCATACTTTGACTGAATTTAGAAAAAACATGACTGTGAAAATGACTTAACATGTTCGGCCTCTCCAGACACTGCTTTTTCTGTAAAAACTCGATAACACAGATTCGTCTCTGTGTACCGAGTGCCCGGAAGGGAGTGGGAAAGGCGGGCCTATGACAGGTACATCTATCTAGGTGTACTTTAATTGAATTTGAAAAAAAAACCTTTCCTATGGCTCTGACGTAACATGTTTGGCCTCTCCAGGCACTGCTTTCTTTCTGTAAACACTTCTGTAACCGGAAGTGAATGGGGAGGGGCGGGTGGAATATTTATTGCACCAGTTTCCGCTGCTGCTACCGTCCTGCTGCCAAGCCTTTGAGTGACATGTTGTTACTTCAGACAATGTCTGATTGTCGGTAATAGTTCTCCATAATCAGTAAATTAATCGGTAACCATAGACCGTGCAAGTAGAAACCTGTGGTAAGCATGTTTCTCAGAACGATTACGAAATATTATTGTACAAAGCTATAATTTTAACAAGTTGATTTTTCTATTAACAAAAGCAGGCGTGGTATCCGAGGCTTCGATATGTGGACCACACAAATTTCTCAACAAACAGGGAGTGACACTATATCCTTGATGAATTGAAAAGAGGTTATTTGAAGTGATGTGGCTCAGTCGAAAACATGGAACATGGATGGATTAGGCCGAAAGATGAGAAATTTAGAGATGAAAAGTGCAGCTCATGTATATTAGCACAGAAAGAACATTTTTTTGTGCAATTTTGCAAACATCATAGGAATTACAAACAAGTGTGCAGGCATCAGTGGTGCAGCAGGTGCAGTGGCACTGGGACTTGGGGATGGAAGGGCGCACTGCACCCATGATATAGTTGCTTCATTCTTGTCATATTAAGGGGTAGACGGGTAGTAAAGGAATTCCCTGTCACAGGTAGGGTCTACCGCAGTGGTTTTGACACGAAAACCATGGCGGTAGGCAGGGTCATAATGCCACCGGTGGGACAGTAGCTGCCGCCGGGTTAGAGATTGTTATCTCTGGGCCGGCGGCTGCAACCACCATGGAGGTCGGTGTGGTACATTGGCGAGTTGACTTTAGCCAACCCGCCAATGTCTTAATGTGGCGGTATGTACCGCCAACCTGTTGGCGGTACTACTGCCACATTTACACCGACCGCCGGGGTCATAATGACCCCATAAGAGTTTTTTTACAAACTAGTACACAAGGTAATGTAAACAGTTCTCAGGAATAAGCTATAGAAAGTTAGGACCACCATAGGGTGTCCAAGTCTTTGGAAGAAACAAGGCTTAATCAGCATTAAACATGCTAAACAATCAATGCAAGCAACACAAAACAACAACACGAGATTCTGATGGTCACTGAATACACGCTGAACAGCTCTCCTCAACATGGAAACATAGGAGGTACAGACCTCACACAACATGGAAACAATGTTAATGCATTGAAGGTAATTAAACAACAAAGGGAAAATCTCTTCAGGGAAAAGGTGCTAACTGAAGTTTGCTGGGCTAACAGATTTGAGAACAAAAAGTAAAATGGAAAATTAGGATAAAAAGAATTTGAAAAAACCTCATATGGGCCAACTAGATACTAACTAAGGTTGACAAAAAGTAAGTATAAATACAAGTGTCAGCATTTAGTAGCTCTGTAAAGAGTATTCTCAAAGTGTCATAAAATCCTAAATCTAATCTTTTAGCATTTAAAGGATGATTGACGGATAAAGGGCATTGAGGCCTGTGCCTCCTATAGTCCATAAAAAGTCCATGCATAAGTCACCAGCAATAGTGACAAAGAGGTAAGAGGTCATCAGCAAAAGGAAAAGTGACATGAGTGTCCATGGGGAAACAGAGAGTTCTCAAGGAAAGCAAAGTCAAAGAAGCCACTGCTCCGCTATCCATCAGGAAATGGTAAGTTAAAGTCTATAGAAAGTTCTGATTTGTTGAAGAGTTCATAGTTTGGGCATCCAATGATTCCATTATCCAATCCAATTAGGGTTTGTCACATGTTCGGCATATGCAACATTCACAAAGATTCCCATTCTCAACGTGGAAAAGGCACCCATCTTCTTCTCCTATACGAGTTTGAAACAATTGTATATGGTTTATGTTCACAGTTCCTTCATGTAGCAAGTCCAAGGTTACTTTCTCAGGCTCACAACAAGTAGAACAATATAACATCTTATTTCCAAACTAACACTCTATAGGAACAACATTTATAAGTAATAAACTAACATTTCATGTGAATGTAGCCTAAAAAGGAATATCCAGTTAGCATATAGAAAGGCAGCTCTCTCACGTTTTCTGCAAAATCAGAGGTGTAATAAATCACTATGGCTAGCATAAGCAAATATAGTTGACTGGCACATTTAATTCATTAGATACTAAGCAAATGTAACATCAAAATTCATAACTTGTCATTAGTAAATCTTAATCAGGATTCATGTTACAATACATTTTAGAAGGAAAAAATAACCAATAAAGTCATATCAGTAGGTGTAACATAGAACTACATTAGTAATTCATTAGCATATGGCATTCAATATTTACCTTGAGAAATTAATTATCTTTTTAGTAAACTCTGTTAACTAACATGGTAAAGGAACAGATGAAATCAAAATGAATTATTAAAATCTAATTTTTAGAGCTTTACCACATCATTTTTAGTATCCCTATTCTAAAGTGAATGCACATCAAGGGCATTCAGTGCATTACTTACAATTTTACTTAATAGGTATTAATACATTTAAATGAATATAGTTACATTCAGGTGTATATTTGGACAACAAAAATAGAAACCTTATCTCTGCTGCATTAAAGGTCTTTAAGATCAAATTGTCCTTGGAGCTGTTATGCTGCTATTTACTTATTCAAAAGGATGCAGAATTACTTAAACAAAGTTAATGTAATGGGCTTCTAGAGCTTTTCCATCTTCGCCTTTCAACTCCTCAATATTTGTCCAGATTAGTTCTGGATTGGTAGGGGAGCCTCACAGCGAGCGGGGAAAAGTGACCATTTTATGTCTTGCTACACTAGAACTGAGGTAGCAATGGTACTATGGCAGCACTTATGTGGAATGAGATTGAACACTCCACCTTAAGTATAAAACAGACATTTGAAATATTTCTTATTCATTATGGCTCAGTCACTGCTTACGGAGCGCCTAGCCCCAGCAAATATGGTTTTATGGTAATACTGTACATTTAGAGGTCATTGATTCAAATATTAATATTCTTGGCAAGCTGAAAATCAACTCAATACTAGGAAGGCCCAACGGTTCTTCGCCTCCTAAACCTTATTTACTATCAGCCTTTCACCTGCATATTAGTAGTTCCAGCACTAAATGACTTTTTCACAGTCTGGACCTTCTGATTATTACTGGGCATTGGATCAAATTATCTAGCAGACAACATTTATCAAGTATGTTAATTAGAACAGGAGTTTTCAGTTGTCTTAATAAAATTTGTCCTGGTTTAAAGTCTATAGGAATTCCCTTTCTGCACAATGTTTTCAAACATCACAATGTAATTTCAGGCAGTGATAGGTTTACATTCTGTTTAAGTAGTCAATCTAATAATGTTGTTTATCAATTAGTTATAACTGTTTAGGAAACATTGAATATTTGTATAACTCCTCTAGTACTTATGCTCATTCTCCCTCCTGCAGTGATTAGTCAAATTGTTGTGACTCTTTGAAGGTCGAGTTACATGTTAGAGATTAATTCTTTATGTCTATTGCCACTTGTAAATAGTAATACAATGTTTTATCTTTTATTCATAGTACATATCTGTTGTACCATTGAGTTACTTAACAATAAACATTTGTTAATTCATAACAAAGACACCCCTTGGGTAATGTGCTCTTTATAAGTACACATGGTATACATTAAAATGCTAAATACAATGTATATTTCTATATCTGTCCTACATAAAGTGCTCAGCTGCAGTCTGGGCTGTTTTCACAATGTACAAATTCACCCAATGGAATGTTTTGTAGCAGCATATTTTATGTTTGTCTTCAGCCCTGTTGAAATCCTCATAGGGAATAGAGACCTGTTTATTTAAGCTCGATTCCTTTGTTTTTCACTTACAAGAAACATTTTATAATTCAATTAAGCTGGTAACAAGGCACAGCTACTTTTAGGCCTTGCTTACAGGAAAGCTTACAAGAAAGCCATATGGATACCATGTGGTGTAGTGAGTACCAGGTTCTGTCTATACCTCGAATTTCCAAGGAATCAGAGTCGTAGTAGGCAGCCACCTTGGGTTGCATATGTATGACATCAATTATATTTTGGCTGTTGGTCTACAAGCCTCCGAGGTCAGTGGGGGCAATTGCCTTCACTGTCCTAATGAAAGACTACCTGCCTGGTGAAAATCAATTGCTTTCAATCCAGTCATCAGTGCAGTGGTGACTGAGAACTTTACATCAAGGGTACCACTTTGGTTTGGCATTTCTCAGAAAAGCTTTTCTTTTTTTCAAAAACAAACTTTCAAAGGGCAAGTTTGTTGTTGGAAAAAAAAAAAGCAATGGCCAAGACTGAAAGGGAGTTTTTTCCTCCTGTCCAGGTAACTGACTGGTTTCACTGCATGGGATCCTGGGATCACCATGCCTTGCATGATGGACCCAGAAAGGCCAATCTAGTAACAGCTTTCATTCCCTAAATATGATAGAGCGACCATCACTATGATCTGGAAGCCTGTTAGCAGACTGGCCACCATGCTAAGAGTTTCCACCAGTCGACCTAGCTGAGGCTCTAACAGGAAATCCTACAGCCACCACACATGTAAATGAGGGGGGGATACTGAGTTTGTTGAGATTGCACTTCATCCGCTTCACTAAATTTGAATTGCTCCATAGTTGTGACTTTTTACTAAATGAGAATATGGCTGAAATTGATAAAAAAGGTTGCATAATCTAGACTAAGTTACCTATCATAAAACTCATGTCTTCCAATGCAGGCAGAGACCCTTTTGAAATAAGTATGGAAAAATGTGTTATTGAACATGCAACAAATGATGAACTGTGATTCCATCAAATTGATGTTTCTAACATATGCTCTGCTCTGTAAATGTGTCATGAAGTTATGACAATCAGGCTCATTCAACTACACATTCAGTGACTGTTTACTTTAGAAATTATTATTCCAGGGTTATTATGGGGCCTCATTAGGAGTTTGGCGGTCGGACCGCCTGACCACCATGTTGGCGGTCCTCAAAAGACCGCCATGTTGACGCTCTTTCAGACCGCCCTATTATGAGTTCTACAGGCAGGATCGCCAACCGCCAACTTCAAAAAGGCGATGCGGAGGCCTGGGGACTGGCAGTCTGACTTCCAGCAACATCAGTACTGGGACCAACCACTGACCATCTTACAACCACACAGTGCCCATGGCAGACCCCCATGGCGGTCAGCACCACGGTGGTCCGCGGCACCAAAGTAATGCACATCTGAACATTGGATGAATTTGAAAACAACACAGCTGACACAAATTGCCACACTTGACAAACCTGCACAGGACACTATACAACACACTCCTTCACAGACCACAATCCTTTGCATTTACACTGAAACACACAGAAGCCAGAGCAACTTTTTTCCACACAGTGCAGATACTAGGCACCACTTTTATCGCCATTCCATACAGAACCCTGAACACACTTTTGTCCACTCTCATCCTTGTGCACTTCACCTGTTTAGTAGGTCACTCTTACCCATTTTTTGTTCCACCATGGCATCTTTAAAAAATCCATGTTTTTCAGCAGATGAGTTGAGAGTCACAGTGGATGAAATCATAAGAGTAGAGCCATAATTGTTTGGAGCACAAGTCCAGCATACTCCTCTTAGTAGGAAAATGGAAATGTGGGACAGGATCGTTGACAGAGTCAATACTGTAGGCACCACCCTTCACACAAGGGAGGCCATTAGGACAAAGTGGAACAGCCTCAGGGGCAAGGTCCATTCCCTGGTCTCCAGGCACCAGCTGCAGGCCAAGAAGACTAGCAGTGGCCCTTCCAGTGCCCCATTACATCTCTTTCCCTGGGAGGAGAGGGTCTTGTCCATCCTGCATCTTTAGGGCTTGACAGGAATATCTGGGGCAGTGGAGTATGGTAAGTTACAACACAAAAAAAGTCATCAAAAATGCTATGCCATGCATGCTCACAGCTCAGCTTTTGACACTTTTACTGTCACTCCACTCACCAGCCCAGTGTCCACTAGTCCAAAGAACTCTATTTGGCAATTCACATTTGAAGTGTACTCACTTAGGGAGATGACATTTGTATAGTATGTGTAGTACAGGGACTGACATGACTACAACTCCCAGCAGGCATTGTTCAGTAACTCCAAACACCAGACCAGTGGTCACTTCTCCAAAAAAACATGTTTGGTACCTATCAATTTAAAGGTACACACCTGGGGAGATTACATTTGTCAAGTGTGCGTAGTACAGGCACTGACATGACTACATCTCCCATCGGGCACTATTCCTGTATCTACAAACACCAGCACAGTGTCACATGCTACAATACATCTTTTAGTGAACTCTCAATTGAAGTGTACTCACCTAGGGGGAGAACATTGCTCAAGTGTGTGTACTAGAGAGAATGACCTGACTGCAACTCACAGGGTGCACTGTTTAAGCAACTCTAAACACCAGAACAGTGTTCACTTGCTAAAGCCGGTGTCTGGCAACTCACAATCTAAGTTTACTCAGCTGGGAGGATACCATTTGTCAAATGTGGGAAGTCGAGGGAGTGACATGGCTATTAAGGCCAGGAAGGCACTGTGTCTGTAAAACCAACCATCAGCCCAGTGTTCACCTTTCCAAATACCATTTTTTGTGATCTCTCAATTGAAATAGACTCACCAGGGAGGATACCATTTGTATAGTATGTGTAGTACAAGGAGTTACATGACTGCAACTCCCAGCAGCCCTTGTGTCTGTAATTCCAAACACCAGCACAGGGGTCAGTTGCCCAAATACACCTGTTTGTAATTTCTTAAATGCTCTTCACTCACCTGGGAGTATACCATTTGTCAAATGTTGGGAACTAGAGGGAGTGATATGACTGCAACACCAAGTAGTCCCTGTACCTGTAACTTCAAACACCAGACCAGTGTTCTCTTGTCCAGAGACCCCTGTGTCTTAACTCTCCATTGAAGTGTACTCACCAGGGAGGATGATATTTATATAGTGTGTGTAGTACAGGGAGTTACATGACTGCAACTCCCAGGAGGCTCTTTTACTGTCACTCCAAACACCAGTCCAGTGCCCTCTCCTCCAAAGACTCCTGTCTTGTAACTCACACATGAAGTGTATTCAACTGGGGGCTAACATGTGTACAGTGGGTGTAGTACAGGGTCTGACATGACTCCAACTCCCTGTTTCTCTGACTCCAAACACCAGCACAGTGGTCACTTGCCCACATATCCCTGTTTGTCAACTCACAAATGAAATAGACTCACCTTGGGGGAGAACATTGGAAACGTGTGTGAACTAGATGGAATAACCTGACTGCAGCTCACAGGAGGCACTTTCACAGCAGCACACCAGAACAGTGCTCATTTGTTGAAAGACTCCTGTTTGGCAACCCCCAATGCAAGTTTACTCATCTGGGAGGATACAATTTGTATAGTGTGTGTAGTAGAGGCACTAACATGAATGCTAAGGCCAGGAGGGTCCGCCTCTGTTACTTCACTCAGCAGCCTTGTTTCCTCTTCTCCAAAGACCCTTGTTTGGTGATACACAAATGAAGTGTATTTATCTGGGGGATAACATTTGTATGGTGTGTGTAGTACAAGAACTGACATGACTGCTAAGACCAGGAGGCCCTGTTTCTGTAACTCCAAACACCAGCACAGTGTTCCCTTGTCCAAAGACCCCTGTGTCTTAACTCTCAATTGACGTGTACTCACCTGGGGGAATAACATTTATGTAGTGTGTATACTTGAGAGAGTGACATGACTGCAACTCCTGGAAGGCCTTGTTTCTGTAACTCCAAACACCAGCCCAGAGTTCACTTGTAGAAGACCCCTGTTTGGCATCTCACTCCCAAATGAAGTGTACTCACCTGGGGGGGATACCATTTGTCAAGTATTGGGGAGTAGTGAGAGTGACCTGACTGCAACTCCCAGGAGGCACTGTTTCTTTAACTCCGACCACCAGCACAGTAGCCACATGCCCCAATACATCTGTTGGTGAGCTCTTAAATGAAGATTATTCACTGGGGTAAGAACGTTGGTCAAGTGTGTGTACTCAAGAGAGTGATATTACTACAACTCCCAGAAGGCACTGTGATACCCCTGTGTCTTAACTCTCAAATGAGGTTTACTTATCTGGAAGGATAACATTTGTACGGTGGTGGGAAGTAGAGGGAGTGACCAGAATGCTGAGCCCAATAGGCCCTGTGTCCTTAACTCCAACCACAAAAACAATATTCACTTGCCTGAATCTATTTATTTATGAACTCTCAATTGAGGTTTACTCACTTTGGAGGATATCATTTGTTAAGTGTGTGTAGTATAGAGTGACCTGACTGCAACTCCCAAGAGGCACTGTTTCAGTAACTCCAAACACCAGACCAGTGGTCACTTGTCCAAATACCCTTGCTTGCTAACTCTCAATTGAAGTTTACTCACCTAGGAGAGGTTAAGATACAGAGCATGCTCAACTCTGAGATGTGTCTGGCCACCGTGCTCCATCTTAACCAGCTAACCCAAGATGAAACTGTTGAGGACAGGAAACACAGCTTACCCAGTGTGCAAAACAAGGATCCCGAAGGCCTCAAGATGCATCACCAGAATGGTATTTGCAGCAGACACATTCACAATGCACTGACCACATTACAACTTCAGTTACATATACAACAAAGGCCTGGGTGTACCTGCATAACAATCAACTAGGCCTCAAAATGACCAAAGACATATCTTGCTGAGCCACTGTTTTTCCCACACTGGTGGCAAGATGGCATTCTCAGTCCATCCTCCAGAGTGCTAATGATCTGCACATTTTAGCAGCTAATTGACTTAGATGGAATTGGCATGCTTCACAAATGTCGGGTCAATACAACTCCTATCATGGCTACTTGTCACAATAAGATTAATTGCAAAATAACTTTGTACAAGGTCTATGCTTAATGGAACACTAAATTGTTGGAGATAGATGTCACAATGCAACCAGTAACATTGTATCTTTCACATCAACAGGTCGAGCTGCCACGAGGAACACAGAAGCCACAGAAGAGACTGCCACTACCCCTGTGGATGTGGAGGATGGTTCTGGCCTATCTGGGCAACCTCGTCAGACACCAACAGCGAGTTTCACTGTGGCCACATCAACACCTCCCAGCCCGGTTGCCTCAGCATCACAGACAACCATTTGCCTCCCAACCTGTGTCCCTAGCACAGTTTCTACCATATTGTGCTCCCAGTCCTGGACCCTGAGTCGCAGCACAACACGTCTGACAATAAAGGTCCATTGCCCAGTGGGAGACGGCAGCCTGTGGCAAGGGCACAGGCCCATGGGGGTACGGTGCAGGGGAGAGATGCTGTGGGCCAGTGGAGTGAGGCAGCTGGGGCTGCTCCTGGCTGGGACACCACCAGCCACGTCTTGGGGGTCTATCAGGCATACTAAGGCATTTTGGACCAGGTCTTGACCGAACTTCAGAAAATCAAGCAGCTACAGAGGGACATCCATAGGTATATGCGTGAATATTGGGAGGCTTACAATACCAACATGGCCTTCCTAACAGGGGTGATGCGGGACATTATTACCACCCTGAGCAGAGCTCTACAACACCGCTCTATCCCTTCCTTTGATGCATCAACACCAGCCCCTTCTTCATCAGTGCCAGCCACTGGAAGGGATGCCCTGCCAAAGGAGAAAGCTCCAGATACCCCTACCTCTGTAGCATCAGATCCCCACCCCCACACAAGCGGGACGTCCGGCAAAGAATACAGGAGGTGCAGATGGCAAGTCACCCACCACCGCCAGCAAGTGACCTCTTTTTAAAGGACCTCCTTCGTGTGCCACACATTCACTCTGTTGACTGATTCTGAACTACCTACCAGTTCCAAAGGGAGAAGTAATCTGGACTTTGGACTCACAATGGTGTGGCATCTATTTAAATGATTTCATTCACCATGACTGACACCTTCACTTTATTTTTTTCTTCTATTCTGTTAACATTCTATTTACTGCATCAGCACTGTAATAAATTCACCCATCACAAACTCATTGTCTGTTTAATTTCAACATTCTGCTATGTAGAGATGTAAGAGCATTTAAACCATATGATGGAGACATAACTTACTTGTTCAAGGAGGGATTTGTTACAGGTACACAGTGCCCTGCTCAGGATTACAACGATTTCACACAAACACATACGTGCAAGTGTCTGGTCACACCAAACATTTTATTCCAGTGTACAGCACATAGGCTTTCCCTTTGTCTGGACATTTGTGAAAATAAAAATGTGTGACTCATACTGAGTCAAAGTACATATTCCAGGGTACAGCCCCCCAGACCACAGAAGGGAGGGATTCGTCAGATATTGTTCTGTAGAATAGGCAAACATTAAAGTGTATGATGTCAGGAGCTTGAGCCTTATCACATGCCACACCAAATTAATACAACATCACATAATTCAAGGTACAGACAAATGCCAGTACAATAGTCCCCGATGACAGGCACATCATAATCCAATGACCATGCACCTGGTGGTATGACACAAACATATGTCAGTGTTATGGCACAGGCACTGTGGCCTGCAATGATGAAACATATCTAAAGCTACATACAAGCCATACGAGAATTGTGTTTAGCCAATGTGAAGGGTGAATGCCTCGATCACAATCAATGATTACATATTACTTGCCCACATGATGCAATCGGCCCACCAAAGCACACAAAACAAGTGCAATGTGCACTTCTGACTTTCCATCCAAACACTGTGCGAGCTGCCTTGGCAGAGGTCTCATATACCCCAAATCTGTGACCTACATTACCTGGAACAATTCATGTCCACTTTGTATATCAGAACAGCCTCAGATACCTGCTGATGTCAGAACTCTGAAATGCCCACATGAAGATGTCATAGTGAAGGTACCTGTACAAAGACAAAACAAGGATTATAGGCTTGAAAAAAACATACCTATTACACAAATCACATAGCAAGCAACTGGAAATGTAATTACATTGCAAGGAAACTGGCACAAACAAAGCAACATCATCAAGGTGGGGATATGTCAAAAGCTAACTCATTAAGCAGCCTTTGGCTGAATATGACTATCAGGTCCCTAATTGTTGCTAAAATACTCAACTGTACACATTCTACAACTACAGTGCATTGTACAGTCACAGTGATTACATCACACAACATACTTACACTCATGAAAAGTAGCTGTGGATCATATCTTCCCGCAAGTCAGCTCCTTCCTCTTCACTCCTGTCATCCTCACTTGGCATTTCAGGATACTCACTTGGTAGCATTGGAGGCTCCCCCTCCTCTGGGATATACAGAATATAACTCCACAGGTTAAGGTGAAGCATGTAGCATGCCACAGTGATCTGACACACTTTTCTGAGTGAGTAGAGAAGGGCTCCACCAGTCCTGTCCAGACACTACCTGCCATGTTCTTCCATGGGCCTCATTAAAGCGGACCTCCCCTGGCATTGTTGGATTCCTTAGTGGCGTCAACAACCAAGGATAGTTTGGATATGCAGAGTCTCCTGTTAAGTAATGGAACACATGCAACAAAGAGTCACTCACTTCTTGATTTCAGCACCAGACATTGCACACACACAAACATGACAGATGTGACTTACCAACCAGCCAGTTGTAACATCAGATGGGGTATGGTGCTGTTTTGCATTATGAAGGAATCAAGGCCTGAACCCGAGTAGCGGGAACAGACATGTGAAATGTAGAGATTCACCAAACAGACAACTTTCACGTTGATGGAATGGAAGTTCTTTTTGTTGCAATATGCTTGTTCATTGGCCTGCGGTGGGACAAAGTCCACATGTGTGTAATCAGTGGTCTCAACCACAAGGGGGATGCTTTCAAAACCATAAAAGTCAGCATTCACAAGCTTTAAATCCTCGTTTCAAGGAAAACAGATATAGCTGTCAAGGTGTTTCAACATTGCTGAGAGGACGTCCTTTAACACCAGACTGAACATAGTTTGGAATATACCAGCAGAAAGGGTCACTGTATGTTGGAAGGATCCTGTAGCTAGGAAGTGCAATAGTGATATGACTTGTACAATGGGTGGTATGCTGATTGGATAACTAATAGCTGGCATCAGATAAGGCTCCAACTGATGACATAAGTCCACGATTGTTTGCTTATCCAAGCAGTAAAATGTTATTATCCGCCTTTGCTTCATGGTTTGAATATCTGGCAGTGGATGGTAAACAAGAGGTTGTCACATCCTCCCTCTCCCTGGGTACCTATGTATGACAAAACATGTTTTGTAACATTAGTCAGTTTGTCCACAGCAACAAACATGATGCATGCCAGTGATATCCTGTGACGACATTTCTGAATGGACAGACAAGGCAACCAGTACACATCACAGCTGCAAATGGCGCAGAGTCATATGTGACCCCCATGGTTTTCCACATGTGTCCACAACATGTATTTGGACCAAACTCAAAGATGCACAACACAATTGCCTCTTTAAATGTGACTGGATATCCCAACCGCGTAAATGACTGTCGACGGTGGTAGACTGTGCCCCACTGTTAAATGCCATCTATGTCCTGCAACAAACTACAATGGTGTTTGAGTAGTAGGACCTACATGACAAGACAGGATAAGGATGTTTGTGAGGCCAAAAATCCTTTTTTGCAGGTGTGATGCAGTTTCTAAAGCCAAATACAGCATTTCAGGCCACCGAAATGGTGGCTGCCTGACCTATTCCACAGGATATTAGGAGCCGCCCGTCACTGCCAGTGGAAGTCATCATGGCGGTTGCAACCGTGGTGGACACAGCCAAAGCTAATGTTGTTGCCAAAGGTGACGACCGCATACGTGGTGGATGTGACCGCCATATTTTACAGATTCACTCACTTGACTCCTGGCACTGCTGCCAGCAGCACTTCCACGACCTGAGCTGCTGTGTGCCGCCTCTAGGAGCAATCATGCCATGTGCAGCAGGTGATAGGGTCCCTGCCTTCCCTCCAGTGACTGAGATCCTACCCCTGTATAGACAGCTCGGCTCACCAAAGGAGCAGGTAAGTACCCCATGTGCACAAATTATAAGTACTCACCATCCTTTCCCTCCACACAGGCTAGAATGTGCCCATGTGTGCCAGTTAGACTACTCATGTGCCTCTTGTTGCAGTCTGTGTGGCATCAATGGGATGGACAATGTGCAGGTATTGGTGGCCAGTGCCATATGTTAAGTTCAGTCACATTGTGTTGTGCAAGTTTTTTGGGGTCCTAGATTCCCCCTGTGTTGGATGCACATAACTAGGTGAGGAGACATTACTGCCATCCACTGACATCTCTTTCCTCATGATTGTTGTAAATGGCAGATAACATGTATCTACATAACAGCATGAGCTATGTATGCATGTTGTATGTGTCAGTTGAGAGTCATGTGAGCAATGTGCATAGTGCCACTGATCTTTCAAACCCCATCTGCCCTTGCTAAACTGTTGTATGGAATGAATATGATAATCCACTCTTCCCTTCAGGTTGCCACACACACCACATGACAAATTGTTGTTGGCTACATGATGTACTGTCATGCAGGGAAGTGATGGGAATAAAGTGTCATGTAGGTTCTGTCAGCTCAGCCTGCAGAGACCAGGACCTTTCAAATGTATCTCCCAATAGGGGAGCTAGTCTAGGCTGTGGGAGAATCACTGTGGCTATGCAACTGTGGCACTGTGCCCACTCCCTGCACCCCAGCAGATCCTCTTGTGTGGCCAATATGAGGCTCTGGTGGCAAAACCTGCCCTGAATGCCTTATTCCTTTTTCTAGATTTTGAATGGGTACAGAGGTAAATCATCAATCTAGTTCATATGTGCATTTAACATCATTGTCAATGTGTGTCTTGGACTCATGACACATCCCTTACTCCCACAGCTTTGTTGTCACTTTCACACAGGTCATATTTGTCCTGTACAGGCGTATTGCATAAATGACAGTCCCACAGTGCAGTCAGTGTCTTGATTTCTGGGAGGCCATGATATGTGACTCACATATCATGGCTTGGTCACATAGCAGAAACTGTACAATGCATGCCTTTGTTTGTTGGATGCCATCTTGGTAGGGTAGACACATATGCCCAAAGGAGTGTTCTGTGGTACAGGTAAATAACACAAAAGCCCACCCCCTATAGTGGCATGAGTCTGCATTTGGTAGGTCACATATCCACATATGCAAAAGGAAGACACTCTCTGTACCCACCACGCCAGCCCTTTGTTACTCGTGTAATGTTGAAGTCTGTACTCTGGCAGTTGCCTGAAGGGACTGCATGAAGTGAGTCATTCTCACAGAGGGTCAATATGTTGTTCCATTCATGCCTAAGGAGTTTTCCCTTCAGAAGCCACATAGGTGTTTAGTGTTTCATTGTGGCTCAGATCACAGTATAGGTTACAGGAGCATGGCCTACCTAATATCTGCAAGCTTGCTTAGTCATTGTAGGCCATGATCCATGTGTCTGCAGTCATGTCCCTGTACTTATTGGCTTGTGTGGTTCACACTTGGGGAGTATTAACAAATAGAAAAGTCCTAGCATGGTGTTACTGACACTTATGTGACTCACCCATTTGTGATGAAACTTGTGATTATAATCTCCTGATTTGTCATTTGCATCCATGCAGGCCAACGACCATCAAAAAAAGAAACTATGGAGAGACATTGCTAAGAAGGTGCGGACCCTGGGGGTCCACAGCTAGTGGAGCGCCCACTGTAGGAAATGTTGGCAGGACCCGAGACACCGGGCATGGAAGATCGCAGAGGTCCAGCATGGGATGTCCTCTCCATGTGGGCGGAGTGCCTATCAGACCATTCTATGCAATAGACTACTACTCCCCAGTGTTGCAGGCCAAAAGAAAAGATGTGATTGATCACTGTCCTCAGCCATGTGTCTGAGTAAATGAGTATTTTGGCATCTGCCACACAGAGGCTACTTGTCTTCAGCGTATGATGGGTATTGGTGCCTCACTACAGTCTGTAATGTGAAGATGGCCATCATACATGTGACAGAGCATACATTGTACTTTGGGTGCAGCTACTGATCAGTATTTTCCCTTGGTAAGTGGGGAGTGTCCATCGACATGATTTATATGCCATTACTGTTGCCAACATTCCTTGTGCCTAACATGTCAGCATGTGTCCTTTTCTTATTAGCAAAACAGTTGTAAGCTGCTGTTTCATGTATGGTCTAGCTGTGTTGATGAGATGATGTCTGTATTCCCTCACATATATGGGCATGGCAACCTATGTATGGGTTAAGACATTTACGGTGAGGATACATTTCATGTAGTGCCACATACAGGATTGTGTCAATATTGTTTATTGGCAGACACATTCCCTCTTGCATCACAGCAAGTCATTTGACATGTACTACTGCAGTAGAAAAGAGGGACATGGCAGGTAGGCCTAGAGTGTTGAGCCACAGTGTGCATTTCGGTGCTATTGATGTGTCATCATGTAGCAACGTGCACTGCACATGTGAAATGGGTAAGGTTTGTAACCTGACTGTTGGCATGCATCATGGAATGACTTGCAGTCATGCTGAAATCACATGTGTTTGCATATAACCATTCATCCACAGACATCCGGGTCTGCATGACCATAATGGAGACAATGATGTAGCTTCCTATTGGGCAATATGTTGAGGGCCTTCAGCAAGTACTTGCAAATCTCTGGGCCTCTCCAACATCCAAGGGACTAATGATATCTACTACTGCACTCTTAGTATGTCATTGTAAGGGGTGCCAGACATTAGTGGCGATTTCCCTAAGGCTTGCTGGTTCATTGCATTGTGGATT
Source organism: Pleurodeles waltl (assembly GCF_031143425.1). Taxonomy (NCBI): domain Eukaryota; kingdom Metazoa; phylum Chordata; class Amphibia; order Caudata; family Salamandridae; genus Pleurodeles; species Pleurodeles waltl. Next base: position 1,000,180,933 of record NC_090436.1, read on the forward strand.
TTAGGGACATCTCTTCCTGACATATTGCACATGATTTCTGCAGTGTCCATTTCCATGCCACACATGTGGCCTATCTGAGCAACATTAGTACTACCTCATGACTTTAAAGGGACAAAGATCACTTGGTGAAGTGTGCATTGTGGAACTGCTTCCAGTGTGACATGAGTGTTTTAATGTCACCTTCTCCAGGCAATTGAACTTTTGTCAGCAACATGGCAGTATTTTGATGCATACTTTCTTATTGTTTGGTCATTATGTATGTGACAAATAGATGTGTGCATGACCTTGTGTGGGATTGGTGGGGATACAATTGGCATTGGCCTACTATTTTTTGACAATAGGTAACTGAAGTCTGCTCCATGAGGAAAAGCTTTGAGGGTGATGAGGTCTCCTACTAGTTCAGTAGTTACTGTGATTGGACAACTTCATGCAATTTTAGTTGTCTGAGATCCTGATTTTCCTGTGGGCAACAGGCATGCATGCATATGGTATGGCACTTGTATGGGCCACTTAGGTGGAGTTTGTTGCTCGGGTCTACTTGACATAATGGTAATGTTTGCTAATTAGAGATGCTGTTCAAGTGTGATCATGGACATGTAATGACCCTATTTCTCTTAGTATTTGCAGCATCAGCCCAGGGAAGCAAAAAAGACAGGGCACAGCCGAGTGGGGACGCATTCGGCCACGTGACCTTGGGTCAAGACACCACGGACACAGAGGTACCCAGTGGCCCGGAGGGTGAGAGGAGTGCCACGGGGGAGAATGGAACATCATCTTCATCATCATAATCTTCCTCCAGTGGACACTCCTTAGTGGTGGCAGACCCATTGGGGCATACCCCTGGACCATATTTTCCAGCACTCCCATTCTATCACCACCCTTCCTGTTGCTCCCCGTCCAGTTGGCCATGCCCACTCACCCTAGCGGGTGGGTGACTCCTTTGCTGCAGGCACCTCAGCCCCTGTTACCCCTGCTGCCCTCAGTGAGAAGGTTATTGACCCCCCAAGGAGTATCTCTGTGGCTCAGACAGCCATTGTGAATGCCATCCAGGGATTTGGTAACCCAACTGCAGCAGACTAATGCATTCCTGGAAGACATTCATGGTACAGTATCTGGCCTACAGAGATGTTTTCAGGCTCTGTCCTCCATACTGAAGGCAGCCAGTCACCACCCACCTTCCATCCTCCCTCCACCTCCCTCTTCCCAATCCAAATCCCCCATTCCCCTACCTACCCCAAGAACACAGACCGATCCGCACGCACCCACCTCAACACACAAGAGCAGCACACACAGAAACAAGCACCACAAAACATACTGCCATGCAAGCCAACAACAGACACTCACACACACATCAGTCACCACTTCCCCAGATAACCCCACTACTCACACTGACCCACATATGACATCAAGTATACCCACAGGCATCACCACAACAGTCAGTGACACACCCACCTCACCCAGCATACCCGCAGACACCACCCCAACAGGCACAGAGATATCCACCACAACCACCATACCCACGGGCACCACCCATAGAGACACACATGCATCCACCACATCCAGCATACCTGCAGACACCACCCCAACATAAACACACATCCACCACTCTATCCTCCAGCACTTCCATCTCCAAGACACACATAGGCACACACACTTCCATGCAACAGACAACACCCAAACCCAAGCATACCTCCCACATGCACACACCCATGACATTTACACCGACACAGCAGACAACCACTCTCTCAACCTCCAAATCCTCCCCCTTTCTGCTGACCGTCCCTCTGTTCCTAAGAAAGTTTTTTGTTTGACCTTTTCCATGCACACTCTACCCCCATGCCAAAAGAGGTCCGACCTACCTCACAACCCATTCCTTCCACCTCCAAGTCTTTCTCTGTCACACCTACCCACTCTGCAAGCACCCATATCCCTCCCCTAAGAGGAAGCACACCCTCGTAAGAAGCAGTCTACCCCTCCCTCCCAAAACCAAACCCACCCGTCCCAAATCCGATTCCTCAACCCCCCAAAGATGATCCTTGAGAACCCTGCCTGCCCACTTGATGTCCACCTGCCCACTTGATGCCCATTTCTGTGGGGGTTCCCTGGCAGCTAGAGTCAAGTAACAGCACAGTGATGTGCCTGTGTGGAACAAAATGGACTGGCCAATGGCCTTGGACTTTTCAAGTTTTAATTTAATAAACCCAAATAGTTGTTTTTGTGGGTATACAGTTGTACTGCAATTCCTTTTCCGCCCTTATGTTGTTCCTGAGTTATTTGTGCTGTCTGCCTACAGTTATGGTGTTTCAACCTGCTTGCTGATACATTTGCTGTTGTTTGCAGTAACTGATTTTGTGGGCATGCTGGTGTCCCCCAAGACAGGGGTATATGTTGACTGTACTGATATGTTGGTGTAAATGCAATGGTAGTGTCATGGCATTGTGTACTCTTTGTTATGGAAATTATTTAATGTTGGGTTGTCCAATGTGAGCATGTGTAGTGTTGTACTTGTCCCCTCATATGGATCAGGGATTCAGCTAATGTGTGGCAGCTTGAGCTTTGTTTGTGCAGACATGGAGTGTGATCAATTGTGTTGTCTTCCTTTGCATTTGACTGTGCATGTGTCCATTTCGCTATGTGTACCTTACAGCTACTTCATGTAGAGGTGTGTCCAATGCAGCTGGTGTTGTATGTGATTAGTTGACTTGCACTTCCACATTGTGCAGATAGGTATGTCATTTAGGTCGAGTATTGTTTGTCCCTGAGATACATTTGGGGCCAGTATCTGTGCAAATATTGTTTAAGAGGCATGTGTAAAGTGATGTGTCCCCCTGCAGCCTTCTTCCCTGAGTGCTCCTGGTGGCCCTATCATTATTTCGTAGGTATTGTTTGCATAGTCATCTTTGTAGATTTGTCTCTCTGTCTACTGTGCATCCCAATGTCCTTCCATTGTGTTGCAATGTGGTTGATGTGTGTGTCCATTGCAGGGCTGTTTACTGTGAGTGGTGTTTGTGTTCCATGCCACATCCATACATGATTGTGTTGAATATGATGACAGTCCATGGCATGTGAGGAATGTGAGTGTGTGAGATGTATTTGTGAATGTGATGTTGGTGTGTTAATGGTGTTGTGTGAAACAGTGTTGTGTACACTTCACTATCCCTTTGCATGAGATGAGCAGACATGTGTTTTTGTGTTGTGTTGCAGTGCAGTGTGAGTGACCTGCCCAAGGGGGATGCATTATGACTGTGAATGTGTCCTTCTTTGTGTCTGATTCCAACATGGGACACAGTGACGTCTACTTGGTGCCAGTAGCATGACCCCTTATGATGTAGATGACAGTGGAATGATCTATTGTTGAGCGTAATGACACAGGTAGGTACAGCAGGACGTATGTGACGGACTCCATGGCAGCACCACATGTGTGAGGCTTCCTGCAGATGAGTGTCTCCCCAGCTGAAACATGGTAGTTGGACCGCCACGGTCACATTAGCGGTGTGCAACCTCATAATGTGTCCGATGGCAACAGGGGCTCCGCTGGCGTATTTGTGCTGCTTCGTGATCACGGCGGTCTGTGCTGCCTGGTGGTGCCAGCGGGACAACAGTGGTCTTTGCTTCATAGGCCTGCATGACTATGCATAATACGACGGTTCGACCGCCAACTCAATGGTGGTCAGACCACCAACACGACCATGGTGGTCAACGGACTTGTAATGAGGCCCATAAATACTATGACCGTTCACCTTCCTAATTAAATTATTTTATTCATTTGTTTTTAGGATTCTTTAATTAGTTTTAGTAGAAAGTTTGAGGTTCTTAAGCACATCCAGAACAGGTTCCATTTTAGCTACAGTTTCCATTTTAGTTAACATGTCGAGACTTTAGTTCACAGTCAGCATTTTTGTCATTTTTCACAGAACTTGTGAAAGTAGTATTCATGTTTAAACACCCTTTAGCCTGAATTTTTCCACTATCAAGCATCACAAAATAGTACTTCCACCCAATAGCTCAAGGTTTTATCAGTAGACAGAAAACATGAGCTAAATATATTGCAAATGCTTAGGGTCTTTTTACACACATGGCTTATTTTGCATCCCACTGGTTTAATCTGATTAGATCTAGGTGGTCATTCCGACTCTGGACCGCCATTTGGCTACTACGCGGTCAAAAGACAGCTACCGGCATTCCAACCTTCCCGCTGGGCCGGCGGGTGCTAACCATGTTAGCGCCCGCCGGCCCAGCGGGAAGGAGGTCTGCAACACTGAAGCCGGCTCCGAATGGAAGTGGCATGGGCAGTGCAGGGGCCCCCAGGGGCCCCAGGACACCCGTTCCCACCAGCCTCTTCCTGGCGGTGAAAACCGCCAGAAACAGGCTGGCGGGAAGGGGGTCCGAATCCCCAGGGCAGCGCTGCTTGCAGCGCTGCCCTGGCGGATTCGCCCAGCCGGGGGAAAAACAGCGGGAAACCGCCGGACCCGGTTTTCTGACCGCGGCTTTACCGCCGCGGTCATATTGGGCTAGGAAGCACCGCCAGCCTGTTGGCGGTGCTTCCGTCATTCGTGGCCCTGGCGGTCTTGGACCGCCAGGGTCAGAATGACCCCCCTAGTGTCTTAAAATTCCCAATTGGTTCTACCATGCAGACTAAAAGCCAGTGGTCTCTCCTATAAGGTCCCCAGAATTGACCACTGAAGAGAGGTAATCTTCATCTGGGATGCAGATCCAGACACAGATCCATATGGGAACAGCACCAGATTCCACCTTAATTAAAGAAGTTTTCAGCAAGGCTCTACAAAGCATTTTGCCTTCAGTGACAGGAGCCAGGGTTGTGTTCTCACACAGACACAATCTCCTTGCCTTATGCTTAAAATAGCTGGCAAGCTATTCCAAAAAGAAAAACAGACTTTGTTTTTCTTGTTTGTGCACCACCTCTGAAACTCTAAAAATAGGCTTATTATTTATTAATTTGCTAGAATTGGCATGGTGGCTAGAGATATCTCAATGATGGTGCTAACATTTCCCAGTGGTTTTCACAGTTAGTGAAACACTTACCTACCTTTCATTTGTATCTTCTGGAATGTTACCAAACACTATTGTGCACTAGATTCGGGAGTTTTAAAATACGTATTTTAAATTAAATATGTCAAAACACATGTTATATTTCTAGTGTTTCTTTAGTGTGTAACTCATTAATGGAAGATTGTTTGGAATACCACTTCTGAAACTTGAGAAATAGATGTATTATTTATTCATTTGCTAGAACCAGCATAGTACCTAGAGACAGCACAGTGATGGCATTAAGGGTTACAAATAGTGATGATAATGTTACAATTTTCCCTGTTGTTTTCACTGCTCATTAAAAGTTTAACTACTGATTTCTTTTTAATCTTCTGTGAGGTTACCAAACAATATTGCACTCACTATATTCAGTTTTAAATTAACTATTTCAAAAAATAAATATGTCAAAATACATATCTCACTTGTGTTCCTTGAGTGTGTAACCCATTATTGAAAGATCATCTGGATAAAAGCTCATCACTGATTATAACTGCAACCCCTGTGAAAACAAGCATTTACATAAAGATTGTAAATCACAAGGTAACTCATAATCAATTCATAAAGGTCGAATAAGCTTAGCTACTTCTTAATTAGGCAATGTGTATCTAGGCTCTCTGTTTGAACTTGCAGAATGCCACTTGCACAAACTTTGAGAAGCTAAATAGGAAGCTTTGCAAAGCATATAAAGTTGTAAAGTTTGAATTCTGGGAATTGTATTCGCTCACTCAAAAATTTTGCAGGTACTCAAAATATTCAGCAGGATAAATTGCTCGCAACTGACTTCTGCAGAAATCAGTACATATGTTTGTCTCTATTAATGACAGGAAGCAATATTTTTCAGCTTAATTTACAGTTGGCGATATTATAGGTGTAACGTCACCCAGGATCTTAATTTTTAATAGAAATATATACGCTATACATCCTTATTTACATTAATAGTTTTCGGTCTTCTTCCATTGTTATGCTGTATTGTCATTCACATTGTTCTTTCACTCAGCACAGCATCCAGAATGGGGCAAAGGGTCAGCCCACTTGAGCCATTAACGTAACTGACTATGAGTCAAAGAATCCTGTTCTTACTCAATGTGTACACCTGCACAGTAAGTTGTGCCATTCAGTACTGTGGACTACCGGTGCAATGTGTGATTTTACACACAAATGTAAACATATTTTGTCTTCTGGCAAATGCTTGTTTTCATACAATGAGTTCCTTCTTGCACAATACGTTCACAAAATAAGCATTGCCAAAGCCTAAAGGTCATCAGGCAAGGATTGACTTACCGCCTTCACCAAGGCTTGTTTTCATTTACCTGGAAGCGTTTTGTGAAGACCCTTTCTCTGATGGGTGAGTTTAATATCCTTCAAAGCATACAGTCTTACTTCTGTGCAAAATATCACAGAGATGAGTGGATAATCTTCTGCTTCGGTCTTGTGGCAGACCACTGTGGATCTGAACGTCTTCAAGACTAGAAGTTGGTGAAATATATTCCTTGTTGTGCATCATCCCTCCCCTTTTTTCTGCCAAAACTGATATGGTTATTGAAATGTTAGTATATTTTTGTGAGGATGGAAATATATAGTCCACCGGGGAGCATGGCAGGACTTGATCAGAATGTTTCTTTGTCAGGTTTAGGTCATTTTCTGCAGTTGAGGCATTGAATTATAGTGTCTTGGTACATGTATGGAGAATACAGTTTCCAATGCATCCTTTTAGTTTTTGGTAGTTTGACACACTTGGTGACCAGAGATTGGGACATTGCTGGCGGATGCTGCTGCTTCTGCCAGCAGCGCCATTGACCGTCCCCAGCCGGAGGACCCCCAGCAAGCAGGTAAGTCGGGTTCTCCGACCTGAGAGGGGGGTTGGGAGGTGTTGTGTGTATGTGGGGGGTGTGTGTGTATGTTTTGGTATACGTGCATGCCGGTGTGAGTTGCGTTGGATGCATGCGTGAATGAGTGATTGTGAGTGTTGTGTGTTGTGAATGCATGTGTGTGACAAGGTATGTTGGTGTGTGTTGCGGTGTGTGGGTATGTATGTGAGCATGCGTGGGTGGTGGTGGGTATGCGTGTGTGCATGTGTGTAAATGGGTGCGCGTGTGGGTGTGTATATGTGCGGAGGGCAAGAGAGGGAGGGGGAGGGTGGGGGAGGATTCTGGGGAGGGGGCGGGGGAGACCCCTATCAGTGCCAGGGAAATGATTCCCTGGCACTGATAGTGCCTACCGTCATGGTTTTCGTGGTAGTCAGTTTGGCACGAAAACCATGGCGGTAGGCCGGGACGTAATCCCGAGGTTGGGATTGTGGCGGCCGCCGGGCTGGAGACCGAAGTCTCCAGCCCAGAGGCCGTTTCCGCCCTGGCGGTCAGTGTGTTAAAGTGGCAGTCGCGGTTGGCGGATACCGAAAGGGTCAAAATCCCATTTTTTTTACCGCCGGCCTGTTGGCGGCATTGCCACCGCTTTAACACCGACTGCCAGGGTTGTAATGAGGGCCTTAGTTTCTCATACATTTGTCCCAATGAAAAAGCATATGAGTTGATTCACAAAGGTAAATTTACATGTGCAGATTTACCCACATGTAAATCTACTTCTGCAAATGTACATTATTTTGCTGCTCCCCATTTCTGAATGTACTCCTAGGTGGAGTTTAATTGTCTCCACCCATGCTGGACCATCCTAGAACAGAGTTTACTAGTGTAAAGTTATTACTCATAACTTTTCACAGGTAGGCGGAGGTCTCTGCCGCGGGGTGGTGATCATCCTATGGTAAATTATACTAAAAGTTAAAGTTAATTAAACTTTAAACATATATTAAACATATTTTATGATAAAGTTATTAATATGAGAAATCTAGAATTGATAAAACAAAATATTACAGCAGATTAACCTAAATATTTATATAATGTAAATATATTTATTTAATTTGAAAATAATATACCTGAAGAATACATTCAGAAAAAAACAACCTACATGCATTTTATTTAGTCTGCATTTAAAAAGTTATTTTTGCAATTTTTAAAAATGCGAATAGTAATTATTTCACAAAAAAATTAAAATGTAGTTTTATTTTAATATTTAAATAACTTTATATTAAAATGTTAATGATATATATATGTGCATGGCGAGGGCGCGAGGCATAGTTACCTTTGAGCACAAGCTATAGATACTTGAAAAAACTCTAACTATAGGAGCTAAATGTTTATTGTTTTGTGCATGGAAATTCTGATACTAACAATAATAGTCTTGTAACTTTTGATCTTTTTAGTGAATTTCTAAGCTTTCTTAAATGCTAATTCCTAACTATAATGCCCTTGTAACCTTCGGTTTCTTCAATGAATTTCTATTTTTTTTAATGCAGTGGTGGGGGGGTAACCTCAGGACCTGGCCTTTTCCCAGGCCCTGCGGCTAACTCCCCCATATGCATTCGACCCCACGCCATGAACGGCCTTTGAGGCAAAACCAAGGAGAAGGCACACAAAAAACAGGGGAGAAATGAAGGAAAAAGCTGTGAAAACTAGGGAAACGCAAGGAGAAAGTACACAAAAAACAAAAAAAAACAATGAGAAAGCAGTGGAAATGAGGGAAAAAGGAAAAGGCATACATAAAATGAGGAAAAAAGCATGAAGAAACTAGTGAAAATAAAGGAAGGAGAAGGTACTCAAAAAACGGTGAAAAAAGCAAGGTGAAAGCAGTGAAAATGAGGGAAAAGCAAGAAGGAATACAAAAAACAGAGGAAAGAGCATGGAGAAACTAGGAAAATTAGGGAAAAGCAAGGAGAAGGTACTCAAAAAACTGGTAAGAAAAGCAGGGAAAAAGCAGTGAAAATGAGGGGAAAGCAAGGAGGCACATGCAAAATACGTGGGAAAAGGCAAGAAGAAAGCAAAGGCTAAGTGCAGTGGGAGTTGGCCAGGGGTCCTAACCTCTGGCCAGGCCCTGCGGCCAACGTCCTATAATTGTTCAACAGTGCCTACCCCTTATAGCCATCCAAACCCACACCACTCATGAACTGCTTCTTTGTTTGGTGGAGATATGATCATATTCTTGTGCATCAAGACTGTGTCTCCATAATTGCCAGGAAACGTACTCGGGAGTCCCTTTAGTAAGCTGTTCATCATCCTGGGAAAATAGTGGGAATATGTTGCATACCACTAATGTATAGGTGGTGGGGCCAAAAGTCCGGGGCTCCTAGGCCATTTTTCATATTTGTAGTTTTTAAAAGGGAGAGCACGATCTCTGGTCTTAGCAGCAGATGACAAGAAAGTAACCACTCGTCACAGTCACTACATGAGACATTGCACTCAGAAGAAGCAAGGATGCAACTGCCTCCATCAAGGTTTACAGATACATTTTCAAGGTAAAAATGCAGAGAAAAAATGCAATTCCGTGACCAAGGGCACAGAATTAGGATGATTAGTAGTTTACAGAAGTGGTGCTTCAACTTGGGTATTTTATTTTAAAACATGTCGGGGACCGCTCAGAGAGCCTCATGGCCCCCGTGGTTCCAGACGGTTTCTCGCCTCCTGTGGGAGCCAGCATTGCTCCTGCTTGAAGGGAGCTGCTGGAAATGCAGCTCCCTGTGTGTAGGAGCAATACTTGCATCTCTTTCCCTGCTTGAATGCCTGTGGGCAGGGAAAGAAGTGAAAAGTCAGCTTCCAGCAAGCAGAGTGTTTGCTTTTGCTTGGCGGCAGCTGTCATAGTGTCAAAGCCCAGCTCACCTGAGTCCTTGTTCAGTTCTGATGGAGGTTGAAGACAATCCGACCCCACCCTGAAACTGCTTGTTCCAGCACACTAGTTTTTAAAACAGTGCACTAAGAACAGAAGCTCAAGGGAAGGGGGGAAGTGGATAAAATAAAATAGAGAGACAACACCGTTCTTGCGTTTCCACTGTTGAAGTGCTGCACAAATCTGCGGCCCTTTCTGACTTCTGTAGAAACTGGTGCCTAATGAAACATAAACAAAGAACAGATAAGTACAACCTATTCCTAAATGGGTTCCTGACTATCCCTTTATTTATTAGAAATTCTCTTCTAAAAGTACCTCTTGGATCCTGGTCTCTAGTTTCCAGGTTTGGAATGTGTTACTACTCTGGGATGTGCTTTCTATTGCTGTAAAGCTTCTAAAACATTAAACAAATACCGTTATCAAAATTACCAATATCTAACATTCATCTTAATATAACTAAAGCCTAAACTCCCAATAGCAGACTCACTTTTCCCATATTTCCAGAATCTATTATAAAACAAATACTGTACTTTTACATCAAAATACAGCATGTAATTTGTGCAAGTCCTTGATTTACTGTTTGTCTTGCTGTTAATGGTTTCCACTGTTCAATTCTAAAAAAATTCCATAAAAAAAAAATGTTGCTTCACAAAGTTCCGCAAAGTATTCTTGTAACAAAGAGTTTGAATCACAATGTTCGTGGAAGGTATCTTGTTTCAAATTGTCTATACACGAATCCAGAAATTGTTGTCAAAGTTCTTTCAGGTAATAAAAAGTTGTGCACTTACTTGTTGCTGGCAAGAGATACTGATCAGTCTAACCTTGTCTTCTTTCTCTTTTGCAGGTTGCTTGTAGGAGAGAGGCTGAGGCAAGGAGGAACCGGAAACCGGAGGAAGGAAGAGCCAGCAGCTGCACCCATTGAAGCCAATGAAAGTCTGTAGAGAGCAGGAGTGCCAGCGCCGAGGGATCTGGTCTCAGGTAAGCGGGAGGTAGACGAGCACAAGCACTGGGTGAGGCTCGGGGGCTGCCTTTTATAGACAGGGCTGGGTGTGGTTCGAAGAGCTGGGTGTGGTTTGAAGGGCTGGGTGTGGTCCTCACATGCTGCACATGTTCTTGAAAGGTGTGCAGAGCTGGGTGTGGTTTGAAGAGCTGGGTGTGGTCCTCACATGCTGCGCATGTTCTTGAAAGGTGTGCAGAGTTTCAGTTATTATGCAAATGAGTTGAATTAACACATGGCCTAGGGAGGAGTGTTTTAAAGAAGCCTTGGTAAGAGCAAGGCCCAATGTGTAAACAAAACAGCACATTAAACAACATACACAGAAGCCTAGGGGGGGGAAGGTGAGATAACAAGAAAGGCTTTCAATAGTAAGTTTAAAAGGGAGCTATTACAGAACCCACTAGTGCAGTGAGAGGGGACATGCTCTTTGCTGTGCACAAACCCTAACAGTTGCCCCCCTGAAAGGCCCTCCTACAGGACGGGGTTTTCCTGGATTTTTTAAATAAAACCATCTAATCAGATGTGGGGCATGTACATATGATGCTGGTTCCCATGAATTCTCAGATTCATCATATCCTTTCCATTCTACTAAATAAAACAGACGTCCACTAATTCTTTTTGAGTCTTTTATGCTTTTCACTTCATATTCTAGATTTCCCTTAATTGGTATGGGTGGAGGTGGTGGTTCAGGTCGGGTTTTTGGGTTGTACGGCTTAAGCAAGGACACATGGAATGTAGTATGTACTGGATATTCTTTTGGTAAATCTAATTTTACTGTTACCGGGTTTACTATGGCAGTTATACAAAAGGGTCCAATGAAATGTGGTTGCAGCTTTCGGGATCCCTCTATGTTTAGGTTCTTTGTGGAGAGCCATACCTTGTCACCAATTTTATACATTGGGGCCTCAGATCTGTGTTTGTCTGCTTGTCTTTTGATGCTTTCCTTGTACTTTAATAAATGTTTCCTGGCTTTGTCTTGTATGTCACCTAACCTCGTTAGTCTATCCGTTACTGTAGGTAACAGGGAATCTTCTAACAAAATGGGTATAGCTCTTGGATGATACCCCTGCAAGAAATAGAATGGTGAGCAAAGTAGAGCTGAATGCTCAGTATTATTATAAACAAACTCCGCTACAGGGAGAGCTTCTAACCATTCACTGGAATAATCAGCCAATAAACAACGTAGCGTTTGAAGTAAGGTTTGGTTCAGTCGTTCAGTCTGTCCATCTGTCTCTGGGTGGAAAGCAGTGGATAATGCCACATCTATTTTCAGTTTTTCACATAGTTTTTTCCAAAATCTAGAGTTGAACTGGCTCCCTCGGTCTGACACCACTTTGCTTGGCAAACCATGTAAACGCACAATTTCCCTTATAAAAATATCGGCAAATTCTGCCGCCGTGGGTAATTTCCGTAATGGTACAAAATGTGCCATTTTAGATAAAAAATCCACTATAACCAACACTGTTGTGAAAGATTTTACAGGTGGTAAACCTACAATAAAGTCTACGCTCACAGTGTGCCAAGGTTGTTTGGGTGTTGGCATTGGTATTAACAAGCCGTCAGGGGCCTTATGAGAAGATTTATGTCTTGCACAAATTGGACAGGTAGTGACAAATTGCTTAATGTCCTTTCTTATAGTGTCCCACCAAAAGTGTTTTTGCACATTTTCCAGGGTTTTTACCCAACCAGGATGACCTGCCAACGGTGAGGCGTGATGCCACATTATCACCTGTGTTTGTAATTCAGAGGTGGGCACTAACAGCATGTTGTCGTGATACAATAAACCTTGTTGTATTGTGTTATGGGAATCCTTTAACCAATCCTGAGATGCTATTTTCATGTGTGCATTATATAGATCTGTGATGAAATCCTTCTGTTGTACTGGTGCCAAAAACTTTTGGGGAGGAATAATGGGTTCTCCTATTTTATCTTGTTTCATGTCTGAGGTATGTCCGTATCTAGATAACACATCAGATTGAATTTGTTGTGCACCTGGTCTATAGGTTATTACAAAGTCAAATGTGCTAAAAAAAATTAACCAGCGCATCTGACGTGGTGTTAGTGCTTTAAGTGATCCAAAAAACTGTAGGTTCCTATGGTCAGAAAAGATTGTAACTGGGTACTTGGCTCCCATTAAATGGTGCCTCCATTCTGAAAAGGCTACTTTGATAGCTAGTAGTTCCCTTTCAGCCACAGTGTAATTTTGCTCAGCTGGTAATAACTTTTTGGAATAGAAGGCTGTAGGATGTAACTGGCCATCTACTGCATCTCGTTGAGAGAGAACTCCTCCTAAAGCTACTTGTGAAGCATCCGCTTCAACAAAAAAGGGCAAGTCAGGATCAGGATGTTTCAGAATTGGGGCTGAAGTGAATTTTTGTTTTAGGAGTTGAAAGGCGTGTGCCGCCTCATCAGTCCAAAGAAATCGTTGCCCTTTCCGCAACAAGGTAGTTATTGGGGCCGCAATGTCTGCAAAATGTGCAATAAACCTCCTATAAAAATTGGCGAAACCCAGAAATTTCTGAATATCTTTTACAGAGAATGGTTCTGGCCAATCAGCAATAGCACTGATTTTCTTTACATCCATAGTTATTCCTTGAGGTGACAGGCAGTATCCTAAAAAGTCCACCTTGCTGACATTAAAAGTACACTTTTCTAACTTAGCAAAAAGATGATTTTCTTTTAACTTTGATAATGCTGCACGAACATGTTGGGTATGTTCTTCTGAGTTCTTAGAGTAAATGAGGATGTCGTCTATGTATACTATGACACAAACGTCCAGGAATTCGTGTAGGACCTCATTTATAAAGAACTGAAAGGCCGCAGGGGCATTACATAACCCAAAGGGCATTACTGTGTACTCAAATAAACCAAACTTTGTCTTGAAAGCTGTCTTCCACTCATCCCCCTCTTTTACTCGGACCAGGTGGTAAGATCTCCGCAGATCTAGTTTAGTGTATACAGTAGAATGTCTTAATTGATCCAACAACACAGGTATTAGAGGAAGAGGATATTTATTCTTTATTGTAGCCTTATTTAGTCCTCTATAATCGATACACGCGCGCAGGGATTTATCCGGCTTCGGGATAAAAAAGAGTGGAGATGACACCGGAGATGTGGAATGACGGATGTACCCAGACTGTAGTAGGTCATCTAGGTAGGTTCTTAAGTATTTGGTTTCTTCGTCAGTCAAAGCATATACTCTGTTATTAGGTAAAGGGGCCCCTGGGATAAGATCTATACGACAGTCATAAGACCGATGTGGGGGCAGCACACTAGCCTTTACTGGATCAAAGACGTCTTTAAAGTCAGAATATTCAGGAGGGAGACTTGGTTCATCTTGTGTAAGACTAGCACAGTGTAATACTGTGCTCTGTTCTGTACCTGCTTCTTGATAGCAATTGGTTCTACAGAAAGAGGAATCCAAAGTAACAGTTCTATTCACCCAATCAATTTTTGGGTTATGAGTTGTTAACCAGGGTACCCCGAGAATCAAACCAAAATTAGGAGTATCTATCAGATCAAAGCTAATCACCTCTGTGTGCCCGTTCTGACAGACCATAACAAGTGGACTTATTTGTTTTGTGATTAATCCAGAGGTCAATTCTGACCCATCCACTGCACATACTGCTTCTGGACAAGGCTTTAGGCACATAGGAAGTCCTAAGTTTTCAGCTAACTTATTATCCACAAAATTTCCTGTCGCGCCTGAGTCCAGTAGGACAGGGAGAGAATGCCTCACTTGGGTAGTAACAATTAAAACTACCTGAATTATGAAATGTCTAGGTATGTGCGGCACCATGAAGGCTGCAGCATTAGAGGTTTTATTAAGATGTTTTCTCGAACAAGTAACCTCTCCCCTTGTCGAACTTAATCGTTTCCCGATTCAGTTGAGGAGGTGGAGGAAACAGCACCCTTTCGTGGAGTTTTACGCTTTACTGGACATTCTCTGGCAAAGTGACCCGCCCTGCCACAATATAAACATAATTGAAGTTTTCTCCTTCTTTCTTTTTCCTCTGATGTGAGTGGACCTCTGAGTGTCCCTATTTGCATAGGCTCAGGTTCAGGGAGTTTATTATCTGGGTCTTTCTTCTCGTGTCTAATAAAAGTTAACCGTGATTCCAGTTTGTATTTATCTCCCTTTCTTTCTCCTAGTCTATGTTCTAATTTCACAACTAAATCTACAAAGTCCGAATAGTCTTCTGGCAAATCAACGATATGAGCCAGCGCGCCTTTTAACTTGTCTCTCAAACCTTTATAAAAAAGGGAGACACGCTTTTCTTCTGGCCACTGTGTCTCGGTGAGTAAACGATTAAAACTAGCAAGATAGGTCAATAAATCCTTGTTACCTTGTTTAAGATTTAAAAGCTCATTATCACTTGCCTGCATGAAAGTGTGTTTTGCAAAAAGGCTGGTCATGGTACGTTTAAATTGATTCCAATTATGGAGGATGGGATCATCTCTCTCCACGAAAGGAATTGACCAATTGGCTGCTGTGCCACCCAAATAAGACAAGACGAATGCCATTTTCGTAGCATCAGTAGGTAATTGTTGTGGCTTACAAACGAAGTGTAATTGACATTGATTGATAAAAACATGGAATTTGTTACTATCTCCATGAAAACGTTCAGGTGCTGCTAAGGGCACAGCATTAGGAACATTAACAGTAACCTCAACTGGGGGAGGCAAAGTTGTATGTTTTGATGGCGCCCCTGTCTCTGAGGAGGTTTTAAACAAAGGCGTAAAATCTGTGTTCCACTGAGATCCCCTAAATTTATACCTGCTTCAATCCTGTTTTAAAGAGGTATTCTCCATCTTTAATCTCTCTATTTCCTCTTGCATATGTTGCAAGATGCCAGACACTGATTCATTATGAGCCAAGTCCTCATTTGGGGCCTGCGCCATATCCGTGACGTCAATGCCCTCTATTACTTCCCCGGTATTCATCGTCCACCAGAACTGAAATATATATATTTTTTAAGGCTTGTGCTTCTGTCAAAGCCCAGCTCACCTGAGTCCTTGTTCAGTTCTGATGGAGGTTGAAGACAATCCGACCCCACCCTGAAACTGCTTGTTCCAGCACACTAGTTTTTAAAACAGTGCACTAAGAACAGAAGCTCAAGGGAAGGGGGGAAGTGGATAAAATAAAATAGAGAGACAACACCGTTCTTGCGTTTCCACTGTTGAAGTGCTGCACAAATCTGCGGCCCTTTCTGACTTCTGTAGAAACTGGTGCCTAATGAAACATAAACAAAGAACAGATAAGTACAACCTATTCCTAAATGGGTTCCTGACTATCCCTTTATTTATTAGAAATTCTCTTCTAAAAGTACCTCTTGGATCCTGGTCTCTAGTTTCCAGGTTTGGAATGTGTTACTACTCTGGGATGTGCTTTCTATTGCTGTAAAGCTTCTAAAACATTAAACAAATACCGTTATCAGAATTACCAATATCTAACATTCATCTTAATATAACTAAAGCCTAAACTCCCAATAGCAGACTCACTTTTCCCATATTTCCAGAATCTATTATAAAACAAATACTTTAGATCATGCAAAGCAAAAGCAAACAGCAATCTCCTGAGGGTGGGCACCTCAGGAAATAGCAGGAGTCAGCCCTGGGGGGGTGGTGGTCCCCATGGTCATTAATGGCTCCCTGGGGGGGCTGCATGACACCCCCCTCTCTTTCGCACGGGCCAGCCCCGGGGAGGTGGTGATTCCCAGGGCCCCTATATATTTTGAAACTGTAGCCCTGGGGAGGTTGTGGTTCCCGGGGCTTAAGAAAGCTCTTGGAGGGGGCCTTGTGCACCCCCTACATTTTTAAGTAAATATACATGCACCTGGGACCTGGCCTACCCTGAGGGCTACATTAAAAACTAGTGCAGTTCTTCCACTGGTTCTGGAGGGGGCCTTGTGCCCTGTGCCCTGTGATGCTGATCCTGGATGGTGCAAGGTCACAGTCTCTCACCTGGGTGTCACACGTACAGGTGTTGCAGGGGCCAGGACACACTACAGCCCATGTAGTCACGACTACACACTGCTCGATGGCGGTGACAGCTGCTCAGTGGATGGCAGTGGCGGGGCTGGCAGCGGTGTTGTCAGTGGTGGGGGAAGCTCCAGCCCTTCCCCTGCAGCCTCGGACAGCTGCCCACTGGGGCTGCTGCTGCTGGCAGTGATGCTGTTGGCGGTGCAGGTGGCAGTGCTGGCGGCAATGCAGGTGTCGGTGCTGTCAGTGGTGGGGGAGGCACCAGCCCTTCCCCTGCAGCCTCGGACGGCTGCCCACTGGGGCTGCTGCTGCTGGCAGTGGTGCTGCTGGCGGTGCAGGTGGTGGTGCTGGTGGCAGTGCAGGTAGCAGTGCTGGTGGCGGTGCAGGTGGCGGTGCTGTCATTGGTGGGGGGAGGCTCCAGCCCTTCCCCTGCAGCTTCGGGCGGCTGAAGTGCCATGGCTGGTGTTGTTTGCCCAGATGCTGCTTCAGCCCCAGGCATCAGATCCATCCTGCCTGTGGCGTCTTTTCCTTTTACATTGGCCTTGGCAGCTGTTGTCCCCTTCCTGCCCTTGGCAGATGGTGGTGCCTTCTTGCTTCTGCCAGCTGGTTTTCCCTCCTTCCCCTTGCTGGCTGGTGGTTCCTCCTTCCTCTTGCTGGCTGGTGTTCCCTCCTTCCCCTTTCTGGCTGGTGGTGCCTCCTTCCCCTTGCTGGCTGGTGGTGCTTCCTTCCCCTTGCTGGCTGGTGTCCCCTTCTTTCCCTTGCTAGCTGGTGGCCCCTTCTAGCCCTTGGCAGGTGGTGCCAAGGGCCCTGGCTGTGCTGACGGTTGCCTCCTTGGAGCCTCCCACACCTGCAGTAGCTGCAGAAACTACAGTGGCCGTGGACTG
This sequence comes from Pleurodeles waltl, assembly GCF_031143425.1. NCBI lineage: Eukaryota > Metazoa > Chordata > Amphibia > Caudata > Salamandridae > Pleurodeles > Pleurodeles waltl. The sequence goes on from NC_090436.1 coordinate 1,000,198,558, forward strand.
GGTGGCTGAGGTACTGGACTTGGTTCTGCCCACCCTGGCCCGAAGTGGGGGGAGGGGCAGGGAATAGGTCAATAGGTGGACGACGAGGAGGGAGAAACAGCGGAGGCAGTGCATTTTGGTGTGTCTGCATCTGGATGGTGCCTGTGTGAGTGTCTGTGGGATTAAGGGGCATATTTATACTCTCTTTGCGCCGAATGTGCGTCAAAATTTTTGAAGCACAATCGGCGCAAACACTGCCCCATATTATACTTTGACGTCCGACCCCGCGGGCGTCAAAGTTGCACCATGTGTGTCATCTTTTAGAAGGGGGAACCAGTCTTGCGTTAATTATATGCAAGGTAGGCGTTCCCTTCCAAAAAGGAAGCCTCAGACCTGACTTTTTTGTCGCCCAAGCTCCATTTTCCCCTACGCCAGCGCTGCCTGGTATGAGTCATTTTTTTTGACGCACACCAGTCAGCTGCGCCGGCTAACGTCATTCAATAAATAAGGCGCCCGCATGGCCCTTTGGAATGGCGTTAGCCGGCGTTAAAATTTTTGACGCACAACTGCGTTGGCGCAGTTGTGCGTCAAAAAGTATAAATATGGGCCTAAGTGTGGTGCTTGTGTTTGCCTGAGCAACTTCTGTGTGTTGATTTGGGTGCATGCAGTTATGAAGGTGTGCTTGGGATAGGCTGGGGTAGAGGGGAATGGGACTGGGTAGAGGAAGTTGGAGGGGGGAGGCTAGAGACAGGGACAATGGCTGCCATCAGTGAGTTGGCCAGAGCTTGGAATGATCTCTGCTGGGCCGCCACGCCGGAGTGAATGCCCTCCAGAAATGCATTTGTTTTTTGCAAATGCCCTGCTAGACCCTGGATGGCATTCAGTATGGTTTACTGCCCAACAAAGAGGGATCTCAGGAGGTCAAAAACCTCTTCACTGAGGGCAGCAGGGCTGACTGGGGCAGGGTCTGAGGTGCCTGGGGCGAAGGAAATGTCCACCCTCCTGGGTTAGCGGGCACAGGAAACTCGCTGAGGGGCTGCTGGGAGGGCGGTGCTGGTACGGGGGTGGCAACTGTACCTGTAGTTGGGGTGGGCACAGAGGTGTCCGCCACTGCCAGGGAGCTTTCATCGGAGGAAGTGTCGCTGTCAGAACCATCCCCTCCAGTCTCCGTCGTGGTGCTCCCCTTGCCCTCCGTCCCATTGGTGCCCTCACCATCTGAGGATTCAGCCTCCAGGCCCATGTGGGATGCAGCTCCATCGCCGGTGCCTCTGCTCCTCCACCAGATGATGCTAATGCACACAAGGAAAGGGTGACAAAACAAAAAGGTGGGGAGAGACAGAGGATACACTTGGTCAATGCCAGCAACAACACTACCGTTGGCGTACACAACTGACAGGGAACAGCCCTATGCACTAGGCCATGCACTACCAGTTACAATGCTAGTCAACAGGCCATGGGGTATAATGCCTAACACCATTAGCTGCACACCTGAAACCCACAGGACCCTGCCCAGTAGTAGATGTAGACTAGCATTATTGGGGTTGGAGTGCATCTGAGCTTGCCCAATTATGGAACTTACCCTGCCATGTTCACCCACAGGCCCACACCCCGCACCCAGGTGACCCCTTAACGTGCGCAACTTGATTCTGAATCTGTACTCACCCCCTTGTGGCTGCTGTGATGCATTCAAGCGCCCATCCAACTCCGGATTGGCCACCGCCAGGATGCGGAACACCAGGGGGGTCAGGGTACGACGGGCACCCCTTCCTCGTTGGGAGGCCAGCCCCAGCTGGGCCTCCACCGTTTTCCTTGTCCAGTGGCGCAGGTCCTCCCACCGTTTGCAACAGTGGGTGCTCCACCTGTCAAACACCCCCAGGGTCAGCACCTCCTTGGCGAAGGCACGCCAAATACCCTTTTTCTGATGGGTGCTGACCTGCAGAAAAAGATACATAAGAAAAGGTATTATTCATACCGTCCGGACTGTTATACTTATGGCCTACCATATCCCTCCCATCCCCTTACGCACAGACATTTCCCACAAACATGCAGCACTCTGCCCAGGACTCCTCAGCCCCCCCATATGAGGCTTACACACACAGCACTCCATACATTCATGCCCCACGCATCGTGCTCACAGTGTACTCACCTGTTTGTCTGGTGGACCATAAAGTAAAGGGTACTGGGGTAGGACCCCATTCACTGGTCTCTCCAACTCCTCGGAAGTGAAGGCAGGGGCCCTTTTCCCAGACACTCGAGCCACGGTCACTTCCAGACACAGGTCACAGCAGCACTTGCAGTGTAGGTCCTCTGCTGTTGAAGGTCAGGTAGCAAGTGAGTGAATAGATAGAAAATGTCGATCACGTCTGTGGTGGTGCGTACCGTCACCGCCAGCATACATCACCATTGGCTCCTGGAACCCTTAAGCCCCAATGATAACCAATGATGTGTTGCACGGCGGTCATCGACCGCCTCCCGCAACGGCGCACAACGTCAGTGAAATTACCTCATTTCCACTTGTCCCTTCTCACAGGTCAGGTGGCCGCCATTTCAGGGGGGCAAAGGCCATAGCACCTAACTGCGTCACAGCAGACATAGGCATATCAACGGACCTACACGTTCACATTAAGTTTCTGTAAAAAAATGCAAGGCATATTAATCTGAGTTTATGTTTGAATATGACCATCTGCTCACCATTTTCACCCTAGAGTTCAACCGCTGAAGATGAATAGGAGATGGAGACATACCACCGTGTACAGACCCCTGGTGGACCTGGTGACAATGGAGGACAGGCACATTATCCTAACCTACAGACTTGATAGGGCCACAATCCAAGAGCTATGTGCCCAATTGGAGCCTGACCTGATTTCAGCTATCCGCCACCCCACAGGAATCCCCCCTCTAGTGCAGGTCCTGTCAGTGCTCCATTTCTTGGCAAGTGGTTCCTTCCAAGCGACAGTGGCCATGGCATCAGGGATGTCACAGCCTATGTTCTAAAACGTGCTGACCAGAGTGTTGTCTGCCCTGATGAAACACATGCGCAGCTACATCGTATTCCCCCAGGTGGAGGATTTGGCCACAGTGAAGGCTGACTTCTATGCAATGGGACATATCCCTAACATCATTGGTGCTATTGATGGTACACATATTACCTCTGTCCTCCCTCCCAGCCCCCCCGCAGAAATGAACAGGTGTTCAGAAATTGAAAGAGCTTTCACTCTCTGAATGTGCAGATAGTGTGCCTGGCGGACCAGTACATCTCCCATGTCAATGCAAAGTATCCTAGCTCTGTGCATGATGCCTTTATCTTGAGGAATAGAAGCATCTAATATGTGATGTCTCAACTCCAGAGGCACAGGGTGTGGCTAATAGTTGAGCCCATGGTCCCCACCCAGTGTCTGTTGGTATATGGGTGTGGGGTTGGCCCTAAGGGTGAGGGTCTGGCTAACAGGTATCCCTCGATATTTACAGTTGACTCTGGTTACCCCAACCTCTCTTGGCTACTGACCCCAGCGAGGAATGCCAGGACAAGGGCAGAGGAACGTTGCAATGAGGCACATGGGTGAACAAGGAGGATCATTGAGCCCACCTTTGGCCTCCTGAAGGCCAGATTCCGGTGCCTCATTCTGACAGGTGGATCCCTGTGCTACTCACCCAAGAAGGTCTGCCAGATCATCGTTGCACGTTGCATGTTGCACAACCTGGCGTTGAGACGCCAGGTGCCTTTTCTGCAGGAGGATGAGGCTGGAGATGGTCGTGTGGCAGCGGTGGAGCCTGTGGACAGTGACGAAGAGGAGGCAGAGGATGAGGATGTGGACAACAGAACTACTATAATTCAACAGTACTTCCAGTGACACACAGGTAAGACACTGTAACTTCACCTTCCATTGCAGTTTTGTGTTGGACATTGTACATGGCAGCCTGATTTTCTAAAATCTATGGCCACTTACTGTACCCTTTGGCATCTCGATTTTCAAATATCTGTGCCCCACTCTGGCTTCTGGTGTGTATACTGATGCCCACTACAGGTCATACCTATGTATATATAACTGTACATTTGAATTGCAATGTTTACAGCTTGTTAAACTAATACATTTTTCAATCAATTGACAGACTCCATACTTGTATTAGTTCCAAGGGTGTTTATTTTTGTGATAATAAGTGTAGGGTGTATTGCAATGGGCTGGGTTGATGATGGAGGAATGTCCAGGATAGAGTCCAGTCTATTGGTATCACAGATGCATTGTTGAAAGGGGCATGGGGAGTGGGGCAATGGCAGTTCAAGGTGGACAGGGTGACATAGTGGTAAACAAGGGTGACATTCAGGGGAGTCTTATTTCCTGGTGGGGGTCTTGGCAATGTTCTCTGGCTTCTGCCTGGATCACAGGGACCTTTTGTGTTGTGGTTCTCCTTCTGCATGGGGAGGGGTGCTGGTGGCCTGTTGTTCCTGTAGTGGGGTCTCCTGCCCACTAGCATCGGCGGAGGTGGAGGGCTGTTAATCGGTGTGGCTAGTGTCAGAGGCCCATTGGTGTGCCACTGCCTCCCTCATGGTGTTGGCCATGTCTGCCAGAACCCCTGCAATGGTGACCAGGGTGGTGTGGTTGTCCCCCAGTTCCTCCCTGATCCCCAGGTACGGTCCTTCCTGCAGCCGCTGGGTCTCCTGCAACTTGGCCAGTATCTGGCCCATGGTCTCCTGGGAATGGTGGTATGATCCCAGGATGTTGGTGAGTGCCTCTTGCAGAGTCGGTTCCCTTGGCCTGTCCTCCCCCTGTCACACAGCAGTCCTCCCAGCTTCCCTGTTGTCCTTTGCCTCTGTCCCCTGAACCATGTGCCCACTGCCACTGACGCCAGGTCCCTGATCGTCCTGTGTTTGTGGGGTTGCCTGGGATCCCTGAAGTGGTGGACACACTGCTGATTGATGTGTCCTGGGCACAGAGGTATGGGCCCGCTGGGTGGGTGCTGTGGTGGTGTTTCCTGAGGGGGGAGGCTCTGTGGTGGTTTGGCACTGTGGCTGGGTCACCGATTGTCCAGAGGTCCCTGATGGGCCAGGTTGGTAATCCTGATCCAGGTGTGCAGAGCTGCTGTCATCACTGTGGGCCTCTTCTGGGGGGGGGGACTGGATGTTGCTGGCACCTCCTCTCCGGTGACGTTGTGTGGGGGTCCTGTGGGGATGTAAATGCAGTGTTATTGTTTCTACGTGTGAAATCTTGTGCATGGGTATGTTCCCCTCTATGGTTGTTATTACCAAGGCAGCTTTGGCTTGTGTGACCTGTGATTTAGTTGGCTAAGTGATTGTCACTATTGTGCATGTTGTGGTGGTGGGGGTCCATGCAGGTCTGTGATGGGGGTCCATGCATTGGTGTTGCATGCAGGGATTGGTATTGGGATGGGTGGGTTGTGATGGTGGGGTATATGTGAGGTGGTGGAGTGATGGGGGTGAGGGCAGAGGTAGGAGTTTGTGATGGCATGCAGGTAGCGGGGGGGAGTAGTAAAGATTTAACTTACCAGAGTCCAGTCCTCCTGCTACTTCTGCCAGGCCCTCAGGATGCATGATCGCCAAGACTTGCTCCTCCCATGTTGTTAGTTGTGGGGGAGGAGGTGGCGGTCTACCACCAGTCCTCTGTACAGCTATCTGGTGTCTTGCAACCATGGAACGCACATTCCCCAGTAGGTCGTTCCACCTCTTCCTGATGTCATTCCTTGTTCTGGGGTGCTGTCCCATGGCGTTGACCCTGTCCACAACTCTCCACCATAGCTCCATCTTCCTTGCAATGGATGTCTGCTGCACCTGTGATCCGAATACCTGGGGCTCTACCCGGATGATTTCCTCCACCATGACCCTTAGCTCCTCCTCAGAGAACCTGGGGTGTCTTTGTGGTGCCATGGGTGTAGTGTGAGTGGTGTGTGTGAGGGTGTGTGGGGTGATGGGTTGTGTGCTGTGAGGTGCGTGGATGGTGTATGGGCGATGGTGTTCTGTGGCTCTGATTCTGTGGGTGTTCCTGGTGTGTCTCTCCCTCAGTTGTCAATTTTCTTGAGTTGTAAGGGGTTGTGGGTAATGTGTGTGTATGTTTTATAGTGGTGTGGGTGTGGTATGTGTATGTGTGTCAGGTGTGTGTAGTTTGAATTGTCCAATGTGGTGTTGTTTCGTTAGTGTGTGTGTATGTTGAGCGCTGCGGTATATACCGCCAACGGTTTACCGCGGTTGAATGTCCGCCACAGTGATTCGTCGGTCATAACGCTGTGGGCATATTTCTGTTGACGTAACAGTGTGGGCTTTGGTACCGCCATTTTATTACTGACCTTTGGACCAACGGACTTGTGTGTGTGTCTGTATAGTGGCGGATTTCTATGTGTGGGTCATATTACGCGTATCGGTATACCGCAGCGGTCGCGTTATGTTGGTGGCAGTCAGCATGTCGGTAAGCAGCACTTACTGCCAATGTCATAATCTGGGCCTATATGTACAAATTTGGATTTCCTTTAAATTCTTGAAAACCACTGAACGGATTTACACCAGATAACCAAAAGCGTGCTTTCTGGACAAAGAGCTTCCTTTCTCCTAAATTTGGTGTAATTCCGTCCAGCAGTTTGGCCTGTTGTCGTGTCTAAAATCTCTATGGGAATTAACATTGGAAACACACTTTTTTGACTCCCCCCTTTTTCTCAGCCCCGTCTTGACATATCACCCAGAAAACTTCCATGCACAACAAGACCTTAGGGGACAATTGTTTTTGGAAAATTTCATGAAGATTCATCAAACAGCGCCAAAGATATAGCCAAGTCCAAAAACGTTTTTCGTATTTATAAGTATGTGTGTGTGTTTATGTGTATACACACAAATGAAACAATATTTATATTTTTATTTTAAATGTCAAAATACTTTTATTTTATTATATATTTTCCTGTGGGGTGATATTTTAAGCCCCAGGCTCTACTATTTTCCATGGGAGTGTGTTGCAGTACCTGTGAGTGGCCATGTGTGGTGCTGGACTTACTCTAAGGCTGAGCTGGGGTACATTTAATACTGTTTTGGGGCCCTTCTGGTTGCAGTGACCTTAGAAATGCTGTTTGTGGTCAGTAATGGACTTACTCTAGTGTGAAAGGGTGTTTTATATTTACATGTTTCTCTCTAAACCCATCCTTACGTCTCCATAAGCCCTTCCCATTTGGGTGCAAGAATTCTCTATTTTCCAGCCACTCTCTCATGCCTCCCACATTTCTACTAAAAAGTACACCTACATGTGGGGAGATCTTGGCATTTGTGGTGGAGGTTTGTACATAGAAAAGTTAAGAGAGTCGGAAGCAGAGATCTCTGCATGTAGATTGGAGAACTCCATTTTGTAGTACATAATTATTGCTACTCAAATACTACAAAATGCAGTTTGTAAATAGACACCATTGTATGATGTTTCATGCAGAAATTGGAAGACTACTGCCTTAGGTCTCCTTCGTTTTTACTAACCTTTTGTTTTTATGGGGGAATTTACAAAACTTCCTTGGAGTAAACCTGGGAAGCTGCTTTACTCACAAATTTCCAGGAATACTCTTGGAAATTCTTTATGATTTTCTATTTACTTAAATGTGAACACATGCCTGCCTGGGTAGATATACGTAGTATACATTTAAGCATAGGGAAATATCTTGGTAAATACAATTGCACTTTTTTCCCTCATGGAGAAATTATTATTACCAGTGGAAAACCCCTCTTCCCCAATACCACGAGCAATCTTGGTATTTTCTGTTTCTATTCCCATGCTGGTAATCTATTTAGTCTCACCATTGTACTCTCTCAGTTTACACGACTGGGGATGGTCTGAATAAAACAACTGTGAGTCTGCACAAACAAATACGTTTGTTTGTGTTCCTCCGCTCTGCCCAAAGAAAAAGATATACTTATCAATAAGTGGTGTTGGCGAATCTTGAGAGTATAAAATCATGTTTTGTGTTTTTTAAGAGTTGCCTGTAGTGATGTCCTAAGAAGGATACCGCTCTTGGCAATTCAAAGGTAAGCGATGTCTCTGCACCCTGTAATTACAGGCCCAGAGACACTGGACCAGGAACCATTAGCAGAGCTGGGAGACTACAGGCGACTGTTGTGACTGACCCACACCCACCCACAGCAGAAGAAGCTGCCCTAGCTGAAGGAAAATAATGTCTTCCTTCCTGCCTCATCTGGCCCTCGTCTGCCTGCCCACAGGCAAGAGAAAAAGCCTCCTAGTCATTAGCCACCTACCCCAAGTGAGTTGTAAATGTTCATACATTTAAATGTTCATACATTTGTGCCTGTTGTTTCCGACAAAAGTGGAATTAGACCCGACATTCTAAATTAACATGTTACTGTCCAATCCAGGGGAAACAACATGGAATCCCCATTATCTCTCAGGGAGATATTGCCTGGTATCATAAATTCTGGCCCTGATATCTCCACTGCAAGATAGAAAATATCTCATAAAAAGGTCCCCAGTAATGACTCAAAAGTGAATATTGAAATTAACAAATCTTAATATGTGTAAGATTCCTTAAAGGAACTTTGCCTCCTCTAAGGTGTGTTTAAGACATTTAACAGAGCAAGTGAAGTCGAAAAATATTGTTATTTAAATGTGTTAATTTCTAGCCCTTTAACCCATTCACTTCTAAGCCTCCCCTCTTCTAAGCCTTTTTTTGGCTATTTGGGATAATATTTTGTCCATATAAGCTAGCTAAGCCAAACTTGCATCCTTTTTTTCTGACATCCAGGGGATTCTAAAGGTACTCGGGATTGTGGATTCCCCTAGTAGCCATAATACCGCTAATTTTTTTTTTGGGGTGGTGGGAATGGGAAATTAGAGCTGAACAAGAAAGCGTCTGTTTTTTCCCTGCAAATGGCATCAATGAAGGGTTTACAGAGTTAAAATCACCATCTTCTCAACTTTAGGAACAGGCAGACATGACTCAGAAGACGAAGGGGGTCATTCTGACCCCGGCGGTCATGGACCGCCGGGGCCAGGGTTGGCGGGAGCACCGCCAACAGGCTGGCGGTGCTCCACAGGGTATTCTGACCGCGGCAGTTCAGCCGCGGCCAGAAAGGGAAAACCGGCGGTCTCCCGCCGGTTTTCCGCTGCCCTGTAGAATCCTCCATGGCGGCGGAGCTCGCTGCTCCGCCATGGGGATTCTGACACCCCATACCGCCATCCTGTTCCTGGCGGCAGAGCCGCCAGGAACAGGATGGCGGTATGGGGTGTCGTGGGGCCCCCGTAAGAGGGCCCCACAAAGAATTTCAGTGTCTGCTATGCAGACACTGAAATTCGCGACGGGTGCAACTGCACCCGTCGCACCTTCCCACTCCGCCGGCTCCATTCGGAGCCGGCGTCCTCGTGGGAAGGTTGTTTTCCACTGGGCTGGCGGGCGGCCTTTTGGCGGTCGCCCGCCAGCCCAGTGGAAAAAACAGAATAACCGCAGCGGTCTCACGACCGCGGTGCGGTATTCTGGAGGGGGGAACTCAGGCGGGCGGCCTCCGCCGCCCGCCAGGGTGAGAATCACCCCCGAAATGTTTTAACAGAGTTTTGGCCCTTTACTGGGAAATAGCCAATTTTTCTTATTTTTGTGCTTTCAACCTTCTTATGGCCCATTGTCCTTATTTGTTGTGCTTTCAACCTCCTTAGTGGTAGAAATATGTGTGAAGCCAATGGTGGATCCGGGAAAGCTATACATTTCTAAAAAGTAGACAAAATTCTGAATTCAGCAAGGGGTCATTTGTCACCTCTTCTAACTATGGCAGATTTTCGAAAGTATCAAGGAAACCTATGTATTTCCAAAATGAGAACAAGATGTGGAGTTTGGAAGCAGTGGTTATTTGCACATCTCTGAATTTGGCTTTACCCATACTAGAACGTGAATTAGAGGGCATTTATCAAAATTACTTTTTGCTTACACACAGTTTTTCATTTGGAAGGCTCAAATGGAGAGAAAGAAAATTGGTAATAACACTTGTTCTACTATTATGTGTTTCCCCAAGTGCCCCAATAAAAATGGTACCTCACTTGTGTGGGTAAGCCTAGTGCCTGCCACAGGAAACGGCTCAAAACGCAACATAGGTATAGCAATTTTTTCTATGCAGAACTGACCCATTTTTTGCAAAGTGGGTAGCTGTGGCTTTTGGGCCTTACCTCAGCTGGCACCTAGGGAAACCTAGCAAACCTGTACATTTCTGAAAACTAGATACATAGGGAAATCCAGGATGGGGTGACTTGTGTGGCTTTCACCAGGCTGCTTTACCTAGAATCCCTTGCAAACCGCAAACTTTGACTAAAAAACACAAGTTCTCCTCAAATTTATGTGGTGGAAGGTTTTGGAATCTGTACAGAGCCACAAACATCCTTCTACCCAACATTTTCCGAAGTCTCCTTATGAAAATGGTCCCACACTTGTATGGGTAGGCTTAGTGCCGCAACAGGAAACAGACAAAAATGCAACATGGATACATCAAATTTTTCCACGCAAAACTGAAAAAGTGGGTGGCTGTGGCTTTTGGGCCCTACTTCAGCTGGCACCTAGGGGAAACCTAGCAAACCTGTACATTTCTGAAGACTAGACTTCCAGAGGAAACCAGGATGGGGTGACTTATGTGGCTCTCACCAGGTTCTGTTACCCATAATCTTGTGCAAACCTCACAATTTGTATAAATCACATTTACCTCACATTTCTGTGATGGAAAGTTCTGGATTCTGAGGATAACCACAAATTTCTTACCACCCACTATTCCCCTAGTTCTCCCAATAAAACTCCTACCTGACTTTTGTGGGTGGGCTAAGTGCCTGCGACATGGAAGGGCCCAAAACGTATTGTGAACACATCAAAATTATATATCACAAAGTAACCTATTTTTGCGAGGGAGTCACCTGTGTTTTTGGTCCCGGGCTCGGTGGCCATCTAGGAAACCTACCAAACCCAGACATTTTGGAAAAATAGGCACCTGGTGGAGTCCATAGAGGTGTGGTTGGCATGGATCCCCCAATGTTTGTAAACCTCAAATGTAGCAAAAAAATCACAGTTTCCTCACATTTCTGTGTGGGATCACCGTGGCAGCACAAATTTCCTACCACCCAGCATTACTCTCAGTCTCCTGATAATAATGATACCTCACTTGTTTAGGTGGGCCAAGTGCCTGTGACAGAGAAGGGCCAAAAACATGTAGAAATTGAGGGGGAACCAAAGTGGGTTCAAAAGGGCAGTTTTTATTATGTTTTTAGGCTAACTCTACTTTGGGCACCCACACAAAGGGGGCAGAGTTTTTATCAGTACAGACAGGGCAATGCTGGATGGTAGGAATTTTGTGGATTCCTTTGGATTCCGGAAGTTTCTATCAAGGAAATGTCGGGAAAATATGTGATTTCAGGCAAAGTTGGAGGTTTGCAGGCTTTGCGACTAAGAAAACGGTGTGGGGTACATGTGAAGCACACCACCCTGGACTCCCCCAGATGTTTTGTTTTCAAAAGTGTCTGGATCTGGTAGGTTTTTCCAGGTGGCAGCGTACCCCAGTCCAAAAAGTGCAGCCACTCACCATTCCAAGTGGGACGAAATCGAGAGTTAGGTAAGCTCTCTTGGCCCATGTGTAAAATCAAAACCCAAAAGAGTCAAATGTCCTCCTCCTTGCCATTAGGATGAGATGCTTTAGTCCACAGGGGGGCAGAAATACTATTGCCCCCTTCATTTGCAGAGGGGGGGGCATAACCATGCCAGTGGTGGTGGCCAGCTCCCACCTCTCTATTTAAAAAAGAAATGCTTCCCTGGTGTCTAGTGGTCTCTGTGCCCACCATGGGGGCAGATCGGAAGTAATAGTCCCCATCTGCCCTGAGAGGACAGAAAGAGTGTGCCCATTTATTTAGGGAGTGCGGGGACATTGTCATTCCCATTCTGGGCAGCCTCTAACTCTACACTGCCGAAAAAAATCTCTGTTGCCTAGTGGGCTTTCTGCTCCCTGGGGGAGGGCAGATGGGGCCTATTGCCCCTAACTGCCCCCTGTGGGGCAGAAAGGCTGTGTCGATATATTGGGGGAGGAGGGGTTGGGGCATTGCAATGCCCAACCTGGGCAGCCCACAGCCCTAAATGAATAAAAAGAAATCCCTCATGCCTAGAGGGCTTTCTGCCCCTCAAGGGACAGATTGGAGACTGAGCAGATTATTTTGGAGGTGGGGGCATTGCAGTGCCAAGGGGGGTATATTGAGGACTATTGCCCCCGTTTGCCCACCGGGGGGGAGCAGGACTGTGCTGATTTTCTTTTGGTGGGGTAGGAGCATTGCAATGCCCATTCTGGGCAGCCCCACCACTAGATAAATAAAAAAAAATCCCACATGCTATTGCCCCTAAGAGGGGCTGAAAGACTGTGCCACTTTTTGGGAAGGGTGGGGGCATTATACACCCCTAGATATATATAAAAAATAAATATTTGGCTCCTAGATGGATTTCTGCCCCACCCAGAGGGGGCAGATCAGGGGCTAAAGCCCCAATGTACCTCTGGGAGGGGGGGCAGAAAGACTGAATATGCCAAAATTACAAAAATTAATTAGGGGGGAGTGTAAGAAAAATCCTCTTTTTGACATGGTTAGCCCCCACATTTTGCCTGATGTTAATGTGCCCAAGAAATTGTAGTGTCGAGGGCCCCTGCTAATCAGGTTCCCTGGGTCAGATCTCTTTCCCTAAATTTGTTGTGATGCACTGGCACAAGTGGATACACTCTTAACTACCACTATAAGTCCCTGGTAAGTGGGTACCTATGTGCCCAGGGCATGAGCACTAAGGGTAGGCATTTGAGGGCAGCAGCACTGATTGTGCCACCCTCTGGGGCCCTCCATCCCAATGCACCCGGTACTGCCATTGCAGGCATGGTATCCTGGTGCAAACCTAAAACACAAACTCAACATGGCACAGTGCCTATATCCCCTGTCCACCATACACTGTATTTACTATGGGTAAGACACCCCTCTGGGAGGCCTTGCAGCCCTAAGGCAGGGTGCTCCATGTTATATGTGAGGGCATAGCTGCATGAGCAGTATGCCCCCACTGTGTCCTTGCCAAACCTGGGACATAGTGAGTGAACGGAGCAGCCATTTTAATACATGCCAGACACTGGTCAACATGAGTTTCCCAGCTACATGATGGCCACTCTGAACCCTGGGTGGTTTAGTATCAAACAACTCAGAATGATAAATACAAACTGGTGCCAGTATTGGCTTTATCTCTAAATGTACTCAGGGGTCAACTTAGCGGTTTCCCCTGCAAAAGCTAACTATCCTGGCATGGTTGCTGACTGGTTCTATCCAGCATGCCACGTCTAGACAGCTAATATACAAACCTTGGGGGAGAGCCCTGTCTCTTTGGTTTATCAAATAATGCCCTTCCTGGGTGGAGGAGCTAACACCCCCTCCCTCAGGAATCTGCACTGACCTTTCAGTGAGCTTCAAAGGGCTACCGCTAGCAGCAGATGGCCTCCCCCTGTGCAAACCCCCTTCTATTAGTTGGAGCAAAGGTGGGAAACCACACAAAGGGTAGGAGGAGTGGCCTCACCTGGCATGCACCACCTCTAAGGTGTTGCCTGCGAGGTGGACCATTCATTTAATTTTCCTTCATCTTAGATGGAAGGAAAATAGCCAGTTAGGCTTAGTGAAGTGCCCCTTCCTACAGGAAGTGGTCACTATAGTGGGTGTAGCCACCCAAAGGTAAGTGTCCAATTGGACACTACCAGGTTCCCCCAAAAACGCCAACTAAAGTCAGTAGTTAGTGGGCATTCCTGGATCAAGAAATTATATTTGAAAGGACAAAGAAGGCTAGCTCAAAGAAGATCCAATGCACGAGAACTGTGGACCTGCTGCACAAGAAAAAGGCACCAAACCCTGCCTCCTACAACCAGGACCTGAAAATCACAGCTGAAGAGGAGCTGGACATTACAGTGACCTCAAGAAATCCAGAGGACATCCAGGATTCACCAATTGCCTAAGATCTCCCTCCAGAGTGGAGATACCACTCTGCAACCAACAAAGAACCAACAACCCAGTGAGGGTCACTGTACTGAACAGTCGGTATCTCCTGAACCGGAAGTCACACCCGGTCCCGGCGACCGACGACCACAGGACAAACCCACAAGTGTGCCAAGTTTGGTGACACTGCACCCTCCAGTTGCTGGACTGTACCAATACCCTGGGTACTGGTCAGTTGACATCGAACAACAAGAAAACCAGCTCCCCCAGGGCTGAAAAAGGATCAAGAGGAAGCCCCAGTCGAGGGACTTCAGGAACACCCTGGACCTCCCACCAGAGTGTCCCTGTTGTCCTGTAAGCTGCCTTCAAAGAGACTTACCTCCAGCTCCAAATGGCTCAGTTGCACACAGCTCCTGGATCACCACTCGCTCTGCACCCAGCCGCCCTGTGCTCTGCAACGAGGGACCAGTTGTGCCCCAAGAGTCCCTCACCCGCACCGCAAAGGGACCCCAATCCCCCACCTTTAAACCTGCAAGAACAGACCTTTTTCACGTGGTCCCCTTTGGTGGCCCTGCATCTGCTCCAAGAGTCTTTTCAATGCTGCTCCCACCGGAACTGGGAGCTGCCGGAACCTCTGTGCCCACCGACGACCTCGACCAACCTGCAAAAGCGGAACTTGTTAAACCCAATGTGTGATTTTATATGCATTTTTAAAAGTGACTGCCTATTGATTCCTACGGTGCATAATTACACACATAAAGACTGCATTTATTACAACTTCAAAAAGCCATATCTTAAAAAGTACTTAACCAATTTTGATAATCTTGCTCTCAAAAAGTATAAAAATAAAATCTGAAGCATTTTTACACATTGGTCCTGAGTTATTCCTTCAAATGAGTGAGTTGCATGATTGATGCTGTGAGTACAACAAATGCTTTGCACTTCTCCAAGATTGGCCTAACTGCTCAACCAAGCTACCTAAAAAATTATAGCTTTAGGTGATCTAGTTTTTCCTCTTGAAACAAACGTGTGGTTTCCTGGACCCCTTGCTCATTGTACCTAGTTTTGCACACTACATAGAGGGCCAGCCTCCTACAGGGAGCAAAAGCCCTTGCCCAAGGGGCCGCTCCTTCCTTCCCCCCTTCATGGTGTCTAGTGGGTGGATGGTGGATCTCTTCTGGTGGTCACCCTTTTGTGGTGATCCCCACGCAGTGGGTAGGGGTACTATTAGAAAGGAAAGATTCTCCCCTTTCCAATGATACCTCTCCCATCTGCCTCAGTGCTTGGCAAGCTGAGATAGCTGAGCACCAAGGCAGTGAAACTGAAATGATCCTTTCAACTAATTTCACTTTCAGTTTCAGTGAAATTACATCAGTGAGCGCGCGCCCTGATTGTCATTTCACTGAAACAATAGGAACAGCCTCGGGAGATGGGGAAGCTTTTCCCCATCTCCTGAGTAGTCCTGGGCGGAGTTTGCGTAGCAGCGCTACGAGGAGCTACACAGAGTTCAAACAATACTCCATTGCGCTATATGGAGTTCCGCTAGTGGGTGGAGTTTCTTGCCCCGCCCATTCGCATGACATTTAGCATCACTGGCAACTCAAAGTTGTACCTCATGTTGGAATCCTTGTTCGAACAGCCCCACACGATTTGCATGGGCGGGGCCATCTTGTTTTTAGTTTCTTTTTATTATATTACCTTTTCTTTTTCTCTTTTATATTTTAACTTTTCTCCTAATTTTTTTGTGTTTTTTGAGACTTTATAACATTTTCTTTACTTTTTTTCCTTCCTTTTTCCTAATCCTTCCTTTCTTATCTCTTCCCTCCCTCCCCAAGTCCCCAGTGCCATGGCACAGCAGGGAAGCAGCAGCGCCAGGCCCCTATCTGTCAGCCGCCTTCCTTGCGGAAGGTGGGGACGTTAAAGGGTGCTGCCCCATGCCATACTTTCTGAGGTAGAGGTGGCTCCCTTGGTGTTTCATGTGCAGCACCACCTCCCCTCCACCTTGGCAGCAGGCGACAGGCCTAGTTCTGGGTACGGCCCCTGGGAGCCCCAGCAGCCCTGGCAGAGGGTTCGCTGGGCTGTACACCATAGCTCTGGGCTCTGCCGCACCCAACAACAGCTGATGGACCGGTGGACTGACATCCTCGATCGGGAGATGGACCTGCTCGACCTGCTAGGTGTTGAGGTTGCAGTTGTGCTCTATGCTAATAGTTTCTGCTCAGTCACATGCAGATAACTTTATGTTACAAATATAATACTGTGTGATCGTCATCTAGACAGCGCTACCTAATTATACTTCTTTTTTTAGCTTGCTTGGACTGATTAAGAAGTAATGCAGAGACTAGATAGGGACATTCTTCTCACCTACTTTACTTGTTTGGAATGGTTTTTATCAAGGGTTTGATGCAAAGGTTTGGATGGTTTGGATGGTATTTCAGAATATTCCCTTGACTCACAGTATTTTTCAAGGGAGGCAGGTAACATGTACCCCAGCATCCATTGACCATCACCTCCCTCCCTTGCTATGGCCTTTCATCAGTGCCACCCATGATGACCTAACAGCTGCATGATTTGACAGAATCAGCACTGCAGTGTTGGCTGTGCTAAGTGCGTCTGTGAGCTTAAGTTAACTTTATGTGTAAAACACTTTTCAATGCATGACAATGCTAAAGAAAGATGTGTTTCTCTTTCTTCCTAGTGCCCACTATGTCAGTCACTTCCTAGTACTTCACTCATTAATCATTTTTAAGTTCTGCCCCAGACTTCTGAATAGTTTGAAAAATTCAATCTTGGTGGTGCCACATTTTTCAAGCCAATTGATAAGTATAATTCATTATGGCTTCCATAATGGATTTACTTCTGTTCTATTTTTTCCCTTTCAACATTTGCCAATCACAGTGAGTGATACTACTAGCCAAACCTTAAGCACATGATGATGATGATGATGAGGAATTGATTGATCTGTAAAGTGTGTACTCTACCTACCCATCCTAATCCGCTGTACCTTACCCTGCTGCTGAGTATGTTAAGAAGATCCTTTCCTTACTGCAAAGCAAATGTATGTTGTGCAAAAATTTACTTATTACAATGTGTGGGGGGGAGGAGGAGCACGAGGACAGTGAGTAAAGTGGTCCATAAGTAAGTGCCTTGATTTTCCTGCAAATGCACCACATACAATCTAAATCCCATTCCTTAATACTTTCCCTGTATTGCAGTGCATCGCTTCTCCCACTGCCTACTTATGACAGACATGATTCCTCCATGATTGATTATATTATGTGGCATGTTTCATTCTTTGTATTCATCTGCCATGTAGTCCAGGTACAAAGAAGAACAGGGCCATTGGAATGAAATAATTTTCTAGTACAGTTGTCCCAGCTGCAGACAGTAATGAGTACAGCTATGGCGCCAGCTGAGCTAGCAATGCCACCAATAATTTAGCACAACAGTAGAGAGAAGAATACTTGCACTCCATAGTGCATATTTTGGCTGTGACAATTATCACCTTAATTGAATGGCCTGAGGTGACCACCAAATGTACTGCTACTGTGCCTATACACTACATGATTTTAAACAAGTGCTTTGCTCAGAGCATTGTTTACAATTACTCTTTTTTTCTTTCTTGATATAGCTATTACTGCTGTGACGGCAGGAATAGCAGCCTGGCTGTGGTGGATGAAGCTGGAGGCCATACGGGCTGAGTACCAGTGGCTGGTGGTCCCCGAGAAAAATGGGGAAGAGGCAGCAGCAGTTACTGTTGCTGGTAGTCAGGGCCCCAGCCAGACCCCAGTGCCTCCGGCCCAGCAACACCTACACCAGGGAAGCCGCTCGCCTTATTATCCCTGCTGCTCCCCCCTCGGAGACCATTTTCCAACGCTGCGTCCTGCGGAGGCTGGTGCAGCTCGAGCCCCCCATGTAGTACCCACTTCTGCCCCTTTTGTAACCTTTTATTTTGGTGCGTGGGACTTGTTTGGGTGGAGAGGGTGAGATTGGGTTTTTGCAGGACTATTATTTTTTATCTTTTTGAACATTGGACAAGTGGACATATTTATTCTGTTTTGAACATTGTTTGGGGAAAGAGAGAATTGTCTGAGGATAGGAGTGGGCAAGTTGTGGGTGGAAGGGGTGGGTATTTATTTATTATTTTTGTTAGGGACTGGGTTAAATAAATAGTTATGTTCAGTTCTTTATGCCTAAAATCTTTTTTTGGGGTGTTTTACTTCACACTGCTGCCTTTACACGGCATGTTTTCAAAATTTACTGATAGTGTATTCCTTTGAGTGCAGCATGTTTTACAAATCTGAGGATAGTGTTAACAATTATTTACGCAGTTAGGTAACCTTGTCCCAATACTCTTGTAGTCTCTGTAGTGCATTCTTCAAAATTTGACCCGTAGGAGTGGGGTGAAGAGATTTGCCATTGCCAATTATATTGCCTAAACTAAAGGTACAACAATGCTTCATAATTATCTTATCTGAACGGATGAAGCGAGGGCTGCATGGTTTCTAAAGGTACCATGATGGTTTATTAGTAGCATGCAAGTGCATTAACAGTGAAGGCATCAGAAGCAAGGTCCCACTCCACCTAGATGAACTGAAATGAAGATCCTGCACACTGAGTTGAGGATGCTTCTACCACGCCTACCCCACCATGTGTGAGAATAATCAATGGTAAAAATTAAGAAGTAACACCTCAATCGATCACACAGTGCGGGAGAAGAGAGTTAGGGATTTGATGACTGGATAGGAAAGAGATTTTGAGAAAGGTGTGACAAAAAGACAAACACAACACAAACACAATATTCACCTGGGAGATGATCAGCAGCCTGTTGTGGGAGGAATAGAAAAACATGGATATGTATGACACAGATAGCTTAACATTATGACAGCCCCAGTGAGTCCCAAGTTGTATATATCTAAAAATGTTCGGTCAGCTATGTTTGCAAAATAGTACATATAATAATTAATCTTGGGGTTAAGGTAAGATTCACAGTTCTAAAAACTAAAAAAAAGAATATTGAAAGAAAAATGATAATAGTCTGTCTTGCCAAATTGGATGGTGCATCTGCAGTCTTTGGGGATTGCCCTGTCAATCTTCTTGTGTGCCTGTCTGAAGCGGTCTGAAAAGGTTAGCATGAGTGTTATGGTGCAGGAGAAAAGAAGGCCTGGAAATGATTATTATCATGATATTGTAGAATAAAGAAGTATGTAATGGAAGGTAAGCTTCATGAGGAGTACTGTACCAAGAAGTCTCAGAGGTGGCAGAGCAAGAGCAAAGACCTTTGCAATCATCCAACAGCAATCACAGATAGGTGTCAGCATGTATTGTGATGATCTGACTTGCAAGTGTCATGTTCATCATAACATTTAGCCTAGAGCACTGCGTAATGTGACATTATGATCCATCACGTCTGTCTCCTCCAGTTTCCTACAATATGTCCCTGACTCAACTACATAGTTTCAAGTTCGAGCCAGCCAGCAGACACACACAGCAGCATTGCATTTCTCAAATCAAGTAATTGATGCACCTCTCACCACCAACCCACAGATTGGAGTAGGCCTCTTAGACTCGTCCTCACATCACCCCTGTTGATTTCAATAAAGTTGATAACTTCCTTCTTCTGGCAGTTAATCATGCTCTGATTCCGTCCGTCATACTCCAGTCCAGACTCTGATCAAAGATTATTATGTCCAAGTCCATACCAACTGCTCCAGAGAGTCCCAATCTCACTCACGACCCAATTGAGATAAAGCGACCTTTAACTGTTTATTAACAAGAGAAACACTGAGTTTATTTTATTTTCTGGACTAGAATTTTATTTGTTAGCTAAATGGACGGGTCGGTTCTTCTTTGACAAATGTGAATCAGAAAGCAGAGTACCAGAAAACAGAGCAGTGTGAACATTCTGGCAAACAAATTTTGGTAAGTGTGAAAGGGGAAAGAAATCAACTTCAGAAAAAAAAATATATCACCAATTATTTTTATGCCACCAACATTGTAAATCGATCACAACACAAACACAACTCAGCGTTATATATTTAAACAATATAAACACCCAGTCTCACTATCTTCCAGCACTAGAAATGAAGCATCACTCCAACCATCTAAATTCTCAATATTGAAACAAGTACCCCTCATATCAATTGTTGAGGCATATATAGCATTACTTACCTGTTCCAATCAAGCATAGTGGCACATTGCCGATCCTCTTCAATTCAGGAAATGAAACACACATTGGCCAGTAAGTTGTAAATCAAATATCTGGGGCCGTCCTGCTTGAGGACAAAAGAAAGGATAGGCACAGAATGGAGGCAGGCATTGTCTCTCAAATCTCCGTGAAGTGATTTTGGTGGGTTTGGGGGCTTCTTCAAAGCACACTGGTCCGACTACCATTTTGGCAATACATGTGCCTAAAACAGTTGAAGGTAATCAGTCATATTTAGACAGAAACAAATAATATACAAGAATAAAGTTCCCACAGCTAGCTATTATTTTTCTCAAAGCTGTTCATAGTAGAAAGTAGAAAGCTCTATGGTGCCCCAGGTCTAGTCAGGGAAGAAGAGTTCATCCTCAAACTCAGGTGGTTCACCCAGAAGTTGATCAGCAACACACTACCATGACCTGAGTCCAACCAATCATCACCCTCATCCACCACCTGTTGTACTTCAGGTATGCTATAATTTGGTGGTATAAAGTGTTGATTCATTTTGATCATGGTCAATCTCTCGACATTTTGGGGCAAGATACTGGTCCTTCCACTGTCACAATTACACCAGCTGCACTGAACATACACTTAGCAGATACACTAGCTACAGGGCTAGCCAGATACTTTATTGCCAGCTTGCAAAGCACTGTCCATTGGCACCTCTTCCCATACCAATACACCAATTGGTTTTGATCCAGATAGATCTCCGTTGGTTCGTCCAGGTAGGTCAGGACCATCGGCTCAATAGTCATTGGTGCTCCACCTTGCTTGAGCTCTGTTGTCTTCGCCTCTGCAGAGAACATAAGCGCTGTCTTTAGAAACCAGTCAAATACAGATTTTGCGGCTGTTGTTTCTGTTCCTGTTGTTATTGCTGGTGTTGATTTTGGCTGCTGTGAGCCAACAGCACTGTCTGCAGGCTCTATGGAAGTTGTAGGCTGCAGCCCAGAACTTCTGCCCATGAGTGGGCTTCTAATTTCCAGCCTTTCATCTTCTAGGTCTCTGGTTTGCTCACCAATCCATGTTTTTGTACGTTGAAACATCCCCATCTGAAAAAGGCATGAAAGTGGGCAGTAATTGTTTGTACCGTGGGTCAAGAATTGTGGCACAGATGTAATTTTTGGATGACACAATGTCTCTTTGGAGCCTTGTATTATTGGATAAGCGAAGGATTAAGCTCCCCACCAACCCCCGCACATCTGGTTTTTCATCCACAACTGCATATGTTTCAGGCACCTCCTTTAGCTGTTTCTGCAGCATATGCACCAATGAGATAGCTTGACCCATGGTACAGTCCCCCTTGCTGACTTCCCATGTGAAAATTTCAAAGGGAAGTAACATCTCTGTTAGGCATTTGACCAGGCCCCATTGGTCCATCTCAATGATCATGCCTTTCACAGTTGTATCCACTCTTTGCATGACATATTCATTGATCGGTCTGTACTGCTCAAACAGATGTTGTAACATGTAATAAGTAGAATTTCAACATGTTGCCACCTCCTGTATGAGGGCTTTAACTGGCATTCTATTATCACACTGGATAATCCTCAGCAGCTTGTGGGCTTTAAAAGAATGGCTAAAATGAGTACAGATTCTTCTGCATGTGGACAGTACGTTACTGTCTAGAGGTTCTTTTATGAGGAAGTCCTGTACAATGATGTTTATGCAGTGTGCCAAACACAAGACCCTGAAATAGCCACCATCTGACATGGTTTTAACTACAGTACTGCCATTGTCCGTGGCAACAAATCCAACGTTAAGCCCTCTGGGGTGCAACCATTCAAAGGCCTTATTGTTAAAGTCATCCAAGATGTGTGCAGCTGTATGGGATTTCTCCATGGCAAACATGGCTTCTGTTGCATGCTTCAGAGCACAATAAAAAATTTCAGGTGTGTCAGCACCTGCAGATATCATGTCTCTAATCCTATAAAAGAGATCCAGTGTGCAGTGATGCACATGTAATCAGTGGCTTGGCAACTGGTCAACATGTCTGTCAACACGTAGATTGTGTAGACAGCACTCTGCTGCAAAGCTTGTCCAATCAATTCCAGCACATCGTGATGTAGCGCTGGAACAACCATTCTGGCGAAATAGGTCTGACTGAGAACCTTTCAATTTGGGCAGATAGCCACCACAAATTATAGAAAACCCACTCATTCCAAAAAAGGAAAAACAGAGGAGGTCCAACGCTAACATTTTAGACAGCTTCCCTTTGTGCAAACGTGCTGTTGGGTGGTTGCGTTCATACTGCCCCTCCTACCTAAACATGGCAATAATAATAGCCTGGATTTTTTCCTGCTGGTGCCACTGATGCAGGCGACTTAGAAGGTGGTGGCAGACTGAACATGCGCCTTATTATATGAGGTAGGTGTTGATGTAGGCCGTACCTGGGGCCTTGTAAATATGTAAGCTGGTGGAGGTGGTGGTATCGCTGCCACATCTCTCTGAGCAGGTTGAGAAGATGAGGTAATATTTGACTCCACTGGGGCTGGTGGGCTATATCCATGATGACTGGCTCCTCGTCAGACTCGTCATCCTCCTCTTCATCCATAACTCTAAGGCTTCAGGAACCTTTCTTTTCACTCCTTGCCTCTCCTGGCGTGTCTCAGACTGAGGTGGCATACAAGTGGAGTCTTGATCATCAGAAGGGGG
Source organism: Pleurodeles waltl (assembly GCF_031143425.1). Classification (NCBI taxonomy): domain Eukaryota; kingdom Metazoa; phylum Chordata; class Amphibia; order Caudata; family Salamandridae; genus Pleurodeles; species Pleurodeles waltl. The sequence goes on from NC_090436.1 coordinate 1,000,221,340, forward strand.
GCTTGAGGAAGAAGATGGTGGGGATCTGGAAGACAGTGAATCTTGGGAAAGAGTGGCTTTTTCGGCTTCCTCTACATGAAGCTCAACATCCTGTGCTCCTACTTCGGAAGAAACTGCTATTGCTGGCTGCAGCTGTTGTTGTTCAGTGGCCTGAGTTTCTGGCAACCATTGGGTACTACTTTGAGAAAGAGATAAGACCTATTCAATGTCAATGCTCATCAGCGTTCCTGTAATTAAAGAGGCTGCTTCTGTGCCAAACATGGGCTTAAGCCTACTTTGGAAAGGGACCGCCGATGTGGGTGTGGTGCTTCCAGTTTGCTCCCGAGAAGCTGGTGCGGCGGCAAACACATCTTTGACCAGAAATGGTCTGGGAGACATACCAGTGGTGGGAAGGTCCTTCTTATCACTGGCTACTTTCTTGGTAGCAGCTTTCTTTGGGGCCATCTTGAAGCTGTCAGTTGGCAGTAGCACTTAACTTTAGCAGCTGAAGAGATGTCCGTGTGGTCGTGAGTGTGGTCATGCGTCAGGTTGAGCGCAGGCCTCTTCTCTGGCAGTACTGTGGGTGATGTCTCTTTCTCTTCATGCATCTAGAAGCAAATGCTCAAGAAGGATCAGTGAAACATAGCATTGTTGTTGCAGTTGCATTAGCAGTAGAAGCAAACAGTACCAAAGAATTGTTATTTAAATAAACATATAAATAATTATGATATACAGTGTATCCATTCATAAAATCAACACACCAACATTAACTTTCATACTACAACATACAGAATATAACTGTTAGCTTTGTCTGCATCAAGTTGGCATGTGACACTCAAGGAGGTGCTGATGACAAATGGAATAATAATAATCCTTGAATAATGTAATGTTATGAAATGTAGTGCAACTGTATGCCTATGGCAGGCATGGGGCTAATTGGGAAAATTATAAAATAATAATAATAATAATAATGTATGCAAAAAAAATCAAAAAGCAAGAACAAAGTTCTAAAAAAATATACTATTATTATTAAATTGATATTATAAAATTAAATAAAATAAAGGGTGTGAACAAATTAGTATAAAAGGATATTTGTTTTCAAATAGATTGCAATTGCTGATCTACTAGGGGAAGGGTACTACCATGAAAAACCACAGAGATTTGGCAGACAGGGAGTGGTGGAGGTGAAAAATGAAAAAAAGTATCTAAAGAAATATAAAACACTGATCATACAGCACATTTAGTAATAAGCATCATTGACCTACTGGGCCTGAATAAACAAACCCCCAAATGGCCGCCAGCCCCATGGTCAAAAACAACCAGCAAGGAGACATGGCCATAAACACATGCAACCCGAAAGCACACTGACTGCCTACACAAAATGGCTACCAGCAACATGGTCAGACAACAACCTGTAAGGAGGCATGGCCACCACAACAAAGAAGAACACATGCATGCCTAAAGCACACTGGCTGCCTACACAAAATGGCCACCAGCGACATGATCAAACAACAACAAGCAAGGAGAAATGCCCACCACAACAAAGAAGAACTCATGCAGGCCTAAAGCACACTGGCTTCCTATACAAAATAGCCACCAGCCACAAGGTCAAACAATAACCAAGAAGGAGGCATGGCCACCACAACAAAGAAGAACACATTCAGGACTACTGTCTGCCTAAACAAAATGGCCACCAGCCACATCAAACAACCAGCAGGATGAATAGAAAACAAAAAACACGTATAGGTGTAGGACTATAATTTTGACTATACAAAAAGGGCCCCTGGCCACGTGGCATGGGGAACAAAGACAAATGGTAGCCTATGACAAATACTCTCATGCACTGGGCAAAGAAGGCATTGATACAGGAGAAAAAAACAGCATTAAGTCAGTATTAGTAATTCCAAAAACTAAAATTAAAGGTGCTAAAAAATGTTACAACAACACCACACATCATACAAAGGCATCAAGTACTATATAACTCCCCATACACTGTTTGCAGAGAAAAATTTGAAATGCCGCCAATCAACATTTTGTTATCTTTAATCCAATGTCATCCATGGAGTTCCAGTTCCACAGACACCACAACAGTTGTTTTTCATCATGCACCCATGACTAGTACTGGGCCTACAGCTGCAAGGCCTATTACTATTACATTAGCAGGCTAAGCCACTTAACATTAACATTCAATTTAAAGAATATTGCAAATTTACAGAACAGAACATGGAGCAAATATAGTGCACTGTTAAACATTTTTCCTTTATAGAACAACAAGTACAAGTAAAAATATAACTAGGCAACAAATGCAGGCCACCCACCAACATAAATTAAAAAAAATGAATAAAAATACAGATAAATCCTGGGGCATGCCTCCTATTAACAGACAAGTTGTACAACACCCTTGCAAGTGTTTTTAACTTACTTGTGAAAACTCAAATACAACAGTCCTTAAATCCAATAATATATTCAGGAGACACAAAAGTGACATTTTCAGCTCTAAATCCAAGTGAAAATTGACCAGGAGATGGACAAAGCAGTGGGAGGAGCCTGCTGAAGAGGAACAGGAAATTGGAGTCTCTGGGGCACTTCCTGTTGTTGGAAAAAAAATTGTTCTCTTCATGCAACAATATCAATGCGAACAGTCACTTGGAGAAGATTTTTCACTTGAAGTTGTAGATTTTAACTGCTTCAGCATTGCCAGGTTGCAGCAGCGGTCGGTCGCGCTCACTCGCGCTTGCCTACATCAAAAAAGACGCACCGGAATTTACATACATGGCGCTCACACTCACTTTCGTCTCACATCTCGCGTGCGCAAAATGACAGAAAGCGTGCACCAACGGGGAAAAAAACAGAAAAAACTGCTATTTTGCGGAGTGCAGAGTCTATCGGGAACTCCGCGTTTTCCGCAGAATGCAAAGTTGCTGAATTCTGCAAACTCCGCAAGTGGAGCAGAATTTTTTGTCCAGCCCTTCTCCTAAGGCAGTTGTTTTCAAGGGGGAACCCCTCTGGTGCCCGCACCAAAGGAATTTTCTGTGCCATGTGCGTGGATGGCTAGGAGCCGTCCAGCTCACATGAGCACAGTGCATCAAACGACTCCCAGCCATCCGATACACCAAAGGGGTTAAGAAGAATGATCTAACTTATAACCTTTTTTTAGTGGTCTAAATAACAAAGAAGTTTCAAATATCACTTTTACTTAATTGAATAATTAAACATCACTGGAAGGATCAGTGGATATTGTTGAAGTGTGCTACTTATATCCATGTGTGGTTTACCACCCCAGTTGTCCATGACACGCATGAGATGTAGGAAAGAGATACGTCACTGAGATACATGATTGTGATCTGTTCTGTCCTGGAAGGCTTGACAAGGCAGCTGATCAGATTACTTGCTGGTGTCACATATCAACTTTTATTTAGAAGGATAGTAAACTTCAAAATATTAGTTGGGTGATAAGGATATGTTAGACCTGGTATCATTGACGTGAGTTCCCCTGACTTTTTGCCTTCGGACCTCCTGTTTTTGCTGAATTGGTTTATGCTGTCCTTTGGATTCTGTGCCCTTTACCACTGCTAACCAGTGCTGAAGTGCTTGTGCTCTTTCCCTAGAATGTGGTTACATTGGCTTATCCCCAGTTGGCATATTTAATTTACTCATAAGTCCCTAATAAAGTGCACTACATGTGCCCAAGGCCTGTAAATTTAATGATACTAATGGGCCTGTAGCACTGATTATGCTACCCACTTAAGTAGCCCTTTAAAACATGAGTCAGGCCTTCTACTTCAGAACCTGTGTGTGCAGTTTTGAACTGCCATGTCAACCTGACAAAATAACCGCTTTGCCAGGCCCAAACCTTCCTTTTTAATACATATGACCCCCCTGGGGTAGGCTGTAAGCATGCCCAAGGGCAGGGTGCACTGTACTTTAGAAGTAGGACATGTGTCATTTAGTTTTACATGTCCAGTGAGTGCAAAGCTCTTAAACTCATTTTTCAACCCTGCAGGGCCTTTCTCCTCCATAGGTTGACATTGGAGTTGCCTTATTACATCTTATAATTGTGACTTCCAAATTAGACGAGATGGACTTTTTGAGTTTGGTGTCTCTGCAATCACAATTTAGGATCACAACTTATGGTAAATTTGTATTTTAAACTGCAGTTCTGAAAATGCCACTTTTAGAAAGTTGGCATTTTCCTATTTTAGCTGTTTGATGCCTGTTTCCTGTCTATGATCACCTGCTTAGGGAGGGGTGACAGCTGGGCTTTGTGTCTTGATGGGCCATCCTAGGAAAATGGGAGGGAGGACCTGGAGACAATCTCACTTACACCCAAATAGGCTGTGTGCTGTCCACACCCAAAGGGCTGCATATCCCCCTGTAGTGAGTCTTCGGCCAGGGCAAGAAGGGCAGGACATCTGTGCTACCCTCTTTCCTGAGACTGAGAACGACTGTAACTGAATCTCTCCAACCCAGAACCCAGTGACTCCAAGTGCTACTTTGCAGGCCTCCTGATCTGAAGTTTCAGTGACATAACAGACTTCCAACCACCCTGTCCTTGCACCTGGACCCTGCCATCTCTCAAACGGCCATGCCAAGTGATGCCACCCCAGTTCTAGACCCTTGGAAGTGGGCCTAAGGTGCTTTCTCCAGTGCAACTGATGCATCCTCTGCTGTGGGAGCAGAATCAACGCATCGCTGCTGATCTCATCTACTGTGTGGGTCAGAACTGGTGCAACCAGGTTAGCATTGTCATTGCACTAGACATCTCGAAACCAGTGCATCATCTTCGCACCTGACATTACGGTGTTTTTCTTGGAGCAAGGTCCTCGCATCACCGTGGATGCAAGCCGCTGCAACAATGGCTAAAAATCTGCATAACAGCCGCTGCACTCATCTGAACTAAGGCATCGCCTCAACTACCCAATCATTCTTTATATTGACACGTGGGGAACTCTCACCGCAGCCTCACTGCATCTCAGAACTGATGCATCGCTGCTGTTGCGTGGAGAAAAGTGACTCAGCCCCTCTACTGCATGGCTTGGAACTGACCCATCGCTCCATTACCGAGTTTTAAGGTACTTTGTCTCGTGGGCCCAACAGGGACCCTGCAGCAAGCCTGGGCTCCATTGAAGTCGGCCCTAAACGTTTGACTTTGTCCGGGTTTGGCATGACCGGCTATCCCCGGTTGGTCTTTTGGATATTTTACAGTTTATTCTTTAAAACCTCATAACTCAAGTTCTACTTGTTAGATTTTTTTGCATTTTCGTTAAGTTTTATTTATTAAAATATACACTATTTTTCTTACTTGATGTCCTGGTTTTTGTGTGGTGTTTTCACTGTTTTTACTGTTTGAAGTGTTGCACAATTACTTTACACATTGCCTTCAAGTTAACCCTGACTTCTCTGTGCCAATCTACGAGAGGGTAAGCACAGGCTTATTTGTGGTTTGCTGGTGCCTTATCCTCACTAAGATTGTGGTTACCACTTGACCAGGGCTCACATGGGCTCACATGGCAATCAGCGAGGAACCCAATTTCCAACAGGGTATATCTCAAAAGCTGCACTATGTTAGACCTGGCTTGTTTTGGAATGGTTTCTCTTGACTTTTCGATTTCTGACCTCCTGTTTTGACTGTGTGCTGAACTTCATTTTTGCTGGCATTCGGACTGTGCACTTTCTCACTGCTGACCAGCGCTGTAGTACATGTGTTCTGTATTTAAAATGTAATACATTTGGTCTCTCCTCTACTGGCATTTTTGATTTACTGATAAGTCCCTAGTATAAGTGCACTATGTGTACCAACGGCCTGTAAATCAAATGCTACTATTGGGCCACAGCACTGATTGTGCTACCCTCTACAGTAGCCTTTCAAACATATTTCAGGCCTGCCACTGCAGAGCCTGTATGAGCAGTCTTAAACTGCCATTTCAACCTTGCAAGTGTACTCACTCGCCATGCCCAAACCTTCACTTTTATTACATGTACATCACCCCTAAGGTAAGCCCTAGTTAGCCCCAAGAGCAGGGTGCAGTGTATTTAAAATGTTGGACATGTACTTTAAAGTTCGCCATGTCCAGATAGTGAAAAACACTTAAATGTGTTTTTCACTATTGCAAGGGCTATCTCTCCAATAGGCTAACATTGGGGTGATCTTAAAACATCTTTTAAGTGTAATTTCCAATTCCAATACCACCTACTGGTAGTCTGGAGCCAGAGCTGGATTGAAAGGGATCCTTTTGCACTTTTGAGTGTTCCTTTGAAGTCACCCCTATTTCAAAGGCCTTTTTGGGTATAAGTACTGGACCTCTGACACCATATACTCAGAACACTTCTGAACTGAGGACATTCTGCCAGAAAGAAGAACTGCTGTGTTACCAAGAGGGATTGCCACTTTACTGTTTGTGCCACTATGTTGGCCTGCTGCTTCTTGCCTGGGAGTGAGAGGACTGGATTTATTTCTCTATATCCTGCAACCTAAAGTTTCTCCAAGGGCCTGCCTAAGTTTGCTTCCTGTTTCTGAAGTCTCAGGGACATCAAAGACTTCACCTGATGTTGCTACCAGCATCTGGGAAGCTCTGCTGTGAGTCCTGCTGTGCCAAGTGGTGCCACATCCAGTCCTGGGCCATTGGAGGTGTGTAGTGCTGCAATAAAAGAAACTGACACATCGACATTGATGTGTCAATTGCAACTGATGCATTGAACCCAGTGCACCGATCAGAACCAGCGGGTCTCGCTCCAGAAACAATGTCTCGCCGCTGCCCAAACCGAAGCTGTGAACACCGCTCGCCGACTGTGCGATGCAATGACTCCGACTTACAATGCAGCCCGGCTTGGCCAACGCATCGGAACCTGTACACATCACTTCTGGACATCGACACATCAACGACGTTGCCCAATCAGGAAACAATGCATCGCCCGCAATAGCGATGCATCCCCTCCTTTGGATCAATGCATCATCTCTGAATATCAATGCAACCAATGTACTGTCAGTGGGTCTGCATGACTCCTGTACTCGTCCTGAACTTCATTGCAGTCAAACTGAACTTTTGAATTTGCCCCAGTCCAGCGGACCAGATAGCCCCAGTTTGAGCTATTGCCTACTAAGCACTGCATTTTGATTTAATCTTGCAAAATTTATATCTCGACTAATGTATGTTAGATTTTTGTCATTTTGGTCTTGTTTTACTCACTTAAATATTGAATATACTTCTAAACTAGCATGGAGTACTTTTATGGTGCTTTCACTGTGCATGTGTACAAATACTTTACATCTTGCCTCTTTAGTTTAGCCTGACTGTTCTATGCTAAGCTACCAGAGGGTGAGCACAGGTAAACTTTTAGTGTGTATTTTACTTACCCTGGCAGATATTACAGTTAACTGGTCAATATTGGATAATGACTCTTAAACATGATATGTGGTTTAGTAGTATTTATTCACAAGTGCACAGGAAAATAAAAAGAAGTGTAACAAATCAAAAAGTGCAGGGTTCAGTCATAGTAGATGTAATCATCAGGGTAGCTGCTACAACATTTGGAGTCTCAAGTCCAAAACAGTCAACAGGGTGTGTCTGTGACACAGAAGGGGAACCAATCAGAAGAGGATCACTTCCTGGCAGTGTTGTAGTCTTGGCATCTACTCCCTCTGGATATTTAGGTGAACGTCCATGTTTGCAGGGGGTTCTACAGAGGCATCAGTGTCTGAGGCATGTCCTTCCCCTAGCAGGCCTCTATTCCACTAGCTGCCACAGATGTAGAAGGGGGCTGATGTTAAATGACGTATGGAAGGGGTCAGTGGTGTGGACATAACGTACCCAGGATGGTATTAATGTGTCTCAGCACCCCTGTTAGCTATTCCATGTAGGCATTCTGGACCTCCCACATTTGCATCACTTCCTGGTGGTGGTCCTGTTGCAGCTGCTTGATGTCCCCATCATGGCAATTACCTGTTCCATCATGCCGTGGGACTGTTGCTAAGCTTCCAAGACTTGGGAGATGGTGTTCTTGCCAGTTGTATCCCTAGAAGCCCCCATCCGCTGGCCCACACCATCCTTCCCAAGTACCCTACCCCACGTGCCTGTGCCTTTGGCACAGTTTGCCCACTCCCACTGGTGCCAGGTCCTTCTTTGTCTGGGTTTTCTAGTGTTGACTCAGGTACCTGTACTGGGGGGCACATGCCAGTAGAAACTGTCCTTGGCATACAGGTTTGGGGGCGAATGGTTGTCTGAGATATAGAAGTAACAGGACTGAAAGGAGTTTATGTAGGCAGGGTTAGGCTAACAGTTGTTGACTGACCAGGTGTCCCAGATGGGCCAGAGTCATCCTCAATGTCCTCATATCCAGGGGTGTTCTACTCACTGAGGGCTTCATTCAGAGGGGAAGTGGCTGGCTCAGGTGTCCTCTCCATGGTCACAAAGGCTAAGTGACCTGTAGAAGAAGTGGAACAGATAGTTACAGAGTGTATTGCAACATGTGGTATCAAATTTTGGCAGGTACACATGCTTTGAGCCATATACGGACAGGCTTAGCTTGATCCCTTGATATGACAGTGACACTTGCTTTCAAGTTAGGGGATCAGCTATATGGGATACAGACATTTTCTTTATCATACACCTTGCTACAGGATGTCAGAGTATCTTGGTAGTTGGATATCTGTTCACAGACTCATATCTTGTCTGCTGTGTGGCTTTACATTTTTCATGTTACCTCCCAGCTATCAGTGGTTCATTATTGAGTCAACAGACAGCTGCACAGTGTACAGTGGACATCAGATTAGGAGTAACCATTATACCTAGGCCTATGTATGACTTTACTCCAAGTACAGCACACTTCATATGTGTGTTCCCCCAGGTGAATATATTTCAATAGTTGACGGGAGGTTTAAAGGCCAGTTTAGCAGAGAACATGGATGTACTGTGTGTTGGTGGTATTGTACTTGCAGATTCCCATGGCATTGCTGTAATTGCCCTATACTGTACAATTTGTGGAGCATTCAGCTGGGTGTAGTCGATTCTTCAATTGAAATGCAAGGCTATTTTCATTTTTGTACACTTTTGTGGTGTTCTTAATGGTGGAGCAATGCCTGCTGGGACATGTAGTGCTATCAGTCCCTGTACTCACCATGCCATACACTGACACTGTGCCCCAGGTGAGTTTAATTGACATGTGGGATGCCAGAGAGGGGTATTTGGAAATTTGGACACAGGGGTGATGAGTGGTTTGGCTGTTAAGGTGGCAAAAGGTGATTAGTGAGCATGCAGGACAGAACTTTTGGGTGTCATTTTTGTTGTTGTGACTTACCAGAATCCTCTCCCCCAAGTATTCCTGTGAAGCCCTCAGGATGAAAGATGTTTAAGTGCTTCTCCTCCCATTATATGAAGGTTGAGGGAGGAGTCGCCAGTCTTAAGGACTGCCAACTGGTGCCTGACAGCCATAGAACGCATCTTCCCCCTAAGGTCATTCCACCTGTTCCTGATGTCCTCCCTTGTACGTGGATAGTTGCCTATAGAATTCACCCTGTCAACTATTCTTTGCCACATCTCCATTTTCCTGGCAATAGAGGTTTGCTAGACTTGGTCTTCAAATAGGTGTGGCTCTACTCTGATGATTTCGTCCACCATGACCATCAACTCATCATCTGTGTAACAGGGATGTTTTTGTGGGGACATGATAGTGGGGGACGATACAAAAAGGCTGAAAAAAAATGGGTAATGAGGTGTGGGTGCTGTGATGTGAGTGGGTGATGGTTGGTGTCTAATGCGTAGGGTACTAATTTGTTGCAAAGGATTGTGGGGTGTGTGTTTTATAGTACAGTTTGTAGGTGTGTCAGGTGTGTGCATGTGTGTCAGGTGTGTAGATTTTAAAATATCCAATGTGGTGTATTGTAGTACTGTGGTGAACGCTGCGGTCCACACCGCCATTGGTTTTCCGCCATGGAAGAATCGCTATTGTGATTTGTGGGTCGTAATAGGTGCGAAGGATTTTTGGTGGGCTGGCGGTGCTGTTGATTGGACTGCCTCTTTCTCGCCCTCCAGAGTCCTGGCGGTGTCGGAATTTTGGCTGATTATTGGCAGGCTTGGCTGTGTAACTTCTAATTCGGCGGTCTGTATGACCGCCAACATTGCAGTCTTTTGGCAGCTGCCACCACGGCGGTCTTCCCATGAACCCGCCAAAATCTTAATGAGGCCCCAAGTCTCTAAGTGGATTTAGGAAATCATAAGGAATAACTATTTAGAAGTGGCTTGTTTAGGGGGTCGCTTCAAAACAGTGACCCCTTATGGAGTGCATTAATGTTTTGTGACAGAAATGTTGTTACAAAACATTGTTTCACTGGTACCTAAAAGGGGGTGGTAATCCATTTTGTAAATGGGAAGTGGTCTCCAGGAGAATGGCTAAAAAGCATTTTTTGTGACGCACTGCCTACTCTTAAAAATTGGTTTTACAAACTTTTCTCTAATTTCGTAAATGCCTCCCATTTTCGTTTAAGGAAAACGGGCTGAATTAAAAAAAAAGAGAATGCTTTATTTAAAAGTAATCACAGACATGCTAGACTGACCAGGCAGGCCACCATCCTTGGGATGGCAGCAAATCTTAGTGGTTCGCTTTTGTGCCCTATCTCATTAATATCTATGAGGTAGGCCAAGTTGCGATCCACTACAATCCGGTATTCTGTGAGCTAATATAGTAGTACATAGGTTGGTTTGTAAAATACTGTTGGATTCGCTAAATCTTGGTGCTCTTTCAATTAAGCCAATGTACGTTCTTCTGGGCCCTAGTCACTACCTTCACCAGTACTTTCCTTCTAATCTGCTGCTTAAAGATGCAGTGATCTAAAACCTAATGTTAGCTTATTGATCAACAACCATCTGTCAGTGAAACAAATTATTAGGCTACTGACACGGACAGCCATCTTGGACTTATATTTCTAATAAATTAAAAACAGTCCAAGAGGTCTCCCATGTATGCACATATTTCGTGACACACCTCTAGTGAAACCGGGATTTTGTAATTTTTCTCTACAAAAATAAGTACTGACAAAGCCAATCGTGTATGAAGTACCTTTTGAAGGTTGAAAATTCTTGGCTGTGCCAATGCTTGTTGGGCGTTAGGATTTCTCCAGAACAAATATAGCAGCTCACAGCATGTATGATGGCACATGTGATCTCAGAACATTTCTGTGTTAGTGCTGAGGTCTTAGACCTTCTTCATGGGTCCCATGTAGTTCCCCTTTGATCCAAAATACAAAATAGCTAATGCCTATCGTATTGGTAATTTCTGGTGATGTAATACCAATGCAGTATTCCTAACAGGCTAATAGTAAGATCTTTTCTATTTTAAACAAGCAAGAGCTTTTTAAAATATATTTACCCGATGACTGTTGATGTTTATTGTATTCTTTAGAATTTCCCATACAAAACTGTTTCTCATCTATCGTAATTCAAACTTTTTTTGTAATAGTTTTCACATTTATGCTGTCCACAATATTATTATTATTATGATTATGATTATTATTATTATTATTAACGTGATTTTGTATAGCACGGATTGGCCCAAGGGCCTGAGAATGCTTTGCAAAATTACAGTTAACAACAATCATTGTGAGAATATATTTCAGATATAACACAGGAAAAGAGAAAAACAGAAAGATCACATGTGGACCCATAGGTCTTGCAGAAGTCTCATAAAAGTACCAATAGGTCAAAGTAATTAAATTGCAGATCCAGGTAGGGATTTCAGGTCAGGAGCATGTTCTTTATGGTTATATTTATGAAAAGATATAGCCAACAATTATTGTAGTGGCATCAGTGACATAATATAGAAGCTAAAAATATATTGCCACACAAACATTGTTGGCACAAATATATTTTTCCTATAGGTATAATGGTGAGTACAAAAATATAAAAAATTAAAAAATAACACAATATTATTGCTTTTCTATAAATAGACAGTATAAAATAGTACATTTTAAATATTTGAATACATAGCATTATTAAAATGTATATTAAATAAATGCAAGTAATATTTTTATTAAAAATAAATATATACTTATATAAACATAAACACATAAATACATATGTATGTATGTTTATATATAATACACCACTAGTATTAAAAAAAAAAAATTATATTATATTCACTTATCAAATTAATAAAAAATTACATTTTAAGAAATAATCACATATTACATAAATTTAAACAATATTAATAAATATAATAAAGTCTGGTAATAATGACAACATACTTCTTAGGGGTAAAATTTAGTATTAACATTCAAGTCACTGCAGCAGTAGGGAAAGTGTTGGGCTCCGAAGGGTAACATTTACTATTGCCACTCCAGTCTGTGCAACAGTAGGAAAATAATTGTATTTCAGAGGGGGAAAGTTTACCATTCCCACTCCAGACTGTGCAACAGTAGGGAAACTGTTGGACTCCGAAGGGGTAACATTTACTATTCCCACTCCAGTCTGTGCAACAGTAGGAAATGCTTTGGACTCTGGAGGGTTAAAATGTACTATTCCCACTCCAGTCTAAACAACAGTAGAGAAAGCGTTAGACTCAGGAGGGGTAAAATTTAGTATTACCACTCCAGTCTGTACAGCAGTAAAGAAATCAGTTCACTTAAAACACATAACGTAATTTAATAATTCTATTAATTCACCAAAAATATAAAAGTGTTAATATAACAATTGTATATATAACTTTAAGAAACAATTAAACATTGTACATAGTTATTGGCAACTATTAATTGATTATTTAAATAAATTCCCGACTATACTCCCACAAAATTAGTAGCCCATATCAAAATATAGTTAAAATAAAAAAACTAACAAAATTCACATAAGTTATAAACAATAATTATTAATAACTGAAACATTAATTGATAATTAATTATTAATTAAATAACTTCCTATTAAACTACCAACACAACAACCCATAACTAATATAAAACAAAATATAACACTAAATATTAAACAATTAACATAATTATAATTAAATTACATATTTTAATGAAAAATTATAAATAATTTATAATGAATTAAGATTTAGCATCCCACCCTATACCTCTACAAGTACAACAACGCATACCTAAAACATAAATAAAAAAATATAATATTAACTATATTTACACATGTAATAAGCAAATAAATAATTTATAAAGCGTTAATACTTAATTAATAGTCAATTACTACATAATTAACTTTCCACATTATATCCCTAGAAAGCCAACAACCTGCAAATAAAATAAACTTTAAAAATATAATAATTACACAATTTACATATTTAATTATCAATGAAATAATTGATAACTAATGATAATTATTACCTAACTAACTTTCCACCCTATACTCCTACAAACCCCAAAATCCACAAATCATATATAACATAAAACATAATTATTAAACAATTTACATAATTAAAATTCTAATAAATAATTTAAGAAAAATGTATAATTATTTGAAAATGAAGTATTACTTAATTAACTTCCAACCTTGTACCCCTACAAACCCAATTACCTCCACTTAAAACAAAACTTCAAATATATACTTTACACAATTTACACAATCAATTGTCACTTAAATAATTAATAAGAATTAACATTTAATTTTCATTAATTATACCTAATTAAGTTCCCACCCTGCCCTCTGCAATCCTCACAACCCACTCCAACACCATAAATTGCTATTAACAGTAAAATTACAAAATATAAATAACTTAAAATTACAAACTATATTTATAAATAAATGTTAACAATCATACAAACAATATTAAACATATACAATTAAAACATAAGTAAAACACATAAAGATACATAAAAAGTAATTTTTTACAATTATATTGTTGAAAAGGATATTAACAACACAGATATTATTGAAAATTATATGATTTCCCTAAAACTCGATATTTATGTTAAAGATATTTCTACATCACAATATTAATGTGTCACAATATTAAAAACTCAATATTTGTGTGACTCAATATTTTGATTTGATATTTTGTCCAAATATGTTTCTAGTGGACTCAGAGATATTGCTGAGCAGGTAAAATATGGTTTAAACTTCAATCTCTATCTGTTCTTTGATTCAGTACTGTTTGATCTGTCTTCCTCCTTGGTGTTTTGTAAAGTGGGCATAACAGCGAGAAACAAAGCATAACTTCTGTCTGTCCAAAAGTACAGTCTGCCAATGTTTCTGTTATTCTTTTCACGTGCAATGTCATCAGAAGGAGGGCTCCTCTTTTAGCCAAGACAGAAAATGTCCTCTCCTTTGGGTCTGTCAGGGTCGTCAAGTAGGCTGTACTTGTGATACTTTGACAAGTCTGGATTGACTGGCCAGGATGAACTGCTCAAAGTTTGGATACAAGCTGAAGATAGACAACAAGGTTTGAGAGTGCTATATTCATCCTTTGTTTGGGCATGAGACTTAGACTTGCTATGCCAGTTGTCAGTTCAAGTCCAAGATGTTGGGCTTCTTTCTCCCAGGCCTAGGCATAGCTAGACTTGGAGTACAGAGAGAAGTGTTCCTTTCAGGCTTTGTCTACCACATTTTTTCTGTCAAATTTCAATCTTTTCAGTGCACATTTGATTGGTGACATGCAGTATGTGTTGGAGTTTGGCTTGCACCACTTGGAAAGTTTTTATAGAAACAGTTGCCATATGAGCAGACCAGCTTGATGATGGTGTTTAGAGAGATCTCAGATTTTCAGTCCACTTTGAATTATTTGTCAGACCGAGGTCTCTAAAGATGTTGACTTCTTTGAATTATGTGATTTTAGTGGCAACATTTTTATTTTGTCTTCATCTAATTTTCCTGTCTGTTGCCTGTTTCTTCCTGAAGACCATCAACTAGGTTTTCTGTCTGTTGGTTTTCAGGTTGTCAGGCAGTATTTCTCCATAGCTACATGTTGGGTCTGTAAGCCTTTCTGTGTGTGTACTATGATGATCAAGTCATCAGCATACAGAAGAGCACCCATCTGGAAATCCTCAAATGCACGCGCATCTTGCGAGGGTTCTAGGACAAGGTTGCCCAGATCTGCCAAGGGTTATCCCAGTAGGGTAGCCATATGAAGGCCAAACTCTCTATCAGTTCTCCTGACAAAAGCATTTTAAAAAGGCTGCTGCAATACAAAATAAACAAAAAAGGATTATTTGTGCATGTAATGCATGTATGGCATGAAGAATTGAACACATGATGATTTACACAGCTAATGGGATAAGATGAGAATGAAATATTCTTCTGTGTGGCCCCAAAGGACTCTCTAATGTATATTTTAAATATTTGGTAAGGATATGTCTTGAAGGAAGCAGAAACTAAAATGGGTATGTATTCTTTATACTGCTTATTCCTTCCTGCTGGATGTTTTCCTGACTACATCGCACCACAGTACTAGACACTGTGGCAGGCACATGCATGGAAATATATTTTAAACAAGCTTTTGCAATGCAATAGGTTCCGCATGTCATTGAATTAGAACTATTGGCACTGTAAATTCATAACTGGACTTTTCTTGGCACATAAATTGGTTGACCCTGCCTCATAATTTCATCTTTTTCTGACATATAATTCCAGTGGCCCAGTATTTAACTAAAGCACTTCTATTTGCCTTCTTCCTCTATATTAAAACATATTCAATTATCATATACACCTTTATCAGAAATAAACTTTTGGCATTAAAGTGTAATGCTCAAAACAACATAACAAAAATATTGTGTGGAATGCATTGGAGGGTGAAAGGAAAGGGAGTTGGGAGTAAAGATGGAGAGGACAAGTGGCCTAGTAATCGTGTCATGGGCCCTCGAGTAGAAAGGAAAGGTGGACTGGAATTTTGGTAGGAAAACAGAGCAGTAGTTAGAGTTGAGTGAGGTTCAAAGGTCTCTGGGCCCTGATGCCACTAAATATGTTGCTCCATTGATAAGTAGGCCTCCGAAGAGAAAGCGGATGGGGCAGAAAAAGAGAAGCAAAAGAAATACAACAGACAAAAGGAAGAAAGAGAAGGGGTCCCACAGAATTAAAGAAAGAAAAGAAAGAAAGAATGAGAAAATGAAAGCACAATTAAGAGTGAAAACAGAGCAAATGTGTGAGAAAAAAGCAAAAAGGGAAGGAAGCTAGTGAATGTAAGCACGTCAGACCTTTTTAAGTAAACTTACAAGGGGACGCCAAAAGGTCGATTAACCTTTTGACTTGCAATTAAGAAGTTCTTACCATAGCTCCAGTACATCACCAATAATCGATACACATTAATCAACAATCATTAGTAATCAATAAAATCAATAATCAATGGAGTCAGTAATTATCACACACCATGACTTTTCAGTCATGACCAACCACACCTTTAGTAAAGTTTAGAATGTTTATTTCCCTATATTAACAAGGCTAAGGTCATTTAGATTAATATCAAAATAAAATGAAACACATATAAAAACAACACTGGTTGTCCAAAGCGGCAGAAGAAACGCAATCTAATCAAAGCTTGAATTACAACACATTCTAAAGTTACTGTGCAAATCAATTGCAGAGTCAGCTGCGTTAACGAGATGTAATGCATGTAGTTAAGCAGAGAAATCCATCAAACATTAGTCTTTTTGTCATAAGTCAGAATCCTCAACTAACACCAGATGAGCATCATCATGTTGGGCTTCATGCAAAACAATCGAGTAACACAAATTTGGAAAATCATCTAACTATGGTTCTATCAAAACAGCGCAGTTGGTACCTAGAAAGAATAAGCAAATATACATAGAAATCACATTTCAATGTATACCTATCCTCGGTATGGGTAGCAAAGCAGAATCAGTCTTCGTCCTCAGAACATCAGTCGATCAGCAATGCATCACGCTCTCAGTCAGGAAAATATGAGACCAATGAGCCAGAATGTAGGAATGAATTGTCTCTCTCCTAAAGTCTCTCTCATAATCTGCTAAAGTCTGAAGTCTTTTCCCTCTGCGGCATTGTTATATCAAAGTCACCTAAACTATCCCCTAATTCCCTATTGGTCAATTAATCGTATGTTCACACTCTATCCAATAACACTACTATACCAATTCTACAGATTCTAATATTTCTCTGTTCTCATACTGATGATTGGTTCGCCTTACGATGTTCTCATCATCCAGTTCGTCAGGTAACAATATTGTTGCAGCTTCCACTCTAGTCAGTATCTCCATTGTTCTTGTCCTGGGAAAGTCAGTCTCACACACATTACACATAAAATGTTGCATTAGCAAGGACATCATCTCCTAGCAGTCGGTTCTCACGAAAAGCTTCCGTTATGCACATTTAACAATACAATATACATTTCACAGTTTAATTCACTTGGTCAGCATTTTTTATTAAATGCTAAGAAATACAGCTTCTGCATAAGGCCTGATAAAAAAAGACAAGACACTCGCTAAGTTAAAGCCTACAATTAATAAGCTAAAGCATACTTCATAAACCTTAATATGACATATTACTGCATTAGTCTAACACATGTTTAATATTTCATAAGTATTAATCATTGATCAGTACATTTCGTTAACACTGGTGGCCATTCTTCGAGGTCACATTTTCAAATGCGTGCATTATTTTTCTATGTTATTTCATTTGCTGCATAAACTCATTATTCAAAATACATAAACACTCATTAATAATTTTATTAAAGACACCTGCGCTAGCATGAACGAAAGAAAAGAGGAAAAAATAATGAAAGTAGTGTGAAAAGAAAGAGGAAAATGAACATCAGAGAAAAAAGAGAGAGGGTAACAAAAAACAAGCAGCGAAAGAACCAGGGATCGTATGTACTGACACATTTCCCAGAGACACAGAATGGGAAAACCACTTTGGCACTTCGGGTCCTGACACGTAACTTGTAGCTGACAGATACAGATGGGAAAAAGAGGGTTTTATAGTAAAACGTGAATTGACAGATAAAGATAAGAAAAACACCAGAGAAAGGAATGAAGATCTGAAAAGTGAAAGGATGCCTACTGCACCAAAGGAAAGAGCCAATAAAAAAGACAAAGAAAGAATAAAGGGGAGGGAAAAATAGTGAAAGAATGAATGCCTGATGAAGAAAAAAGAGAGAAACGAAACAAGGAAAGAAATAACCAAGTTTTTGCGAGTTTGAAAGAGGAGGTAGCAAGAGGAAGGGAAAAATAGTGAAAGAATGAACGCCTGATGAAGAAAAAAGAGAGAAACGAAACAAGGAAAGAAATAACAAAGTTTTTGCGAGTTTGAAAGAGGAGGTAGCAAGAGGACGAGGGAAATAAAAAAAAGGGAGAGGAGAAGAAATAAACAGTTGAAAGAAAGAGTGACACTGTTAACATGTGGATTTTAAGAGCAGGAAAGAGAAAAGTGGGGGAGAAAGAAAACATTGAGAGTAAACAGAGTAAAGGAAAGAATGGAGTGAGATAGGTGAAAAAGACCCTCCCAAATGAAGATGGCAACTAAGAATAGATTTTATTGTCCTCAAACAGAAGTCAGAGTGCAGAACAGCAGGTGGCACTGCAGAACACCAGGAGTTGCATTAGCTGAGTTGTATGTGAACCCCAATACAGCATTATTGGGGAGCTTCCTGTGAAGACGGCTTGGTGTTCTATGTACTGTGAGAGGGTCAATACTGGAATGTGATGAGGTAGATGGTATTCTCAAATGGAATGTGTGGGGGAGTTGAGACGAGGAAGACAGAGGAAGAAGGACGGAGCTGTGCTGGAGATGCTGTACATTAATTGTGAAATAAAAAGATGGAACTAAACTACACTGAGAGACTCATCTTTACATTGGCGACGAGGGGCCGTGCAGGAGACAGGTTAAGTAGAACATCTCCACTCCTGGAAGCGAATACAGCTCAATAAATCAACTATTCAAGAGAAAACAAAAGAAACAAAAGAAGAAAAGAAAAACTTTCAAAAGGACTTTTAAACCTTGATTTCTTTTGGAACTGGTGAGCAAAATTATTATTACAACTATATTATAATTTCAAATCTGCTCATTTGTCCTTGGGAACCTTAAATATGTATATGAGGATAATCTCTTTAACCAACTCCGTGTGACAAACTTAATCGCATCGTAATAAGTAAAGCGGTTATTCAAGGAAAACAATAATAATCATTAAATCTCAACCAACGCAAGGCCGCGAGTCCGTAACGAACTTTGTGTATTTTTAAACTAGCGGACGCAGGAGGTGCATGCGACATGAGCGCCTGGTGTATCCAGCGCTCTGAAGGGATTCTGCCGTGAGCAACTTCCATTACGGCAGATTCCTGCACGGCTTCCTGCCGCGAGTGAAACCTTGCCTGGCTTCCTCCCGCGAGTGAAACTGTTCCACAATTGCAACGCTGACGCGGCAATAAAAAAAAAAATAACAGGAATACTTAAAAACGAGTACACAAAGAAAAGGACCTTACCTGTGCACCACATACTTCCTCACGTACTCTGCATCTTGATAAAAGCGAAGAAGGACTTTGTAGAAGCTACACACTGCAAGTGAAGAAAGACTAAAAAAAAAAACAAAGAAAAAGAGGAGAAGAAAAATATATGTAATATAAATAAAGTAAAATCTAACTATAATATTAAATAAGGAACTAAAGAAATATCTATTGAGTAAAAAAAAAAAAATCTGAACTATGGGTGATCAAAGTATGTCCTCACCACCACCCTTTTTACCTACTCCTGGGGAGCCACCTATTCCATGAAAACAGTGGAAAAAGATGTTTACTACCTACTTACTGGCAATAGGCGGAGATCGCTACAGTCCTATCAGAAGGCAGGAGATTCTGCTTCATCATTTAGGTATTGAAGGAAGAAGAATCTATGAGGACTTACCTGTGGTTTCCTTAAGTATAGGTGATGGTCAACCCTCCAATCTCTTTGAAATGTCCTTTCAAATGCTAAATTTACAATTTACACCAAAAACTAATTTGGTTTAAGAGCGTCATAAATTTTTCTCGAGGATGCAAAATGCTGAGGAAGATATGGCATCATATGTAGCAACCTTACGTGGACTCGCGTTGTCTTGCCGCTTCGAACAGTTATCTGATTCCCCGATAAGAGACCAGCTAGTAAGGTGTGCTTATACAAAGAAGATAAGGAAGAAACTACTATTGAAAGATCCTAATCTGGATGAAGCGATACAAATTGCTAAAAGAATGGAGCACACGGCTTTATGGCTACAGGAAATGGATAATTCAACTAAAGAAGGAAAACAAAATGTCATCAGTGAAATAAAGAATAAGAGTAAATTCCTAATTAGTGAAGAGAAGAAGAAATCAACAAGGAATTGGGAATACCCGAATCTGGGAAAGTTCGACTCAAGGGAAGTAAAATGCTATCGGTGCGGAGCGCCTGGACACACTGCATCGAGCAAAATGTGTGCTGCAAGGAGCGCAATATGTCGCAATTGCGGGAAAAGAGGGCATTTTGCCAAAGTCTGTAAATTTAAAAACAACTAAGGTAGTGGTCGCACAATCCAAGAAATTCAGGATGTGTGTGGAAACTTGGAAGAAATAATATTAACTGTGGAAGGAAACCTCATAGATCTAGCGCCTAGTGAAAGAACCATGAGTATACAAGATGTGACACTCAAGGTTGATCTGGAAAGTACAAATGTATTAGAGAAACCTCATGCTCAGGTGTTACTGAACAACGTGCCAGTTAATCTGTTGGTAGATTCTGGGAGTCTGTTTACCCTCATTTCGGAAAAGACTTATGAGAAATTGTGGAATAACTTTGGAAATGAGAATCTATTGGAACCGGATATAAAAGCTGTGGGGTATGCGGGGAAACGAATAGAAATGATAGGCATGATTTGGATGACAATTGTTTTCAAAGGGAGAGCAGTTAAAGGAAGGGTATATATCACAGACTTTGGAACTAATTTATTAGGCTGGCGTCACCAGAAAGATTTGGGCATAATTCTGAACCCTAATGCTAAAGAGCCTGTGATGATTATGGAAAAAGAGAATTGGTGAAGTAAAAGAAAACTCTTGTCATCTCTTAATCCAAAAGCATCCACAAGTCTTTTCTCCAAGATTAGGCATCATGAAAGGGTTTTCTCACAAGATTGTGCTAAAAAGAGATGCAAAACCAGTAGTTCACAGGGTGCGAGGCATACCTAACTTGATGAAAGACCCTTTGAAAAATGAAATGGACAGGTTGTTCCAAGATGGTATCATTGAGCCAATAGAGTCTTCGGAATGGCTTGCTCCAATTGTTGTAGCACCCAAGGAGGGAGGAAGGATTCGGTTATGCATCGATCTTAGAGATTTAAACAAAAATATCTGGGTGGACAGACAACCATTGCCAAATATTTCTCAGATGTTATCTATAAAAGGCAAAGGGTTGCATTTTTAGTGTGTTGGATATGTCCTCAGCATATCATCAGATTAAACTACATGAAGATTCTTGGCACTTGACATCCTTTGTGACCCCTCTGGGGGCATTCCGCTACAAGAGGATGCCTTTTGGATTAGCTTCTGCCTCAGCCGTTTTCCAGAGACTGATGGAAGAGATTTTTGGAGATATGGACAAAGTGTTATGCTTTCAAGATGACATTTTGATTGTGGGTAACGATGAAAGAGAGCATGACCTCTTATTTGAAGAAGTAATGTCCAGATTGGAGAAGAGAGGCCTAACCATTAAAGAGGAAAAATGCCAAATTGGAAAATCTGAAGTGACTTATCTGGGACACACTGTTAATGGGAATGGTATTAGACCTAAGAAAATCATAGTGACTGCAATCGAGAAAGCGCCAGAGCCAACTAGCAAAGATGAGTTGAGATCTTTCTTGGGTCTTGCAGAGTACTGTGCCAAGTCATAAGGAATTTTACAGAGATTGTAGAACCTTTAAGGAGATTGATGAAGAAAGGAGTAGTATATGAATGGAATGAGGATTGCAAATGTGCCTTTGAGAACGTGAAGAAGTGTATTTTGAGTGGCCCCATTTTAGGTGTTTTTGATGTAACAGCAAAGACGTATGTAACTTCAGATGCGAGCAATGTGGGTGTCTGAACAGTTTTAACGCAAGTAAAGGATAGTGATGAGTATATTGTAGGTTTCGCTTCAAGACGATTGCAAGGTGCGGAATTATCATATTCTGTAATTGAAAGAGAGGCCTTGGCTTGTTGCTGGGGGATCAATCATTTCAGGTTTTACTTATGGGGAGTGCCTTTTAAATTAAAAACTGACCATAAGCCCTTAATCTATATTTTCAAGGGCGGGCGTGGTTTAGAAGGGAATGTAACACCGCAAATTTCAAGGTGGTTATTATCTGTAATGGAGTATAATTTTGATGTAGAGTTTGTAGAAAGTAATAGAAATGTGGTGGCAGATTGTTTGTCAAGAATGCCTGTGGTCATGGATGAAATTGAAGGTGAAGGAGCTGAGAATTTTGTAGGAACTATTTTGGGTGAACTGGCCTTGAGCGAGAGCGAGTGGGCTGAAGCTAAGGCGAACGATTCTGTTATGAGTAAGGTGGAAAGTAAAATAATTAATGGGTGGACAAGTGAGGACGAACGATGTAGGTATGTGTCATGTTACTTTAGGATTAAGGATCAACTGAGTGTACTGGAGGGTAGGCTGTATAGGAAAAATCAAATTGTTCCCCCTGAGGGTGGAAGGAAGCACATTATTGACATAACACACCAGGGACATTTAGGACGAGGAGTAATGAAAAGGAAAATAAGACAATTGTTCTGGTGTCCAGGAATAGATAAACAGGTGGAAGAGACAGTGAAGAATTGTGTACCTTGTGGTAACAGTGACAAAACTAAGGTCCTAAGGCAAACTCCTTTAGCTCCCATAAGATTTCCAAAAAGACCTTGGGAAAAACTAGCTGTGGATTCCATTGGACCTGTATCCAAGTTGGGTGCTAGGAGCAAATTCATTATTGTGCTAGTAGACTATCACTCGAAATAGTTTGTGGTCAAAATTGTTGATCAGGTGAATACTGCAAGAGTCATAGAATTCTTTGAAGAAGTTTTCTTAGAAGAAGGGATTCCAAAAACTATTGTGTCTGACAATGGTGTACAATTTGTGTCACGTGAAATGGTGGAATATTTACGGAAGATGGGTATTAGTCATGAAAGACTTGCCCTCTTTCGGCCACAGGCCAACAGCTTGGTTGAGAGGGTGAACCTCGTGATAATGAATATTATTCAGTTGTCTTTAGGCAATCATCTCTCTTGGAAAAGAGAATTATGTAAAATGATGTGGACATATCGCACAACTCCACATTCAGTCACTGGGGTGTCACCGTTTGTATCTCTTAAGGGGAGAATGCCTGGTGTGAAAGAATGACCAGTGTGGTTAAAGACTGAAAGGAATGTGAGAGTGGACAGGGAGGCAATGAAAGAGAGAGTAGAGGAAATGCAGAAGAAAAATATTCAACAGTATAACAAAAGAATGAGTGTGCAGTATTGTCACATAGATAAAGGGGATTGGGTAGTGACAAGGAGAGGTGGAATAGTTGTGAAGGGAGACAGCAAGTATTCTGCTTCCCAATTGGTGAAGGAAGTCAAACGAAATGTAGTAATTTTAGAGGATGGTTCTTTCTGGAGTATGGGAAGTGTGTGCAAAGTTCATCGTTAAAACATAGAGGTGGTAATTACAACATTGGTGGTAAAAGGCGCTTACCGCCGCGTAGAAGACCGCCAATACACCGCCGCGGCCACGGAATTCCGCCACAGCTAATATGACACACATCTCGGAATCCGCCGAAATTCAGACACCCACACAAGTCCGCCACACCAAAGGTCAGTGTTAAACTGGCGAAAACAAAACCTCCACCTTCACGCTAACAGAAACCCACCCATGCTATTACGACCCACGAATCCACGCGACGGTCTTTCAACCGCGGTACTCCATTGGCGGTACACACCGCCGCGCTCAAAATACACACACATCTCCAAAACACCGCCACATTGGACAATTAAGAAAACACACACCTGATACACATACAAACAACACTCCCACATACCCAACGCAATATAAAACACACACCCACATCACCCACAAACCCCTACGACCAAAAATTAGTCGCTAAGGCCAGAGAGACAGCACAGATTAGACAATCCCACCACACAGAGTCACACAACACCATCACCCACACAACATCCACGCACAAAAAAACACACACCACTAAACATCACCATACTCATCAATACATACACCACCCCACACATCACCCACACCACCCCATGTCACGCCAAAGACACCCCTGCTTTTCCGAGGAGGAGCTCCGGGTTATGGTGGAGGAAATCCTACGGGTAGAGCCACAGCTATTTGGCTCACAGGTGCAGCACACATCCATAGCCAGGAAGATGGAGCTATGGCGCAGAATAGTCGACAGGGTCAACGCTGTGGGACAGCACCCAAGAAATAGGGAGGACATCAGGAAGAGGTGGAACGACCTACGGGGGAAGGTGCGTTGAGCGGGCTCCAGGCACAACATCGCAGTTCAGCGGACTGGCGGCGGACCCCCACCTCCTCCCCCACAACTAACAACATGGGAGGAGCAAGTCTTGACCATCATGCATCCAGGGGGCCTCGGAGGAATCGGTGGAGGAATGGACACTGGTAAGTCAAATCATAACTTTCATATCCCCCATCCTACCTGCATGCTATCACACACTCCCACCCTCACCCCCTCCCCTATCACTCCAACTCCTCACTAATGTACTCATAACACAAACCACACACCCCAACACCAAGCCCTGCATGACACAACAAAGCATGGACACCCATCACTAAAGCATGCCCACTGCACATACCCACAACACCCCCCCAACCATCATCACCCAACCCCCACACAGGAATGCTTTCACTGGAGTACACGGTCACCCACCTATTGCACACCATGAAACACACACATGCAATAATCATGCCCTTATGCCCCTGCAGGATCACGAAGGACCGTCACCACCCGGGAGGGTCCAGACAACTCCACTCCACCCACAGAAGAGGCCCACAGTGACGATAGCAGCTCTGCCCTACTGAATCCTTATGACCAGCCCGGACCATCGTGGGCCTGGGAACAGTCGGTTCCCCTTGCACAGGCACAGCCCAACACTGACCTTCCACCCTCTGGTAACACCAGCACAACACCCACCCAGCGGGCCCAAACCTCCGTACCCAGGACAGGTCAATCAGCGGTGTGTCCACCACTATAGGAAACCCAGGAGAACCCACCACCCCAACAACAACAGGGACCTAGGGGCAGTGGTAGTGGGCACACGGTCCAGGGGACGGAGGCACAGGAACACAGGGGAACTGGGAGGGCTGCTGTGCGACAGGGGGCGGACAGGCCAAGGGAACCCACTCTCCACGAGGCCCTCTCCTCCATCATGGGAGCATACCACCACTCCCAGGAGACGATGGCGACGGTCCTGGTCAAGTTTCAGGAGACCCCGCACCTGCAGGAGGACCAGTATTTGGGGTTCAGGGAGGAGCTCAGGACCATCAGCTCCGCCTTGGGCACCATCGTAGGGGTGCTGAAGGACAAACAGCAGACCTTGAGGGACACCGTGGCACTCCAAGGGGCCCCTGACACTAGCATGGACGATGAACTGCCCACCACCTCCGCCGGCGCTAGTGGACAGGACGCCTCGCCACAGGACCACCACACCAGCACCCCACCCCCTGCAGACGGACAACCACCACGCAAGCGGGCCCTGAGATCCAGGAACAGGACAGAGCAAGATGGCAAGACCCCTGCCAGGAAATGAGACCACCCTGATTGTCCTCCCACTGTCCCACTTTGTTACCCTGTCCATACTTAAACTGCCCCAGCTCCACTTCCTATGCCCATATGGGCAGTGCACCTGTGAGACTAATAGACTGGACTCTGCCATGGACATTCCTCCACCATCACCCCCACCATTTTACCACCCCCCTCCATTTTTGAGCACTTCAATAAACACCCTTGAACCACAAAACAATGTTGAGTCAGTCTATGATTTGGTAATATGTATTATCTTTGACATTGTCAAAATGCGTTTCTACTTGTAAAGGCAACATACCTGTGTCACACATCACAAGTCCTTGAAGGAGGCATGCAGATGACACACGTTGGTAACCACACTTGTGAAACCGTAATGGAAAGGAACAACTCATTCACCAAATAATGCTATGAAATTAAACACAGGATAGAGGAAGACGTGTGACAGTGAATGTAATGGTAAAAAAAGAAAATTTTCTCACCTGTGTGTCACTGGAAATATTGCTGTATGACTGACTCCCTGTTGTCGTTGTCTTCTTCCTCAGCTTCCTCCTCATCACTGTCCACAGGCTCTACAGGCTCCACAGCTGCCACAACACCATCATCTGGACCATCCTCCTGCAGAAAAGGCACCTGGCGTCGCAATGCAAGATTGTGAAGCATCGAGCAGGCGATCATGATCTGGCACACCTTCTTCTGTGAGTAGAATAGGGAACCACCTGTCATATGGAGGCACCTGAACCTGGCCTTCAGGAGGCCGAAGGTGCGTTCAATCACCCTCCTAGTCCGCCCATGGGCCTCATTGTAGCGTTCCTCTGCCCTGGTATTCCTCACTGGGGTCAGTAGCCATGACAGGTTGGGGTAACCAGAGTTCCCTAATAGCCACACACAGTGCCTCTGGAGTTGACCCATCATATCAGGGATGCTGCTATTCCGCAGGATGTAGGCGTCATGCACTGAGCCAGGGAACATAGCATTAACCTGGGAGATGTACGGGTCTGCCAAATATACCATCTGTACATTCATAGAATGATAACTCTTCCTGTTCCTGTACACCTGTTCACTCCTGTGGGGGGGGGGGACCAGAGCTACATGGGTGCCATCAATCGCACCTATGATGTTGGGGATATGTCCAAGGGCATAGAAGTCACCTTTCACTGTAGCCAAATCTTCCACCTCAGGGAAAATGATGTATCTCCTTACGTGTTTCAGCAGGGCAGACAATACTCTGGACAGGACGTTGGAAAACATAGGCTGGGACATCCCTGATGCCATGGCCACTGTTGTCTGAAAAGAGCCACTTGCAAGGAAATGGAGCACTGATAGCACCTGCACGTCAGGGGGGATTCCAGTGGGATGGCGGATTGGTGACATCAGGTCTGGCTCCAACTGGGTACATAGTTCCTGGATTGTGGCATGGTCAAACCAGTAGGTGACGATTAAATGTCGCTCCTCCATTGTCAACAGGTCCACCAGCGGTCCGAACACCGGAGGATTCCGCCATCTTCTCAAATGTCCCAGCTGACGGCGCCTAGGAAGGACAACAGCGACCACAGAGTCAAATTTAATCAAGGTATGTACCCACAGTAACACAGAAGACGACACCAAACACAAAACCCTTCCTGTATGTGTGTTGAGTGTAGGCCTAGCTATGTGTGACACAGAAGTAAATGAAGCCATGTGGGCCCCTGACATGGCCGCTGCCTGACCTCTACACTGGGACAATGGGATTGTGGGGTAACTGCGTTGCCGTTGCACACCGTCGCGGTAGGCGGTCGTAGACCACGGCGCAATGCTGCATTGGTTAACATCGGACCCTATGGGTCCCAGAAGCCAATGAACAAGTGCGCCGGCGGTGATGATACGCACCGCCGCGGACGTCACCGCCATTTTCTATCTGTTCAATCACTAGATACCTGATCTTCGACAGGAGAGGACCTACACTGCAAGTGCTGCTGTGACCTCGGACTGGAAGCGACGATGGCTGCTGCGTCTGGGGAAAGTGCCCCTGCCTTCACTGCTCAGGAGTTGGAGAAACTAGTAGACGGGGTCCTCCCCCAGTACACGCTATTCTACGATCCTCCGGACCAACAGGTAAGTACACAGGGAGCACATTGTATGGGCTAGGCCTGGGTGGAGAGGGCTGGTTGTAAGAGGGAAGGGGGCACAGTTCAGGGAACATGAATCCATGTGCCACATGGTAACGGTAGGGAAGGGGGACACTTACGTCGACGGTGCAGTTGGTAATGACTTCTCTTCTTCCCTTGTGCATGTCATGTAGGTCAGCGCCCACCAGAAGAGGGACATTTGGCGTGCCATCGCCAAGGAAGTCCGGACCCTGGGGGCCCACCAGAGACAGGGCACCCACTGCCGGAAAAGATGGGAGGACATTCGCCGCTGCAGCAAGAAGACGGCGGAGGCTCAGATGGGGATGGCCTCCCAACGTGGGAGGGGTGCCCGTCTCACCATGACCCCCCTGATGTCCCGGATACTGGCGGTGGCCTACACTGAGTTGGATGGGCGCTTGAGGGCATCACAGCAGACACAAGGGATTGAGTACAACTTCATTCTGCAGACTTTGCCCGCAGTGGAGGGGTCTGGGTTGGGGAGGAGGCCTGTGGGTGTACCTAGGCCAGGCTGAAATACATAGACTAGGCCCCTCAGTGATGCAGCCCATGTGGCACTCTACCCCACCGCAGTAGAGTGCCAAGTACATGTATAAATGCCCCTGTGGCATCCATGTGTGCAGATGTCCCCCATAGCCATGTAGTCCAGATTCCAGGAATTGCATCTGCAGAGGCCTGGAGCACGGCATAGTGCAGGCGGCTGCTGTGTCTGTATTGTCCGCCAACGGTAGCGGTATGCCATGCACTCAACCTGTCTTTCTTCTGTTCCCCCCCCCCTTTTTCTGCTCTCCCTGTCCTTTTGTGCATCAGCATCATCAGGCGGAGGTACAGTGGCACCGGAGCACGAGGGAGCTGCATCCCACATGGCCATGGAGGGCCACACCACGGACTCAGAATGCACCAGTGGGACGGAGGGCGAGGGGAGCT
Organism: Pleurodeles waltl; assembly: GCF_031143425.1. Taxonomy (NCBI): domain Eukaryota; kingdom Metazoa; phylum Chordata; class Amphibia; order Caudata; family Salamandridae; genus Pleurodeles; species Pleurodeles waltl. Next base: position 1,000,250,055 of record NC_090436.1, read on the forward strand.
TCACGTCGGCCACCGGATCACCAACCAGCGACACAGACTCGTCCGCCGATGGGAGCTCCCTTGTGGTGGCGGCACCATCTGTGCGCCCCACTTCTACAGGTACAGCCGCCACCTCCCCTACCAGCACCGCCCTCCCAGCAGCCCCTCAGCATTCGCCCGTGCCCGCTTCGCCCCAGGCACCTCAGGCCCTGCCCCAGTCACCCCTGCTGCCCTCAGTCAGGAGGCCATTGACCTCCTCAGGTCACTCACTGTTGGGCAGTCTACCAATGTGAATGCCATCCAGGGTGTAGAAAGAGAGTTGCAACACAGTAATGCATTCCTGGAGGGCATTCATTCTGGTCAGGCTGCCCTTCAGCGAACCCTGCAATCTCTGGCCTCAGCACTGTTGGCAGCCATTGTCCCTGTGTCTAGCCTCCCCCCTCCAACCTCCTCCACCCAGACCCAATCCCCTGTACCCCATCCCATCCCAAGCACACCTACAGACCAGCATGCACACACGTCAACACCCAAGGGAAGCTCTGGCAAACATAGGCACCATACAACCCACAGGCACACACACAAGCATCAACCACATGCAGACACACCAACACCCACTGCCTCCACTGTGTCCCCCTCCTCGTCGTCTGCCTCCTCCCTCCCAGTGTCGTCTACACTCTCACCTGCATGCACTACATCTACAGGCACCAGGAATTGCACCAGGACACCAAGCACCACACCCTGCTCACCTGCACTCACCACCCCCACTACCATTTACACGTCCCCTGTGTCCTCTCCCAGTGTGTCTGTGACACCCCCTCCCAAAGTACACAAACGCGGGCACCCACACACCCAACATCCATCCACCTCACGACATCCTCCAGTACCTGCACCTGCACCCGTGACGTCTAAAGTGACACCTCCTACAACCACCTCCTCTTCCTCCACTCCCAGACCCCCTCCACCTACCCATCCCAGTTTTCGTCAGAAACTGTCCCCCTGCAAAATTGACCTTTTTGCCCCCACCCCCCTCCAATTCATCAGTCCCGTCGTAGCGCCTCAGCCAAAAAGCCTCAAGTACCAGTGGTGCCTGTTCAAGGTGTGTGGAGTGCACCGGCCATCAGGTCAGGCAGTGTTACCTGGAGCCAAGGCACTGGCAGCCCACCCCCTGTAAAGACTCTGAAATTGGAAAGTGGCCGACGGGACCCTGTGAAGACTCCTGGAGGCAAAACAACTCACAGGGGTACCAGGGGGATTGCAGAGTCAGCTGTGACTCCTCCAAAGGTGGGTAAGGGCCAGAGGAAGTCTGTACAGCCTGGTGTGAGCATCACAGCGGAGAAGGGCGGCATCCTTCCTGGCGGTCGGGACGCCACGCCAGCACCGTCATCACTGGTCCGGAGACCACCGCCAGAGTCATTGCCCAGGAGGGCCCAAGTATCGTCACTGGTCAGGAAACCACCGCCGGAGTCATTGCCCAGGAGGGCCCAAGTATCGTCACTGGTCAGGAGACCACCGCCGGAGTCAGTGCCCAGGAGGGCCCAAGTATCGTCACTGGTCAGGAGACCACCGCCACCACCAAAGTCATTGCCCAGGAGGGCCCAATTATCGTCACTGGTCAGGAGACCACCGCCGGAGTCATTGCCCAGGAGGGCCCAAGTATCGTCACTGGTCAGGAGACCACCGCCGGAGTCAGTGCCCAGGAGGGCCCAAGTATCGTCACTGGTCAGGAGACCACCCCCACCGCCCGAGTCATTGCCCAGGAGGGCCAAAGTATCGTCACTGGTCAGGAGACCACCGCCGGAGTCATTGCCCAGGAGGGCCCAAGTATCGTCACTGGTCAGGAGACGACCGCCACCGCCGGAGTCAGTGCCCAGGAGGGCCCAAGTATTGTCACTGGTCAGGAGACCACTGCCGGAGTCAGTGCCCTCGAGGGCCCAAGTATCGTCACTGGTCAGGAGACCACTGCCGGAGTCATTGCCCAGGAGGGCCCAAGTATCGTCACTGGTCAGGAGACCACCACCACCGCTGGAGTCAGTGCCCAGGAGGGCCCGAGTATCGTCACTGGTCAGGAGACCACCGCCACCGCCGGAGTCATTGCCCAGGAGGGCCCAAGTATCGTCACTGGTCAGGAAACCACTGCCACCGCCGGAGTCAGTGCCCAGGAGGGCCCCGGCTGCCACAGCCCCGCTGGGCAATGAGGGAACGTCATGCCACACACCAGTGCCCAGTCCAGAGAACGTCATGCCACACACCAATGCCCAGTCCAGAGAACGTCATGCCATACACCAACGCCCAGTCCAGAACCGCCATGGCAAAGCACCGCTGAACAGTCTAGACACCGCCATGGCAAAGCACCGCTGAACAGTCCAGAGTCCGCCATGGCAAAGCACCGCTGAACAGTCCAGACACCGCCATGGCAAAGCACCACTGAACAGTCCAGACACCGCCATGGCAAAGCACCGCTGAACAGTCCAGACACCGCCATGGCAAAGCACCGCTGAACAGTCCAGACACCGCCATGGCAAAGCACCAAGCACCGCTGAACAGTCCAGAGACCGCCATGGCAAAGCACCGCTGAACAGTCCAGACACCGCCATGGCAAAGCACCACTGAACAATCCAGAGACCGCCATGGCAAAGCACCGCTGAACAGTCCAGACACCGCCGTGGCAAAGCACCGCTGAACAGGGCATGCACCGGGGAAGAATGAACAGGCCGCCACATCACGCATCGTTATCCCATGTGCAGCTGGGACAGTGACGGGACAGGAACTGTCACGGGGAGACTAATCCAGTCTGGGCACTAGTCCCCCTCCAGAACCAGTGGAGGCTGTTAGCTACTTGCGAAACTGTGGCTTTGCACTCCCCAAGATGGTACAGTGGGCAAGCCACCCACTGTAGAGAGTTGAGAGACTGTGGCTTTGCACTCCCCAGGATGGTACAGTGGGCAATCCACCCACTGTAGAGACTTGAGAGACTGTGGCTTTGCACTCCCCAGGATGGTACAGTGGGCAATCCACCCACTGTAGAGACTTGAGAGACTGTGGCTTTGCACTCCCCAGGATGGTACAGTGGGCAACCCACCCACTGTAGAGACTTGTGAGACTGTGGCTTTGCACTCCCCAGGATGGTACAGTGGGCAACCCACCCACTGTAGAGACTTGAGAGACTGTGGATTTGCACTCCCGAGGATACATCAATGGGCATGGAGCCCTGTCGTGGATCTGGCTTTGCACTCATCTGGCTGAGGTGCCCCCCCTTCCCTTCGCCCTGAGGTGCCTGTAGTATCTCAATCTGATGCCCCGGCAGTGTTCTCTCCATTTGTGCCTCGCCCATGCATTTTTGGACTAGTGGTGCACAGACATTGATATGTGCATATCTGCACTACTTCTCCTAATGTATATACTTTTGACTGATTTTATGATATATCTGTATATTTTTTAGACATGTATATTGATACATTACAATATTTGAACTGATTTTGTTTTGTCTTTGCATTCTTCCGGGGGGGGGTGGGGTTGTTACTGAGATTTTTGTGAATGCATTGGTGTGTGTGTTGTACTATGCGAGGGTGGGGGCGGGGGTGTTGCGTGTGTGTGTCCCTAACTTTTGCCTCCCCTATGTCGTAGGTGCAGTACTCACCGTTGTCTTCGCCAGTGCCGGCAATGCTCTTCGTAGATGAGTAGGAATACAAGGGCCGGTAGGATTTGTAATTCAGGCTCCATGGAGTCCTCCTTCCTCGTGGGATGTGTTCAGGTGAGTGTTTTCCCATTGCAGAAACTGTTTCCGCCGTGTTTTTATCCACGGTGTATCCGCCCCGGAAAAGGTGGCGGATTGGCGGGTTGTGATACTATGGGCGGTACATTGTCCTCCGCCTGTCTGTTGGCGGTGACCGCCGCACTGCTTGTCTGTACCGCCGTGGCGGGCGGAGTGTTAAAGTGGCTGTCTTTGTTGGCGGTTTCCGCCAGGGTCATAATTCCCTTTTTTTGTCCGCCGGCCTGTTTGCGGTATTACCGCATCTTTAACACCGTCCGCCAGGGTTGTAATGACCCCCAGAGTTTCTTAATTATTTTGTAGAACTTGTACTGTGAACTAAGGTTATTAGCTTTGTCTTATTATTTATATCCAATCGTGCCTACTCTTGTTCTTTGTTTTGTTATTTGTGATATATTATATGGGGGGAGAAGTGTGAAGATGGCTTGGTGTTCTATGTACTGTGAGAGGGTCAATACTGGAATGTGATGAGGTAGATGATATTCTCAAATGGAATGTGTTGGGGAGTTGAGACGAGGAAGATAGAGGAAGGATGGAGCTGTGCTGGAGATGCTGTCCATTAATTGTGAAATAAAAAGATGGAACTAAACTACGCTGAGAGACTCATCTTTATGCTTCCCTTCAGGATTGGGGGTATAGACAGAGCTGTGTCCCGGTCCAGTGCTGGAATAACAGAAAGGCAGCTGGTGAGGAATGAGAAACGGAATGCTGTGTAATTCCTGACATTGGAATATTGGGGTGTTGCAGGTTAGGGTTGAGGTGCACTGACACGAGGTGTATGTGGGCTGCAGTACTGGGATAGTAACGGGCGCACAAGGCCAGAAGTGAGGTAGGTTAATGGAGCTATGTGTGGAACCTATTATTTTTTGCCAGTGTTGCTGAGTGTTAGTCTGGAGGTGCCCTAGTGAAGCTGCGAGTGGGGCCCAGCATGGGAGTGTCATTGCCTTCGAACCACAGAAGCTGAAGGGTGTGTGGGTGAGCCTTAGTACTGAGAAAAAATATGGACTGAATGTTCGAATTGATGGATTGTGGCAGAGCTGTGGTGGTTCCCATCAACAGTGGCGTTGGATGTTAGACTTGAGTTGCACTGGCTGAGCTGTGGTTTGTTCTTTTGGGTCCAGAATTGGCTTGGCAGTGAATATTAGAATTGAGCTGCTCTAATGGAATTGTATGTGAGCGGGGTCCCAGTACAGGAAAGGTTGTGACTTTGCTGGTGTAGAACTGAGTTGCACTGATGGAGCTCCGCCCGAGGTCCCAGTACTGGAACAGCAGAGTGTACTGACTGTGGGAACTGAGGTACTCTGGCAGACAGCATGTGTGGGGTTCTGGCGTGGGCATGGCTGAGGGGCTTGGAGTGTGTGAACTCAGATGCACTGACGGAGCTGTGCCCGAGGTCCCAGTACTGGAGCAGCAGATTGTACTGACTGTAAGAACTGAGGTCATCTGGCAGACAGTGTGTGTGGGGTTTTGGCACGGGGGTGGCTGAGGGGCTCGGAGTGTGTGAACTGAGGTGCACTGATGGAGCTGCTCCCAAGGTCCCAGTACTGGGGCAGCAGAGTGTACTGATTGAAAGAACTGAAGTGCTCTGGCACACTGCGTGTGTGGGGTTACTGGTGCTGGCACAGCTGAGGGCTTGGAGTGTGTGAACTGAAGTGCACTGATGGAGCTGCGCCTGAGGTCCCAGTACTGGAGCAACAGAGTGTACTGACTGGAAGAACTGAGGTACTCTGGACGACAGCATGTGTGGGGTTCCTGACGCTTGCACAACCGATGGCTTGAAGTGTGTAAACTGAGGTGCACCGATGGAGCTGCGCCCCAGGTCCAAGTACTAGAGCAGCAGAGTGTACTGACTGGAAGAACTGAGGTGCTCTGGCAGACAGCGTGTGTGGAGTTCCTGGTGCTGGCACGGCCGAGGGCTTGGAGTGTGTGAACTGAGGGGCACTAGTGGAGCTGTGTAGGAAGTTGGCTCTGTATGTGCTATTTCAAAGTAAGGAATAGCATGCACAGAGTCCAAGGGTTCCCCTTAGAGGTAAAATAGTGGTAAAAATAGATAATACTAATGCTCTATTTTGTGGTAGTGTGGTCGAGCAGTAGGCTTATCCAAGGAGTAGTGTTAAGCATTTGTTGTACATACACATAGACAATAAATGAGGTACACACACTCAGAGACAAATCCAGCCAATAGGTTTTGTTATAGAAAAATATCTTTTCTTAGTTTATTTTAAGAACCACAGGTTCAAATTTAACATGTAATATCTTGTTTGAAAGGTATTGCAGGTAAGTACATTGGGAACTTTGAATCATTTCAATTGCATGTATACTTTTCAAGTTATTCACAAATAGCTATTTCAAAAGTGGACACACTGCAATTTTCACAGTTCCTGGGGGAGGTAAGTTTTTGTTAGTTTTACCAGGTAAGTAAGACAATTACAGGGTTCAGTTCTTGGTCCAAGGTAGCCCACCGTTGGGGGTTCAGAGCAACCCCAAAGTTAGCACACCAGCAGCTCAGGGCCGGTCAGGTGCAGAGTTCAAAGTGGTGCCCAAAACGCATAGGCTATAATGGAGAGAAGGGGGTGCCCCGGTTCCGGTCTGCTTGCAGGTAAGTACCCGCGTCTTCGGAGGGCAGACCAGGGGGGTTTTGTAGGGCACCGGGGGGGACACAAGCCCACACAGAAATTTCACCCTCAGCAGCGCGGGGGCGGCCGGGTGCAGTGTAGAAACAAGCGTCGGGTTTTCAATGTTAGTCTATGAGAGATCAAGGGATCTCTTCAGCGCTGCAGGCAGGCAAGGGGGGGCTTCCTCGGGGAAACCTCCACTTGGGCAAGGGAGAGGGACTCCTGGGGGTCACTTCTGCAGTGAAAGTCCGGTCCTTCAGGTCCTGGGGGCTGCGGGTGCAGGGTCTTTTCCAGGCGTCGGGACTTAGGTTTCAGAGAGTCGCGGTCAGGGGAAGCCTCGGGATTCCCTCTGCAGGCGGCGCTGTGGGGGCTCAGGGGGGACAGGTTTTGGTACTCACAGTCGGAGAGTAGTCCGGGGGTCCTCCCTGAGGTGTTGGTTCTCCACCAGCCGAGACGGGGTCGCCGGGTGCAGTGTTGCAAGTCTCACGCTTCTTGCGGGGAGATTGCAGGGTTCTTTAAAGCTGCTCCTTTGGATAAAGTTGCAGTCTTTTTGGAGCAGGTCCGCTGTCCTCGGGAGTTTCTTGTCGTCGTCGAAGCAGGGCAGTCCTCAGAGGATTCAGAGGTCGCTGGTCCCTTTGGAAGGCGTCGCTGGAGCAGAGTTCTTCGGAAGGCAGGAGACAGGCCGGTGAGTTTCTGGAGCCAAGGCAGTTGTTGTCTTCTGGTCTTCCTCTGCAGGGGTTTTCAGCTAGGCAGTCCTTCTTCTTGTTGTTGCAGGAATCTAATTTTCTAGGGTTCAGGGTAGCCCTTAAATACTAAATTTAAGGGCGTGTTTAGGTCTGGGGGGTTAGTAGCCAATGGCTACTAGCCCTGAGGGTGGGTACACCCTCTTTGTGTCTCCTCCCAAGGGGAGGGGGTCACAATCCTAACCCTATTGGGGGAATCCTCCATCTGCAAGATGGAGGATTTCTAAAAAGTTAGAGTCACCTCAGCTCAGGACACCTTAGGGGCTGTCCTGACTGGCCAGTGACTCCTCCTTGTTATTCTCATTATTTTCTCCGGCCTTGCCGCCAAAAGTGGGGGCCGGGGCCGGAGGGGGCGGGCAACTCCACTAGCTGGAGTGTCCTGCGGTGCTGTGACAAAGGGGTGAGCCTTTGAGGCTCACCGCCAGGTGTTACAGCTCCTGCCTGGGGGAGGTGTTAGCATCTCCACCCAGTGCAGGCTTTGTTACTGGCCTCAGAGTGACAAAGGCACTCTCCCCATGGGGCCAGCAACATGTCTCTAGTGTGGCAGGCTGCTGGAACTAGTCAGCCTACACAGATAGTCTGTTAAGTTTCAGGGGGCACCTCTAAGGTGCCCTCTGGGGTGTATTTTGCAATAAAATGTACACTGGCATCAGTGTGCATTTATTGTGCTGAGAAGTTTGATACCAAACTTCCCAGTTTTCAGTGTAGCCATTATGGTGCTGTGGAGTTCGTGTAAAACAGACTCCCAGACCATATACTCTTATGGCTACCCTGCACTTACAATGTCTAAGGTTTTGCTTAGACACTGTAGGGGCACAGTGCTCATGCACTGGTACCCTCACCTATGGTATAGTGCACCCTGCCTTAGGGCTGTAAGGCCTGCTAGAGGGGTGTCTTACCTATACTGCATAGGCTGTGAGAGGCTGGCATGGCACCCTGAGGGGAGTGCCATGTCGACTTACTCATTTTGTTCTCACTAGCACACACAAGCTGGTAAGCAGTGGGTCTGGGCTGAGTGAGGGGTCTCTAGGGTGGCATAATACATGCTGCAGCCCTTAGAGACCTTCCCTGGCATCAGGGCCCTTGGTTCCAGAGGTACCAGTTACAAGGGACTTATCTGGATGCCAGGGTGTGCCAATTGTGGGATCAATGGTACATTTTAGGTGAAAGAACACTGGTGCTGGGGCCTGGTTAGCAGGGTCCCAGCACACTTCTCAGTCAAGTCAGCATCAGTATCAGGCAAAAAGTGGGGGGTAACTGCAACAGGGAGCCATTTCTTTACAAGCTGCAAGTGGGATCCCAGTATGAAGCATAAGTGGGCACTGTCTCTAAGGTTTGCGGAGCTCTGGTAGAGTTGGTAAAGTAAATCCAAGCCAAGGAAGGGCAGCAGCCAGGCAGTTGAAAGAGGGTGCAGAGAGCCCACAAAGACGAAATGTGACCAAGATAACAGCCTGATTTATAGCCTTGTTTACAGCTAAGATCAGAGCAAGACTACTTTGCAAATGAAAAGGGAAGCTTCCCTGGAAAAGAGCAAGAAAAAAAGTTTTAAAAAGTCCCCTACAGAATAAATAAACAGGACAAAGTGTAATTATACAGTAGTTGGTCCCTGCTTCCACGCAGAAGACGGAGGGACAAAGAGGAACAACTGACCACTAGCAAGCAAGGATTTTTAAATGACACTGAAACTAACAAATAAAATAGCTGGAAGACCAAAGAAGAAGTATACTTAAAAGTATACAAGAGGTCCTATGCTGACCCTCGACCTAAAAAGAGAAGCAGACAGGGCCATGAGGGGTTTGATCGCTTTTGTAGAGAAAAAAGAAAATTGGAGTGGTATAATGAAAAAATATGCACACCTTAAGTGGAATGCGGGAAATGATGCTAAAGTCAGTTTTATATCTGTATACAGGTTGCCCCTTTTCAAGAATCTCCCGATATTGCTCTACCCACGTACAAAACAGAACAATACATAGGAAGAGCAGTATATTAAAAGAAACATCCACGCAGGGAGTGATTAAATGGGGAATCCTTCAAACTATTTTCCACAAGAAAAATGTAGGAGGGGATTTCACTGTGGGAATGACATTGCCTCGTGGAGGCATGGTATGGTATCATATAATAAAAGTAGGACACATGGAAAGGGGCTTTGATTAGAAAAGATGACATGTTTAACCATGAACAGTTAGAAATTATGTTTTCTGAAGCGTGAGCCTTGAGATGGTAATTGCACCTCGTAATCCAACACCTGCTAGTAAGAGCACACCCTAACCTTGCTCCTGATAACACCAGACCATGTAAAACGTCAAAATTGTGCCTGATTTGAAGAAGTGCCTTACTGAATGTGATGCCAAGAATGACTTGGCACAACTGAGGTATATTTGTCATTTTTGTGGTTTTGTTTGTAAACCACTTAATCCCCCATCCTCCCACGTGAAGCTTGAAGAGGACTCCAGAAATACAAGGAGAGATCCACGTGAATGAGTGGGTTTCTTTATTAGCCTTGTTTGTCCAGAAAGATGTGCTTTCTTTATGTTGAAATTGTACAATACCATTGTCTGTTGGAATTTTTATGTATTTGGAGGAAATTACGTCTGCTATGCACCCTGCAAAGAAGCGCACGTGAATGAATCAGGTAAGAGGAAATCCGCTGAACCACTCAAAGGTTAAATGGGGATACCTTGGAAAGTTTCACATGAGTCAACAACACTCAAAGAAAACTACACCTTCACACCTACAAACTGGCAAACCTGTAAGGAAGTATTTAGGCGGTGATTCTAACCGCGGCGGGCGGCGGTCGCCGCCCGCCATGCGGTTACCGCCAAATGACCGCACCGCGGTCACAAGACCGCGGCGGCCATTCTGGCTTTCCCGCTGTGCTGGCGGGCGACCGCCAAAAGGCCGCCCGCCAGCACAGCGGGAAAGACCCAGCAATGATGAAGCCGGCTCCGAATGGAGCCGGCGGAGTTGCTGGAGTGCGACGGGTGCAGTAGCACCCATCGCGAATTTCAGTGTCTGCTAGGCAGACACTGAAATTCTTTTTGGGGCCCTCTTACGGGGGCCCCTGCAGTGCCCTGGGAGACCCGCCAGGAACAGGATGGCGGTAGGGGGTGTCAGAATCCCATGGAGGATTCTCAAGGGCAGCGGAAAGTCGGCGGTACACCGCCGACTTTCCGTTTCTGGCCGCGGCTGAACCGCCGCGGTCAGAATGCCCAGCGGTGCACCGCCAGCCTGTTGGCGGTGCTACCGCGGTCATTCGCCCTGGCGGTTTTTACCGCCAGGGTTAGAATGACCCCCTTAGTCTGTGGTTTATACAATGGGAATTCTGTGCTCCGAAGCATGACACTCCTGCCAGACAAAAAGTAATGGAGGATTTCTACCACTTTAGCTGCAATGACCGTGAGATGATTTTATCACCATAGAAACTGCTCTTGGATCTAAAAGCAACATGATAAAGTCAACCACGTCCGGTCTTGGGCATTCGTTTTTAGCAATCAAGTTGGGCCTAAAATTGTAAATTGTTTCTTATTCATATAATGTATATATTTATTTTGAATATTTAAAAGGGGCAATGTTTAGTACAAGCCTTAAAGTGTCCAATTAGGTTCTCATTATGAGTGAGGCAGGGGAGAATTACCTCATAGACTTGCACTCTGTCTGATTCCAATTGTGTCCATACCATGTTTTTCTGGATGTCATCCGAATTTTCAGTGTGGTAATTCGAAACAGTAAAATCACATGAAATTTTGGATGTATCAGCAGCAAAGCCTCCTTCGGGTATTTTTTATTCTCACCTAACGGAGCATAAAATGTCCCTCCTTTCCAGAAAACACCTTCCTTTTTCCCTTGCCTACTCCCCACAGACCCACTTTGCCACCTCCCCACTCAGAGGTCCTCACATACATTTACTGCCTGTTTAAAGCTGGAGGGAAATGTATGCATTAAACCCCATGGAAATGGGAATTGTGGAATTCAATTTCATACAGTAATTCCCATTCCATGGGGTTTAACTTGTAATGGCATTGTACAGGGGTAGACTGACCACACAGTAACTGTGAAATCATATCCAATTTCAAGGTGTCCCCAGTACCATGCAACACTGAGTGAGGTTCTCAGATAACTAAGGGCCCGATTAGGAGTTTGGCAGCAAAGTCACCGCTGTTGAAACAGCATTGTCTTCCCTGACCGCCAACTCAGCAGTCCACCAGCCCAATTATGATTCAAACAGGTGCATAGGCGAAAGACTGCAGTGGTACCGTCGTTACCACCAGGCAATTCAGACGGCGATTGCAGTGGTCGAAGTTAATGTAGATGTCTGAGGGCAGGCTGCCAGGTCCACCACAGGTCCAATCTCGATGTCCCTTGCCACTGATATGACTACGGCAGCAAAACCTCCACAACGGAGCTGGCAGAAAAGGAGTGATAAAAATCGGAAACTCACCTTTTCTCACCTTTGCACATCCTCTGCCGTCATGGAGCCGATCGTACACATCCTAGTGCTGCTGGTGCTGCTTGATGACATCCAAAACTCACACCGTTTGGGGACATAACAGATGGTAATTCCTCATCTCACCCGTTTCCATTTATTTTCCAGTTAACAGATGACAAGCAGGTCAATATAAGGTTCATGGGGGCCCTGGGCTAAACCTGTGATGTGGCCATCTCACTGACACTGAACAGGGACACTTTTTTATATTTTAAATGTGTCCCCCAAAAATTGACAGGGATTGAAACGTGTGTCTACAATAAAGTAACACAGCAGCAGGTCCTCACTAACATCACAGCAAATAATCACTGTGACACCCTCCCACTTCTCTCAGGCTTTCAACACATACCTAACATATATCATAGGCAGAAGTGCCAGCCAAATGAGGTTTGCATTGCACAAGACTAGTTGAATCATTTTAACATTTGAAAAACATCCAAAACAGTGTTAGATACATCCCACATATACATCCATGCAACAGTGCCCCTTAACCTATGTAAGTCCTGCATTGGTCCCAAAAGTTAAATATACAAACAACACATAGGTCACCATTAAGTGTGAAAATAACACACCTGCAGTCCCACATCCCAATGTTACAAAGCTCAGAAATTAGGTGGGGCAAGTGCTCAGCACCATAAAGAAGGCCTGCCCAGAAAAGTGTATCACCAACACATACCATTACCATCTGTGCCTGTATATAACAAAGTCCACCACAAATATATATTGAGTAAAACCTGCCATAATGTGTAGACACACAGACATTGTGTCACAATCCAACTGATGTAATATTAGTAGGTTCCCAAAACTAGGTAGGGAAAAGTAGAACAAATACTAATGTGTACCAGCAATTTTTTTTATTTATTTATTTCTGAACAAAAATGCCTGTATGGCAAAGGACAATGGCCAGTCCAATCCACAACTATGGTGTGCACAGTGCTGTGCTTCCAAACTTGCCTCATTAGACACTTCCAGGGTAACCTCCTCACAAAGGAGCATACATTTGGCAGGGCAAGCACCTCTAAGATTTCATTTGGGATGGGGATATTTGGGTTTGGGAAGGGTGGACTTGGTATGGGAAGTGGTGGGTTTGGAAGAGAAACGTGTGGATCAACGTTTGGTGGGGTCTGCGAAGTGGAAGGGGTGGACAAACATTTTCAAGGGGTACCCTGAGACCTGGAAGGGGTGGATGGATGTATACTGGGGGTTGGTTGGGAGGTGGGAGAAGTGGTCTCGGGTGTGGGAGAGGTGGTCTTGGGTGTGGGAGGGCCAGGAACCTTTTTGGGAGTAAGGGTTTGAGGTTTGGGAGGGTTCAGGGCCACGGAAAAGGAAGGGTCCTCAATAGGGAACTCATGAGTGGGAGGTGTGGGATCTTAGAGGGACCGAGTGAGTAAGATGTGCTTAGGTCTGTTGTAGGTGCAGGTGCATGGGTGTCTGGTGAACATGCTGCAATTATGGGAATGTCTTTCGACCATGGTGTGTGTTGGGTGCTTGCTTGTGTGCGTCTGTGTTTCTTTGGTGTGTATGAAGTGAACGTTGAATCAGTGGTGGTTGCTGCTGTGGAAGTGGTGGGTGTGAGTATTGTGGATGTTGATGTGATGGTGACTGCGGGTGTGGTTGTGTGTGATGTGTGAATGGACGTGATGAACGAGGGTGCATGTGGGTATGGTTTTGTCCGTACTGGTTGTGGATCTGGTAGTGGGGGCATGTTGGGTGCAGGTGTGTGTAGTATCATCTGCGCTCTGTGTGGATGTGATGGGAGAGTGGTGTGAGTAAGTGAATGTGGTCTTGTCAGTGGTTGGTATGGTGGTGAAGGCAGTGATGGAGTCTGTGGTGGCGGTGGTGGGTGTAGTGTCTAAGGGCCTTATTATGAGTTTGACGGTCCCACCATGGGACTGCCTAACTCACAGGAAGGATGCCACTACCATAGCGGTGACATTACCCCCAAGCTCATTACAATGTTTCCGCCAGGCTGACTGGCAGGAACATTGTAGTACATATTCCCGCCGGGCTGACTGGCAGGAACAGTGTTAGGATGTTGGCCTCAGCTCCTTTAAGGGAGCTGAGGCCAACATCCTAACACTTAAGCACCCTCGGAATGCACACTGTCTGCAAAGCATAGCAGACATTGTGAATTCCGAGGGTGCTGGGAAGGGGGGCCCCCAGCACTGGCTTTCTGCCAGCCTTCTCATGTCAGGCTCCCTGCCATGAAAAGGCTGGCGTAAAGGAGGCTTGTAATCAGCCAACTGGTATAGAGTTCAGCATCGCAATGGCTGGTTTCAAGCCTGACCGCCATCACCCTGTTGGAGTCTTTAATCCTGATGGGGATGGCGGTCTTTAGGCTGGTCCAGCTTCCAATCTTGTAATGTTATGGCCAGACCACCACACCCACGGTGGTCCGACAGCCACTGCAGGGCTGGTGGTCATAGGACCGTCAATCTCTCAATGAGGTCATAAGTGTTTGGATGTATGCCTGTTTTTTGGGGGGGGGTTGTGCCTGTGGGTGGATGTGCTGCTTGCGTCTGTATGGGTGTGTGAGTGTAAATGTTTGCATGTGCTTTGGACAGGTTTGGGAATATGGTATTGGTATGGAAAATGGGGAGGGGCACTAGGTTGGGGGGGATAGGAGACTCTGCTGACGGATGAGGCCAGAGCCTACAAAGATCTCTGTAAACCAGACCAGTGCACTATGAATGTCTTCCAGGTAGGATACCATCTGCTGCAGATGGCTGCCTTGCACCTGGATGGTTTTCAGAATGGCTGTCTGACCCACAGAGATAGTATTTAGTAGGTCAATACCTTCTTCACTCTGCACAGCCTGGGTCAGGCTGAGGTTTCTGGACCAAAGGAGGCTGCCCTCCTCTTAGGAGAGCGGGCCTGGCCAACTGAGTGGGGTGCAGCAGGAAGGGTGGAGATGGAACTGGTGGGACCACACAAGGAAGAAGATGGTATTGATCCTGTGAGAGTGTCCACTGGAGGAGGACTCGGATGATGAAGAGCTTAAGCTAGCATCCTCCATGGCACTCTCTGCACTCTCTCGGCCACTGGGACTCTCAGTGTCCTGAGACTTGTACTGAGAACTACTGTAGCCATCTGCTTCCCCAATGACTTTGGCACTGTCTGCTTCACTTGCCCTGCTGATCCTGAAATGACACATTAAAAATAGTTGATTGCATCTGCTTGAACACACCTGACCACCAGCTTCAAACACAAAAGTTTAAAGAAGAGCACAGACGACTGCAGCTGCATGGCTTACTACATGGCCTTCAGCGTTAGCAGTAGCACTTGCATGCATGCTAGATTAGCAGAAAATTGTTGATCATAGTGATGTTATAACCTGAAAAAGATCAAATACCATGATATAACTTGTCAACATTCCATCCTCATATATATAGTAGGAAAGTTGACCATCCAGTATTCTTTGGCCCTAGTGGCATACCATTCTGAACTGATGTCATGCAATATGATGACTAACAATAAGATATGTCTACAGTGTCCACACAACCTCCAGAATTTTCAGAATGCTCATTTCCCCAAAAGAAACATCATGATGTAATGATCAGCAAGTCAGTCAGCAAGGTAAATGCGATAAGTGCTGTGGCACAAATCATGCCACATGCAAAGGCTCTGATATCATTTTTCTGTTGGTACTTAATCATATATCCATTATCATACATTCCTCCTAAAAGCCAAAACACCTTTGAGATTTGATGTATGTTGATGAATATTAATGCCACAAAGAGGTGTACATAGTTCAGTCTCGATAGGACTGCACAACACTGCACCATTTGGTATATGAAACACCTATGGCCTTGTAAAAATCAGTGCATACTCTCACATATGATCCCAACATTGCCACATATCACTCCCTGATGCATGTCATCAGTCAGTGAATGTACCATGAAACGGTGTTGCAGATGAAACAACAACAGAGAAAGGTACACTGGTTGCATATATACATTAATGCTGATGCCACCAGTGATGTTTACATATTTATGTCACTTTACAATCCCAAATTAAAATGGGAAGTATAGGTCAGCCACTGTAGCAAAAGCATACTGTATGCTACAGCACATGTAATATGCTACAGCACATGTCAGATGTATCCTATCCTTCCATGATGTTCATGAGACACAGTAGTGAGGGAGCATCACTCTTGAGTCAATGAAGACTAGTGGTCTGTCTAGTACAACCTTCACCCAGAACATCGAACAACATGAGATGATCATGGCTTTCCTCAACCACGTTTCTGCTCTAAACAGAAAATTGGCAGTGGACTGGAC
Organism: Pleurodeles waltl; assembly: GCF_031143425.1. Lineage (NCBI taxonomy): Eukaryota > Metazoa > Chordata > Amphibia > Caudata > Salamandridae > Pleurodeles > Pleurodeles waltl. Next base: position 1,000,265,924 of record NC_090436.1, read on the forward strand.
TCTGCTGGCCTCTCGGTCATAAAGATATTAGGCAAAGCATGTCATCGTGCACCTACTATCAGACCTACACAATCCCAAACTTTTCCTGTGCTTTGGACTTGGCACACCCAGAGTGTTGTTGAGAAAATGGCTACCTGCAAAATAAAGTTTGTAAGGTACCATAGACAAATCTGGCCAGGGTTCATCCCCTTGTAGCTGCTGTTGGGCCCTCAACTGCCTATCAAGCTCAGGATAGGCCACCACCAGTATGCAAGCCACTAGGGGGGTGGTCAGCTGCCAGCGCGTGCCCCATCTCTGTTGGGAGACCTTCCCCAGCTGGATCGCTGTGATCTTCCTGGTCCAGAACCTCAAGTCCTCCCACTGCTATCTGCAATGAACGCTGCACCGATGATAGACGCCCCAGGGTCCGCACCTTTCTGGGTTATGGCTTTCCAGATGGCATGCTTTTGATAGGTGTTGACATGTTTGGAAACCAAGGAGGAACGAACCGTATGCCACTGCAATTATTTGCCTATTGTTTTTTTGTTGTGTCACAATTTGTCTGCCACTAGCACAAGCCAAAACCAAAAGTCAACACATAACATGTTGGGTTTTGACATGTGCAGCATTACAAAGACATGAAAAGACACTTAGGTAGTCATCTGCTGACCATCCTCATCCCTGATTATGTCCTAAACTGACTAAGCCAGCACATTAACATCATGTAGCCCTGGGACATCTTACATATCCTGTGAGGGTAGCAACTATGAAACATGACACACCATTGTGAGCTTACGCACAACACACTATGAGACAGACACAGACCTTGGATGTCTAAATCCTGTTACAGGACAGCTTGCACAGTGATGAGGCAGAACTAATGAGGAATCCATTGTGTTGGACCTGGCTTTTTGACAGGGACATCCCCAAACTTTTTGCCTCCTTCCTCCTATTTTTTCTGACCTGTTGTTGTTGGCTTTTGACCTCTGGGCACTTTACCACTGCTAACTAGTGCTAAAGTGCATATGCTCTCTGTGTAAATGGTACTATTGATTGGTTTATCCATGATTGGCTATTTAATTTACTTATAAGTCCCTAGTAGAATGCACTATATGTGCCTAGGGCCTGTAGATTAAATGCTGCTAGTGGGCTTGCAGCACTGGTTGTGCCACCCACTTCAGTAGCCCCTTAACCCTGTCTCAGGCCTGCCATTGCAAGGCCTGTGTGTGCAGTTTCACTGCCACTTCGACTTGGCATTTAAAAGTACTTGCCAAGCCTAGAACTCCCCTTTTTCTACATATAAGTCATCCCTAATGTGTGCCCTAGGTAACCCCTAGAGCAGGGTGCTGTGTAGGTAAAAGGCATGACATGTACCTGTGTAGTTATATGTCCTGGTAGTGTAAAACTCCTAAATTCGTTTTTACACTACTGTGAGGCCTGCTCCCTTCATAGGCTAACATTTCGGCTGCCCTCATACACTGTTGAAGTGGCAGCTGCTGATCTGAAAGGAGCAGGAAGGTCATATTTAGTTTGGCCAGAATGGTAATATAAAATTCTGCTGACTGGTGAAGTCGGATTTAATATTACTATTCTAGAAATGCCACTTTTAGAAAGTGAGCATTTCTTTGCACTAAAATCTTGTTGTGCCCTTCAATCCACGTCTGGCTAGGTTTAGTTGTCAGCTCCTTGTGCATTCACTCAGACACACCCCAAACACAGGGTACTCAGCCTACTTGCATATATCTGCATTTTGAATGGGTCTTCCTGGGCTGGGAGGGTGGAGGGCCTCCCCTCACACAAAGGACTGCCACACCCCCTACTGGGACTCTGGCAGACAGGATTGAGCTGAAAGGGGGCTTGGTGCATTTCTTAGAGACTCTTTGAAGTCACCCCCACTTCAAAGGCACAACTTAGTACAAAACAGGGCCTCTGCCCTACCTCATCAGACACTTGCTGGAGAAGAAACCTGAACCAGAAACTACATCCTGCCAAGAAGAACTGCCTGGCTGCTCAAAGGACTCACCTGTCTGCTTTCTACAAAGGACTGCTGCCTTGCTGTTGCCCTGCTGCCTTGCTGAACTCTTGTCTGGCTGTGAAAGTGCTCTCCAAGGGCTTGGATAGAGCTTGCCTCCTGTTCCTAGAAGTCTCAGGGCCAAAAAGACTTCTCTCTTTTACTTGGACGCTCCGTGCGCCGAACATTTCGACGCACAGCTTGTTTCGCGGCGAGAAAAACGCCGCACTCCGACGCTGATCAACGCAACGCTCTGGGGACGATCGAAGATCCGACGCACGGCCTCGCAAGGACAACGCCGCCCGACCTCTAGAGGAGAAATCGACGCGACGCCTGCCGTGAGATCGTAATTTCAATGCGCAGCCCCGCAGATCGAAGTCTAGAGGAGAAATCGACGCGACGCCTGCCGTGAGATCGTAATTTTGACGCGCAGCCCCGCAGACCGACGCGCAGCCGGAGAACAAGCAGGAAAATCCACGCACAGACCCGGGACATCTGGTAATCCCCGCGATCCACAGAAAGAGACTGTCCATGCGCCGGAAAACGACGCCGACTTCCCCGCGTGGAAAATAACGACGCAAGTCCGTGTGTGCTGAGGAGAAATCGACGCACACACCAGTTTTCCACGCACCTCTTCTCCTGTGGCCCTCTGAGGAGATTTTCCACCAGAAACCAGGTACTTTGTGTTTGAAAGAGACTTTGTTTACTTTCTAAAGACTTAAGACACTCTCTATCACTTTTCAGTGATATCTTTACAAATTCGTATTGCAACTTTGATCGTTTTGACCTGAAGATACCCAGATAAATATTATATATTTTTCTAAACACTGTGTGGTGTATTTTTGTATTGTTATGCTATGGTGTTGTATGATTTATTGCACAAATGCTTTACACATTGCCTTCTAAGTTAAGCCTGACTGCTCGTGCCAAGCTACCGGAGGGTGAGCACAGGCTGATTTTGGATTGTGTGTGACTTACCCTGACTAGAGTGAGGGTTCTTGCTTGGACAGAGGGCAACCTGACTGCCAACCAAAAACCCCATTTCTAACACATTGGAATTGTTTTTTAGTCATGTGCTGGTCGTAATGCAATATGTGTGCCATCCTGTGCTACAACAAAATATTATGGTGGAGCCAAAACATGTTATTCTCCCTACAGAATGGCTAATTCTTCACTGTGTATGATGTGTCTCATCATTGTAGGGCAAGGTGCCTGCAGCAGGACACAGATATTTGCTACTGACATTCCACTAGGTACTAAATATTTGAATTGGAATGATCCTGTGATCAGACAATGTAGTGTTGTTATTGATGAGGGATTACCTTTGTGGGCTAGGTGATATGGCTCCAGCTGGTGTCATAGACCAATTAAACTTTGCCTATTCATAATGAAATTGTCAGATGTATCCTATCCTTCCATGATGTTCATGTCTGCAAATTGAATTGTGACCACTGTTCCAGATAATTGGTGTCATGTCTGATTTGCTATGTTTATGACACGATGCCTGGCTATTTTTGCTGCAATGTGTGTATGTTTGGGTGAGACATGGTTGTGATCCTGAGCTAAAAATTGTACATATCCCACATATCCATACTTACACATGTAGATATTTATGCCACTGTCCAGTTCTTGTGGAAGCACATGCCTACAATGATAGATGTGAGATATACAACAGCAGGCAGTGGGTTTTATAATAGTGGAAATATTTTAGTGAGCATGGAAAAAAGCAGCATTGGGTAATACAAACATGAAAAATGAAAGTGAAGAAGTCAGTCATGGGGAATGAAACCGTAGTTGTAGTTGCTACATTATTTGGAGTCCAAAGTCCAAAATACTGCAGCTGTCAGAAAGGTAGATGTGGCCAGAAATAGTACATAGGGTGAACGTGTTACACACGTTTGAGGAAATTAGGCTCCAGGTTTGTTTGTGGTGGAGGTCTTGCCATCCTCATCGCTTGGTATTTTTTGTGGACATCCCCACTTTCCAGTATATGGAGTGGATCCACAGTTGCAGGGATGGGGGTCTGAAGGTGTGTCTTCCTCTGGCACAGCCTCCCTTCCTATGTCTACAGCAGATGTTTAGGGTACTGATGTAGATGGACCAGAGGAAGAGGTAGATGGTGCTCAAAAAGCCCTGCAAGGGTGGGTATGGATGTCCATCTGCACCCCTATTAGTGAGCCCATGGTGGAGTTATGAGCCTCCATCTGATTGTACATGTCCCTCTGCAGCAGCTTAATCTGCCCCAGTTCATTGAGTATCTGGCCCATCACACCTTGGAGCTCCTGATAGGCTCCCAAGACTTGACCGATGTTGTCCTCGGTGTGAGTGCCCCGAGTGACCTCACTCTGCTGGCCCACAGTTACCTTCCCACGACTCCTTCCTCCATGAGCCTGTGCCCTTGGCCCAGGTTGTCCACTATCACTGGTTCCTGGCTCCTCTGTAACTGGGGTGGTGATTGTCACCTCAGGATACAGCACGGGGGCACACAGCTGTGGTAGGTACACAGGTTGTGGTGGATGATGTTTTCTGAGGTGTTGTAGCTGTGGTGGGAGGTGTTGTTGTGAGCCCAGTGGCACTCACAGTTGATGTCTGCCCAGGCTGACCAGAAGGACCAGCACTGTCATCCTCATCCAGATCACTGGGAATGGTGTCATCCCTGAAGGCTTGGTCCTGAGGTGGTGTGGGTGTCTTCTCTATCTGCAAGCTCTGGCCAGGTGTTCTGCCAGACAGACCTGTTGTGATATAGAGAACAATGTTATTGGTGGAAGTGTGCTGTCTGCATCCTCAGCTTTTGTGACACAGTAAGTAGAAACCTAGGAGAAAAAAAATAGATAGAGGTTACTATTGTGATATATTTCAGTTGTTTTAAACTTGTTGACAATACATGTGTAGACATTAAATACACATACTTAAATGATGCAGCTCATTAAATGTCCTAATTTGGTTACCTTTTGTATTGAGGAATGAACATGAAATCTCCCCAACATTCTAGCCAACAGTGGAGAGTTAACAATTATATCTGACCACTCCAAAGGTCTAACTATGTACAATACAGGGAATCACATAACTTGGTTGTATATTTCACATTAGTCATCATGTGACCCGTGCAGAGACAATGGTTCACCTGCAATTTACAGACAGCTGAGTTGATTTTATGCCTTGCATAACTTTGGCCCACACACTTGGTATGATGTCACTCACTCATTCCATCACTTGTTTCAGTTGGGGTGACCAGGACAACATAAAGCAGAGTAGGCAGAAATGTCTCTGAGTAGGGCATTGTATGTTGATTGTTCACTCCGCGTGGAAAGGACATCAGTCGTGATATGTCAGACATGTGAGAATTGTCTAAATCCCGTGTTTGTTATGTTTTGATTTGCAAAAACAAGGTCTCATGGTAGTTGTAATAATTCCATTGTCTACATGCCAACACGCACAAAATGGTTAGTGTAACATGCCTGTTCACAATTGCATTTCGGATGGACCATCTAGTTACCAAATGACACACATAATTTGCCCTGAAATGAGTTTTTCTTGTGGAACTAAACTTACAGACTCTATTGCAACATTGGCATGTGATTGTAATTGATACATGCAATCTTATCTGCAGCAACGCACATTGACAATGAAAAGAAAACGTCTTTGCTACTTTTTGGCAGGCATGTTAGGAAACTAGGCAGACAACACAATGGCAAAAGCCTCATTGGGGGCAGGGAGGACATTGAGGTTTAGTGACAGTTAGAGTCTACTCCCCCGGGTATTCCTGCCAAGCCTTTGGGATGCAGGATTGCCAAGACCTTCTTCTCCCATGAGAACATCTGATTGGGTTGCTAGGAGGACCGCCACCGGTCCTATTGGCCTCCGGGTGTTGCTTGGAGGCCAGGCCATTCCACCACTTCCTAATTTTATCCTAGGTGCGTGTGGTATTTTGGACTTGGGCTAAACAATTGTGGCTCTACTCTTATGATTTAATCCAGAATGACTATGAACTTTGCATCTAAAAAGCATGGGTTTTGGGGCTGTGACATATCTCCAAATTAGAGTCAGTGATAGTCCAACAGAACAATTACACAAAGGGATGAGAAAAAAAATTGCTGGCAAGATGTGTGGTGGGTGGTAATAGGTATATGGAAAAAGAATAGGCCTGCCTTTTCTCATGAAAATGGTGTGTCAAGATGGCCTGTGCCGCAGCGGAGTGGCAAAGGATTATGGTCTTGAATGGGGTGTGTTTTATATTGTGACTTGCAGGTGTATCCACTTAGCAAATTAATATTAGGTGTGTTTGTCTCCATCCAAGGTACACTGTTATGGTGCTTTGCTGAGCGTGTACTGTGGCAGTCGACTGCCGTCAGTGGCCCGCCGCCAGGGGAACACCAATATCACTGTTTTTTCACAATCTGCTTAGCGAGAATATGTTGCCCGGATGTTGATGGAGTATCTATAGCCAACAATGCAGTCTGCTGCTTTGCAGGCAGTACACAGTCCATTGGTGTGGTTGGCAGGTCAGGCTGCATGCATCGTAATAATGTGTGCAAAATAAAACCAACTCAGTGGTGAACCTGGGACTGCTACCGCAGCGGACTAGTGGTCCATCTGATAAACTTGTAATCGGGCCCTAAGGCAGGTATGAGGATGTCCACACGTCTTTACCTTTAACACACAAGCCTTTATCTAGAAAAGAAAGTGTAGTTAAGGTAAGAATCTATTGATCTATCTATCTATCTATCTATCTATCTATCTATCTATCTATCTATCTATCTATCTATCTATCTATCTACCTATCTATTTGTCCATCACTGAAAAACATAAAGATTACAGGGGCATTATAGTTAGGAAATACAATAAAAAAAGGTTACAGAGACGTTATAGTTAGGTTCTGAATTTACTTCTGCAAAACCATAGAAATACACCAGATACAGTTAGAGTTATCTCATGTAACTATAATTCATATCCTAAGGTAACTATAACTCGGGCCCCCGCCATGCACAGTCAAGTGATCAATAATTTTACAGCAGATGTTACAGTGACATTATCAATGATGTTATCAAAGATGTCATGAGTGCTGTAGTTTCCTGGGTTATTAGCAGTGCATGATGAGGGCCTTCAGCTTACTGAATGACAGCACAAGACCTTGACCATTAGGCTAGAAGTGAATCTGTTTAGCTCTGCATACAAACTTAACTACAACATTTGTACCAAACATCTTGTCAGTTTGATGCTTTGAAGTCACTGCATGAGAGACCATTGCAATGGCAATATCTCTCTCTCTCTTCCATCCCATTTTTGGATGAAAGAGAGAGAGAGAGAATGGCAGGACCGCGGGGGGAGCCTCAAGGCCCCCGCGGGCCTATCCGGTTCCCTATGTCCTGCGGGGTCTGGCATTGCTCCCATAAGCATGGAGCTGCTTTTATTAGCATCTCCCTGCTTGTGGAAGCAATATTTTCATCTGTTTCCCTCCACACATAGTTGTGTGCAGGGAAACCCCCCTTTCTGCCAGCCTGTGCTGTTTGACAGCTCCCGCTGTCAGAAAGTGAACTTTGCTTTCTCTTGTTGGGGGTGTCAGTTTCCACCAAGCAAAAGCAAACAGCTATGTCCTGGGGGTGGCCAACCTGGGAGGTAGCAAGAGCTGACCCTGGGGGGTCCCCAGGGCCATCAGTGGCTCCATGAGAGGGGCCACATGGCCCCCCTCCAACTGTGAATTTAGCCCCGGAGGAGGTGGTCTCCTGGGTTGTGGGGGTCTGAAACAGACTCCCCTCATTCTCCCATTGAAGCCCCAGGGATGTGGCAGTCCCTGTAGTTGCAAGGGGGTCACGCTGTAACCCCACACTGTATTTAACTAGAGCCCCAGGGAGGTGGTGGTCTCCGGGGCTTCAGGGGGCCACACAATATCCCCTCATTAAATTTCATTAAAGCCCTGGGAAGGTGGCAGTCCACGCGGCTTCAGTGGGGGCCGCGCGGCCCTCCCACATTCTATTTCAGTAGGCCCTGGGGAGGTGCCCCCGCATATTAGAAATGATAAACTATAACCACTTAGTGGAGACCGTCGCTAGGTTTTATATAGATACATATATATATTTATGTAGTATATATTTATATTTATATTTATATGACCTAGTGGCAGTTGATAAATGATAAACTATAAATACTTAGTGGTGACTCTAACTAGGTAATATATATATATATATATATATATATATATATATATATATATATATACACAGAGTAGTATATATTTATGTTTACATTTATATTACCTAGTGGCGGTTGCCACTAGGTAGTTATAGTTAGGACCTTGCCTATATCTTTTGTGCCAGTAGATGAATCTTCATGAAATTAGAAGCAAATACAATGCTCTTTTCAGCTGCTGTCGGGAAAGTTTTGGGGTGATCCCCCAAGCAGGGGCTTAGAAAAATGGGGGTCCCAAAACTCATTTTCTCCATATTAATTACCATAGCTATTGGGAACAGGAATAGAGGCTGAACTGCTAAACGGAATTACACCAAATTTGTCCGAAAGCTAGCTTTTGGTCCCGAAACAGCCCTTTTTATTATTTGGTGTAAATCTGTTCAGCAGTTTTGGAAATGTTAAGGAAAATGAAATTTGTAAATCCAGTGACGCGGATCCTTTGCGGATCCAACAGATCCCATGAAAAAAGGTGAAAAATACAATAAGGAGGCAGGGTAGGAATACTCTGATTCCCTAGGCCTGATGGTGGAGTCCCACAGGGACCCCGACGGGGCCAAAAAACATTTATTTATTTTGTTTGGCACAAATGCGTGGAGAATCTATAAATTCAACAATTTTTTTAATAAAAAACTAGTGCAGTCTCTCTTGTTTCATTCTCACTGCTTTTGTCTTGCATTTTCTTCCATTTTTTGGGGACCTTCTCCTTTCTCTTCCGTCATTTTCACTGCTTTATTCATGTTTTTCCCCAGTTTCTTGAGTGCCTTCTCTTTGATTTTCTCATTTTCCATGCTTTATCCTTGCTTTTCTACTGTTTTTTGTGTGCCTTCTCCTTGCGTTTCCCTCATTTTTACTGCGTTCTCCTTGCTTTTCCACAATTTTGTTGACCTTCTTCTTACGTTTCCTTGGTTTCCACTGCTTTTTCCTTGCTTTTCCAACAATTTTGTCTGCATTCTCCTTGCTTTTTCCTTGTTTTCACAGTTTTCTCCTTGCTTTTCCCTTGTTTTCACTGCTTTCTCTTTGCTTCCATTATTGTTACTCCCACATGCCGCTTATTATTTCTTGTCTCATGCCTAGCCACATCTCCAAGCACCCCTCCCTCCTCCAAGGACCTAAATAATGGAGGCCACAGGGCGACCACATTGAGCAGGTTCCAGGCCTAGCAATCCCCATGCTGCTGCATCTCTCTTGCTCCGGTCTTCTCCTTGTTTTTTCTCCTATTTTTCAAGTGCTATCACCTTGCTTTTCCCTCATTCTCACTGCTTTCTCCTTGCTCCCCCCCCATTTTTTGTGTGCCTTCTCCTTGCTTTTTCCTCAATTTCACAGCTTTCTAATGGCTTTCTCCCCTGTTTTTGTGCAGCCTCCCCACGCAACTCCCAACAAACACCTCTCTTCCAAAATTCCGAAGGGCCCTCAAGACCTGGCTGTTCAAATGAGCCTCCAGGACCTGCAAGTGCCTGGATACCCTGTCCAGTTGTTAGCTGTGCTTTACAAATCCTGATTGATTGACTGAGAGCTGTTTGCTCTTGCATGGCGGGGGAGTTGTCAGTAACTGCCAAGCAAAAGCAAACAGTAAGTCTGCTCCCAACTGGCAGAAGCATGTAACATGCTCTTACCCCATGGGAGCAGGCTTTTCATCTGTTTCCCTGCCTGCTGCGATGAGGTCCCCTGACCAGTATTGGGGAGGGGCTGCTTGACTCTCTTTAAATGCTAGGGGAGGCCTCAGGGGATGGTGTCCCTGGAGACAATATTGGCCTGGGGAGTTGGGGTGTGTGCCCGTCTCCTACCTTTAAGTGCTGGGCAGATGCCGTGGATCGGGTCCCTGGGGACAATATTGGCCCGATGAAGGTAGTCTGTGTGTCTGTGTGTCCCCCTCCCCATTTAAATGCTGGGCAGGCCATAGGGGTCTTGGTTCCTGGGGCCAATATTGGGCTGGGGAGAGGGCAGCGTGCCCTCCTCTCCTTTAAAATGGTGGCAAGCCACAACAGATGGGGACCCCGGGCTGAAATTGGCCTAGGGAGGGGGCTGCATGCCCCCCACCCGTGTTGACTGGCATTGAGGGGTTGGCCACAGGTCCTGGCCGCAGGCGGTGAGTGTGAGTTATAGTTACCTTACAGCACAAGTTATAGCTGCTTGAGATAACTGTAACTATAACTACTACACTTCTATGGTTTTGTGCATGTAAAATGTGAGCCTTACTATAATGTCCCTGCAACCCTTGTTTTTTTAGTGTGTATACATATCTTTTTTTTTGTGTCGTTAATAACTTTTTTGCTGTTTGACAAATCTTCACAATACTTTCTAAAATGTGCTACTTTTTGCCTAGTTTGTGCATGGAAAGTGTTTGAGTAATCTGTCAAGCGAGGGCTGAAAATGCATTTTCCCACTATTTTTTCCATGGAAACTTTAGACACAGCTACAGTACAAATGCCTGAATGAATCTGCACCAAAGCAAGATCTTGGTCTGGAAAGATTGTTTTTGTGATTTGATCTAAATCTGTTTGTTTAGTTTTGAGCAATTAAGACGCTGGCCGCGGAGGCTCCGCAGACCCAACAGATCTCATGCTGAGATCTGATTGTCTGCCACCACATGAACAAGGAAGGATGTGGCATCAACCATCGTAGGACTCAGGAGTGAATCCAGGGTCCTAGAAAAAAGATGAAAAAATACATAAGGGGACAGGATAGCAATATCTTGACCCTCCAGGCCGGGTGGTTTAATTTTGCTACAAATTCTTGGAGGATCAGTGAATCTGCTGCATTTTTTTTTAAGGGCAGGCTCCTGTGTTATTGAAGCCCCCCCCCCCACCGGGTGGGGTGAGGGGTGCTGTGAAATGTTGCTTTTCAGAAGGGTGGTGTGTGGCCCTCCTCTCAATTCTCAAGAAGACCCTGAGGACCCCATGCCCTGGGGCTGTATTACCAAATAAGGGGAGGGGACATGTGACTTCCCTACCAGAGCCTCAAGGAGGCCCCAGGGACCCCATCCCGGGGCCTGCCATTCTTGTGGGTGGGTGCACTCGTGCTCACAAGGGACATCCACCAAACCACAAGTTTGGGGCTGCCATGGGAGTCCAGAGGTGTAATTGTTCCTGCCTGGCGGGAACAGATGTTTTTATCCTATCCGGCAGGAGCAATGTGTGCTTCCCTGTGTGTTTCCCTACCCGCATAAGTTTTATAGCTCCTGCAGAATGGGGACACACATGCCTGCAGGGCCCTGGTGCTCCCATGGCTCCCAATGGAATTCAGCCCCAGGGGATGTGTCCCAAGAGCCTGTAAGGGCTCAGGGAGGGCTATGTGCCTCTTCACCTTAATTAAAAAAGAAGGCCTGGGGATGGGGTCCCCGAGGGCCTAAGTGGCATGGGGGGCTGAGTCAATGGGTTGGAGGCAGGGGCTGGCCGAAAACATGGGGTTGGCTGCCCATAAGTAACTATAACTTGCACAACTACCATGCAAATGTTGTCATCAATGATGGCATTTCAGATGTTACAATCATGTTATCAATAATATCTTAGACCATGCCATGAGTAATTTAATATAGGAGTGCATGGTGAGGGTGTGAGTTATAGATACTTTAGGACTACGCGCTACTATTTCCAGCCCACTTGAAGTTAATTCATGAATCACTCTCCTTACTCTTTGATGAGGTAGAAGCGGATTGGGACTGGTTGGTGCGGCAATTCCCAAACGCACGTCTTCCACCCCCCAGCAGAAGTCACGTTGGATGGAGTTTGACTTACCTCACAGGCGGCAACAGCAGAAGTGGTTGGTATCCAAGGCATTACTCTCCAGAGAGCAGGATCTGAAGGAAATGGAGGCTGTGCTGTCCATGATAGCATCACTGAGTACACAGAAACATAAGTATTCTACGACAAGCTTCTGAGCAAACACAAATTCTGACTCTAATGCCAGTGTAGTCTTCTTCCCATCTGTTACACCGCAGACTGCTGGTATAGTAATATGATCGTGAGGGAACACTCTCATTTACGTTTATTATTATTGTTTTAATAGCTGTCACAGGTTCTCTGTACCGCTGAACCCTCTCCCCTGCATTTGGGTTTTACCTTTTTTTTTTGTGAAGTACAGGCTCACTGTGATAATTGAGAAACACATGCAGAGCCGCTGGCACTAATGCAAGATGACCTCTACTATCTTTCCCATTGTTCTTTTCCTGGGGTTCTTGCATAGCCGGTCTGGTACTTACATACACAGATTTGGTTCCCTAGTTAAGGGGACAATAACAATCTCCACTTATTCCCCTCATTCAGGGGAATGCACAATAGTTTACCTGTTTTGCCCTAATTAATAGTGTTCACTTGGTTCCCTCCAGTGTGACTAATATTGTAATAATACAGTGTCTACAATACAACTATAATATACTTACATGAAATGTCAGGGGATTGGGGACAGTACACAAATGACATAGGGTATTTGCACAGTTACAGCCAAGAAAGGCCAACATAGTATATGTACAGGAGACACATGTATCAGCTCCAGTGGTCAAAAAATTATACATGAAATGGAGAGAGTAATTTTTTGCAATCACTTACTCAGGATTTGACTGGGGGGGGCAGCAGTATGAGTGAGGTCTGGATTCCTCTTTCAAGCACTAACTACAAAAATTGATGATTGAGGACACTCTGTACTGGTCCAGGGTTTATTGGATGGACTGACGTTGGTCCTGGGCAGTATATGTGCACCAAAATCTGTGCAGGATGTCTTCTTGTAGATGCTGTCTGCCGCACTGTCTGAGTGGCTACATCTTCCATGGTTCTTGGGTGGTGGCTTTAACGCAGTTCTCGATACTGTCCTATAGCGGTTCCACCCTTCTTTGACCAATATTGACTCGACTAGGCACACCAAGCCTCTATCAAACTGGTTGACCTGTTGGTCTTTGTCTGATATCTGGAGAACACACAACATGGGCATATGAAAGTAGTCTTTCTTCTTTCTTCTCCCCACTACACAGATTGCATGCCCTACTAGACCATATTCTGTACTCAGCCCATATGGGTGGGTCTTTTTGTGATGCAACTTATCTGGGGAAGACGTTCTTCGATCATAACCTGGTTGAGGTGATACTTACATGAGCTATTGTCCCTACACCAATCCCTACATGGCACATGTTACCAGGACTGTTAGAGGATCCCATCTATAGAGATACACTTCTAATATCCTCTCTCTCTTTACTAATCTGTCTGGCCTGTGTGTAAAGTCCTATGCCTTTATCTTTCAAGGGCCAGTAATGCGAGATAGTATTATCTCCATAGTGCACTATGAGATTCCACTGGCACACACACTTTTTGCTATTTGGGGATCCAGGTTTACCAAACACACTCAGATTTCCTTGAGGGCAACCTAGTAAGGGCCATCTCCACCCTGAGAGCCGAGGTTAAACTCTAGACCATACAACCATTATTGGTTATGGGCAGGCTAGCGCTTGACAAAGGGGTGATGCTCCCCAAACTATTATATTACTTTGCCAACCTTCCAGTAGTAATTCCACAGAAAGTTTTCAAATCCCTGGACACCCTCTTGGGGTACCTTATGTGGGGCTCAGGCCCCCACTGCATTAGACTCTGTAAGTTACAATTGCCAGTGGATGACAGAGGGTTTGGGACCCCAGATTTTCGGTCATACTGCCTTGCCGCATGTTGCGGTGGCTTTCTTGGGTGCTGGTGGGTGTAAACCTGCAGGAAATAAATTACACGCTTCCCAAATTGAAATCCAGGAAATTGCAATCTTTGCTCCTGCTGGGAAACAAACGTTTCCCCATCTACTTCACCCTTGCTTCTCCATAGTGCCATTAGCTACTGGTATGTTGCACTCCGTATTACAAGGTCTACGTCCCCATAGGCTCCAAACATTTTATTATGCAGCTTACCCTTTCCTACATGGGTTCTTTCCTGGTTAAACTGGCTTGCTGGGAAATAGCTGGCATTTCTATAGTAGGCGATCTCTTCAACGATGGGGAATTAGTCCTGCACCATGATTTTATTTTATCCCATGACCTACCTGGGGCTCTAATTCTCACACACACCTCCATACTACGATTTATTCATCACCATTGTTCCCTAGAAAGCACTGAACCAAAGATACATGCACTTGTATCATCTTTCCCTTTTTTTTCTCTTTGCTCTTTGTCTTGTCATAGATTACCTATATGCGTTTATATATAGCAAATATCCACATTACGACGATGGTTACTACATTGCTATTTTCTATTGACTTTGAGAAGTGCACATTTTGGAATCAGCATATAAACATGTGCTCATATATCTAACAGTCACTCCAAATACCATTAATGATATGCTCCTTGAAATACTGTGCAATGATCAAATATGTTTTAAAAGTTTAAGAAATATTTACTTTAGGGCACTAGTTGCATATACTTGATATAACTATATTCCACTTTTCTGACCTTGTTAGGAGCAGTTGTGGAGTGCCACAGGGGTCCTCTCTTAGCCCCACCTTATTTAACATTTATATGTTACCTCTGACAGAGGTTGTTAAGCCATTTGGGCTGTCCCTAGTGTTGTATGCTGACGACACGCAGTTGGTAGTATCACTATCTACAAATTCCAGCACAAACGGTTCATTACTTGCCCCCTGCCTTCAAGCTGTGGTGGGATGGATGGCCCTAAGTAGGCTTAAGCTCAATGATAATAAGACTGAGGTAAAGATACTTGGACATCACTCACAGCTAAGATCTAATCCTTCTATTCTGGAAGGTTTGGGAAATCTTCCGCCCCCTAAAGAACTCATCAAGAGCCTGGGAGTCTGGCTCGATCCTCAGCTCACTATGGCACATCATGTCAATAAGGTCTCTTCTACCTCTTTTGGCTTGCTTAGGCTTTTGAGGAAGGTTTTTAGAATCCTTCCATTTGTTGCCAAAAGACTGATCATACAGACCCTGATTAGTTCGCGCCTGGATATTGGATCTCCCAAATTTGTGATTAGATAGCTGCAGGTGGTGCAGAATGCTTCGGCTAGCCTGATTCTAAATATACTGAGGCATGCATCAGTCAAATCAGCAATTTCTTCTCTTCACTGGCTTCCTGTCGTAAACCGCATAGAGTTTAAGACCCTGTGCTATATCCACAGAGCCCTGTATAATAGAGGTCCATCTTTGCTTAGAACATCGGCTTCCTTTTATACACCCTCTAGACAGCTTAGGTCCTCTACAGCCACCCTAGCCATGATTCCTAGAGTAAAGAAGTCTAGATGGGGTGGAAGTTCACTGGCCTATCATGGGGTCAAGTTATGAATTCCCTACCACTCAGTCTTTGCCTCACCAGCAATGAACTATCCTTCCAGAAAGCTATAAAAACTTGGGTGTTCAAAGCATAACCACTCTGTCGGTTCTCAGAGTCTCGCCGCCAGCGCTGGGGGACCTTCAGGTATCCATGCGCTTTATAAATCGACATAACATAACATAACTTAACTTAACATAACATAACATAATTATAGCTGGTAAATTTCAGTGGTTTTGTTTGTTTAAAACAAGATGTTTTACTGACATTCTCACCTAATTATAATGTCCCTAAACGTTTGCTTTTTTTTCAGTTAATTTCTAATGTTTTTTAATGCAAAGTAAGATATCACCACTATATATTATCACCTACCCATAAGGTCACACGAGCCTTTGTTTTTTCACTGAATGTCTAGTAACATTTTATTACCATCTGTAGTCAAACCTACACTGCACATCATGCATGGCATAGGGTTGCACAGAGGTCAGGCAGTAGGCCTAACCCCCACAGGTGTGCAACATCCTCTCTGAGCCATGGACAGCAGGGAGTTGGGATGCAGGGCCTGGCTGTCATTTTAAGGAAGGCAGACCAACTGACTTTGCCAAGGGATCAGAGCACCAAAATATAACAAGCATTGTCAAAACCTATAGATCTCACCTCTGCAAGAGTCATTGGCTTTCCAATGTGTTTTAGCCATGTTGTACACCAGCATGGATGCAGATCAGCATGGTTAAGAGGTAGTGGCTGTGAGGAGAGTGCTGTGGAGTTTTGTACAGTGGAATGGCAAAGAGTGTCATAGAGTGTCATAGAATGGAATGGAAAAGAGTAGAGAAGAATGTTGTGGAGTGGCAGAGAGTGTGGAGTCGCTTAGAGTTGCATACACCTGAGTGACGTAGAGTTGAGTGGAGTGGTGTAAAGTCCATTGGCATAGATTATTGCAGAGTATAGTGGCATAGAATGCTGTGGATTGAATTCAGTGGATACAATGTATTGTTGTACAATGCAGTGGCGTAGATTAGAATGGTGCATAGTAGAGTGCAGTGGTACAAAGTAAAGTGGTGCAGAGTAGAGGGGCTTTGAGTGGTGCAGAGTAAAGTGGCTTTGAGTGGTGCAGTGTAGAGTGGGTTAGTGTGGTGCGGAGTATAGTGGCTTAGAGTAGAGTGGTGTAAGTGGAGTGGTGCAGAATGGAGTGGGATAGAGTGCAGTGTGCAGAGTAGAGTCAAGGATCACAGTGCAGTGGCACAGAGTGCAGAGTTGAGTCAAGTGGCATAGAGGGCAGTGGCATAGGGTGCAGAGAGGAGTTGAGTGACATGGAGTGCAGTGGCATAGAGTGCAGTGGAGTAGAGTGGTGCAGAGTATAGTAGTGTAGAGTGGTGTACAGTATAGTGTTGTAGAGTGCAGTGGTGTAGATTGCAGTGGTGTACAGTGCAGTGGCATAGAAAGCAATGGAGTAGATTGGACATGCAGAGAGTGCAATGGCACCGAGTGGAGTTATATAGAATGGCATAGAGCACATTGCAGTGGCGCAGAGTGGAGTAGAGTAGTGTAGAGTGCAATAGATTGTTCCAAGGTAGAGTGAAGTGGCATAGAATGGAGTGGTGCATGGTAGAGTGCAGTTACATAGAGTGGCATACAGTGTAATGGTGTAGGGTAAAGTGGTGTTGAGTGCAGTGGCATATAGTTCAGTGGTTCAGAGTATATTTGAGTTGTGTAAGTGGATTAGTGTAGAGTGCAGCGTCATAAAGTTAAGTGTTACAGAGTAAAGTGCATTGGCACAGTGTGTATTGGCATAGAGTTCAGTGGTGTAGAGTGCAGTGTTGCAGAGTTGTGAAGTGTACAGTGGCATAAAGTGGAGCTGTGCAGAGTAGATTGGTGTGTGTAGGAAAGTACCATCTTGCCTGGCATGTTACCCCCATTTTTCACTGTATATATGTTGTTTTAGTTGTATGTGTCACTGGGACCCTGCCAGCCAGGGCCCCAGTGCTCATAAGTGTGCCTGAAAGTGTTACCTGTGTTATGACTAACTGTCTCACTGAGGCTCTGCTATCCAGAACCTCAGTGGTTATGCTCTCTCATTTCTTTCCAAATTGTCACTAACAGGCTAGTGACCAATTTCACCAATTTACATTGGCATACTGGAACACCCTTATAATTCCCTAGTATATGGTACTGAGGTACCCAGGGTATTGGGGTTCCAGGAGATCCCTATGGGCTGCAGCATTTCTTTTGCCACCCGTAGGGAGCTCTGACAATTCTTACACAGGCCTGCCACTGCAGCCTGAGTGAAATAATGCACACATTATTTCAC
The DNA here is from genome assembly GCF_031143425.1 of Pleurodeles waltl. Classification (NCBI taxonomy): domain Eukaryota; kingdom Metazoa; phylum Chordata; class Amphibia; order Caudata; family Salamandridae; genus Pleurodeles; species Pleurodeles waltl. The sequence continues at coordinate 1,000,283,655 of NC_090436.1, forward strand.
AGCCATTTTCACTGCACTTAAGTAACTTATAAGTCACCTATATGTCTAACCTTTACCTGGTAAAAGTTAGGTGCAAAGTTACTTAGTGTGTGGGCACCCTGGCACTAGCCAAGGTGCTCCCACATAGTTCAGGGCAAATTCCCCGGACTTTGTGAGTGCGGGGACACCATTACACGCGTGCACTACACATAGGTCAATACCTATGTGTAGCTTCACAATGGTAACTCCGAATATGGCCATGTAACATGTCTAAGATCATGGAATTGCCCCCTCTATGCCACATTGGCATTGTTGGCACAATCCCATGATCCCACGGGTCTGTAGCTCAGACCCGGGTACTGCCAAACTGCCTTTTCAGGGGTTTCACTGCAGCTGCTGCTGCTGCCAACCCCTCAGACAGGTCTCTGCCCTCCTGGGGTCCAGCCAGGCTTGGCCCAGGAAGGCAGAACAAAGGACTTCCTCAGAGAGAGGGTGTTACACCCTCTCCCTTTGGAAAAAGGTGTTAAGGCAGGGGAGGAGTAGCCTCCCCCAGCCTCTGGAAATGCTTTCATGGGCACAGATGGTGCCCATTTCTGCATAAGCCAGTCTACACCGGTTCAGGGACCCCTCAGCCCTGCTCTGGCACGAAACTGGACAAAGGAAAGGGGAGTGACCACTCCCCTGACCTGCACCTCCCCTGGGAGGTGCCCAGAGCTCCTCCAGTGTGCTCCAGACTTCTGCCATCTTGGAAACAGAGGTGCTGCTGGCACACTGGACTGCTCTGAGTGGCCAGGGCCAGCAGGTGATGTCAGAGACTCATTCTGATAGGCTCCTTCAGGTGTTGCTAGCCTATCCTCTCTCCTAAGTAGCCAAACCCTCTTTTCTGGCTATTTAGGGTCTCTGCTTTGGGGAATTCCTTAGATAACAAATGCAAGAGCTCACCAGAGTTCCTCTGCATCTCTCTCTTCACCTTCTGCCAAGGAATCGACTGCTGACCGCGCTGGAAGCCTGCAAAACTGCAACAAAGTAGCAAAGACGACTACTGCAACTCTGTAACGCTGATCCTGCCGCCTTCTCGACTGTTTTCCTGGTGGTGCATGCTGTGGGGGTAGTCAGCCTCCTCTCTGCACTAGAAGCTCCGAAGAAATCTCCCGTGGGTCGACGGAATCTTCCCCCTGCTACCGCAGGCACCAAAGAACTGCATCACCGGTCCCCTGGGTCTCCTCTCAGCACGACAAGCGAGGTCCCTTGAATCCAGCAACTCTGTCCAAGTAACTCTCATAGTCCAGTGACTCTTCAGTCCAAGTTTGGTGGAGGTAAGTCCTTGCCTCCCCACGCCAGACTGCATTGCTGGGAACAGCGTCTGTTGCAGCTACTCCGGCCTCTGTGCACTTCCGGCGGAAATCCTTTGTGCACAGCCAAGCCTGGGTCCACGGCACTCTAACCTGCATTGCACAACTTTCTAAGTTGTCCTCGGGCGGCGTGGGACTCCTTTGTGCAACTTTGGGTGAGCACCGTTTCACTCCTCCTTGTAGTGTCTGTTCCAGCACTTCTGCGGGTGATGCCTGCTTCTGAGAGGGCTCCTTGTCTTGCTGGACGCCCCCTCTGTCCCCAGACACAATTGGCAACATCCTGGTCCCTCCTGGGCCACAGCAGCATCCAAAAACCCTAACCGCACAATTTGCAGCTAGCAAGGCTTGTTGGCGGTCTTTTGGCAGGAAAACACTTCTGCACAACTTTTCACGACGTGGGAAATCCATCCTCCAAAGGGTAAGTTTCTAGCCCTTGTCGTTCCTGCAGAATCCTCAGCTTCTACTATCCAGCAGCAGCTTCTTTGCACCCACAGCTGGCATTTCATGGGCATCAGCCCATCTCCGACTTGCTTGTGACTTTTGGACTTGGTCCCCTTGTTCCACAGGTACCCTCAACTGGAAATCCATTGTTGTTGCATTGCTGGTTTGTGTCTTTCCTGCAGAATTCCCCTATCACAACTTCTGTGCTCTTTGGGGAATTTTAGTACACTTTGCACTCACTTTTCAGGGTCTTGGGGTGGGCTATTTTTCTAACCCTCACTGTTTCCTTACAGTCCCAGCGACCCTCTACAAGGTCACATAGGTTCGGGGTCCATTCGTGGTTCGCATTCCACTTTTGGAGTATATGGTTTGTGTTGCCCCTATCCCTATGTGTCCCCATTGCATCCTATTGTAACTATACATTGTTTGCACTGTTTTCTAAGACTATACTGCATATTTTTGGTATTGTGTACATATATCTTGTGTATATTTGCTATCCTCATACTGAGGGTACTCACTGAAATACTTTGGCATATTGTCATAAAAATAAAGTACCTTTATTTTTAGTATATCTGTGTATTGTGTTTTCTTATGATATTGTGCAAGTGACACTAGTGGTACTGTAGGAGCTTCACTCGTCTCCTAGTTCAGCCTAAGCTGCTCTGCTAAGCTACCATTATCTATCAGCCTAAGCTGCTAGACACCCTATACACTAATAAGGGATACCTGGGCCTAGTGCAAGGTGTAAGTACCCCTTGGTACTCACTACAAGCCAGTCCAGCCTTCTACATTGGTTGTGCAGTGGTGGGATAAGTGCTTTGTAACTACTTACCACTTTTGTCATTGTACTTTTCATAAGAGAAAAATATACAAAACAAGTTCAGTGTATGTACACATAACCTAAAAGTTTTGCATTTCCTCTTTTCACTTCTTTTCTAAGTGCTGAAAAGTACCTCTAAACTTTCTAAAAGTTCTTAAAAAGTTTTAAAAGTTTTTTTTCTGTCTTTCCAAAAGTTCTGAAAAACTTTTTCTCACTTTTTCTATCACTTAAACGCTGTATAAAAAGTCTGGCACAGGCCACACTGTTGATCTGTCCAAACTTGCTTATGATCACCTTAGCTGGAACGTAGCAAGGAGTCTCTGCATAGATATAGGTTAAGTGTAGGGAAGAATCCCTCTAGAGAACTGTTGGTAAATATGCTTGTTGAACAGGATAAGGCCAGAGGTGGCACTTCTGTTGAAAAGTTAGCTGATGGTTCCCAATCTGACCTTGGGGCACCCCTAGCAAAAGATTTAGAAAGGAAACTTCCAAGCCTGCCCATTAGCAGACAACCTAGCATAGTTGGTACTGAGGTAGAGTCACATCATACAGATAGTGTGGTCTCACATCACAGTAAGAGTATTCCTTCTCATCATAGTAGAAGTGCTGTCTCTGTTAGCCAAGCTGTTAGGGTGCCATCTGTTAGGGACAGGTCTCCTTCTGTTCATTCTCACCATACTTCTGTTTCTAGGCATGTCCCTCCCACCCACCCTGATGACAGAGTGTTAGAAAGGGAGCTCAATAGATTGAAAGTGGAGGAATCCAGGCTGAAGCTCAAGAAGCAACAGCTGGATTTAGATAGGCAGTCCTTAGAGATAGAAAGAGAAAGACAGAAAATTGGGTTGGAAACCCATGGTGGCAGCAGCAGTATTCCCCATAGTCATCCTGCAAGACAGCATGATTCTAGGAATCTGCATAAGATAGTTCCCCCTTATAAGGAGGGGGGTGACATTAACAAGTGGTTTGCTGCACTTGAGATGGCCTGTGTTGTACAGGATGTCCCTCAAAGGCAGTGGGCTGCTATCCTATGACTATCATTTAGTGGAAAGGGTAGGGATAGGCTCCTTACTGTGAAAGAAAGTGATGCCAATAATTTTACAGTTCTTAAGAATGCACTCCTGGATGGTTATGGCTTAACCACTGAACAGTACAGGATGAAGTTCAGAGAGACCAAAAAGGATTCTTCATAAGACTGGGTTGATTTTGTTGACCATTCAGTGAAGGCCTTGGAGTGGTGGTTACATGGCAGTAAAGTTACTGATTATGAAAGCCTGTATAACTTAATCCTGAGAGAGCATATTCTTAATAATTGTGTGTCTGATTTGTTGCACCAGTACCTGGTAGACTCTTATCTGACCTCTCCCCAAGAATTGGGAAAGAAGGCAGACAAATGGGTCAGAACAAGGGTGAACAGAAAAGTTCATACAGGGGGTGACAAAGATGGCAATAAGAAAAAGGATGGTAAGTCTTCTGACAAGGGTGGGGACAAATCTAAAAATGAGTCTTCATCAGGCCCACAAAAACACTCTGGTGGGGGCGGTGGGCCCAAATCCTCTTCAAATCAAAACAAAGAAAAGAAACCATGGTGCTATTCATGTAAAATAAAAGGCCATTGGACAACAGATCCCAGTTGTCCAAAGAAAAGCACCAAGCCTCCTACCACTACAACCCCTACTGCTACACCTAGTGTCCCTACTAATAGCAGTGGTGGTGGGAGCAAACCTACTAATAGCCAATCCAAGGGAGTAGCTGGGCTCACTATTGGTAACTTAGTTGGGGTTGGTCTGATTAGGGAGACCACAGAGGCTGTGTTAGTCTCTGAGGGGGCTATTGATTTAGCCACCTTGGTTGCTTGTCCCCTTAACATGGATAAGTACAAGCAACTACCCCTAATAAATGGTGTTGAGGTTCAGGCCTACAGGGACACTGGTGCCAGTGTTACAATGGTAATAGAGAAACTGGTCCACCCTGCACAACACCTACTTGGTCACCTGTACCAAGTAACCAATGCTCATAACAACACCCTTAGCCACCCCATGGCTGTTGTGAATCTCAACTGGGGGGGTTACTGGCCCAAAGAAAGTTGTGGTTGCCTCAGATTTACCTGTAGACTGTCTATTAGGGAATGATTTAGAGACATCAGCTTGGGCAGAAGTGGAGTTGAAGGCTCATGCAGCAATGCTGGGCATTCCAGGGCATATTGTTGCTTTAACCAGGGCTCAGGCCAAAAAGCAAAAAGGACAGGGTGACTTGGATCCTGGAAGAATGGACCAAGTGCTGCCTAAAGCTAGGGGTAACAAAGGTAAATCACTACCTACTATCCCTCCCTCTACAGTGGATTCAACTTCTGAGGAAGAAGAATTCCCACCCTGTGCAGAACCTACACCAGAGGAGCTGGAAGCAGACACTGCTGAGCTTTTGGGTGAGGGGGGGCCTGCCAGGGAGGAGCTGAGTGTGGCACAGCAGACCTGTCCCACACTAGAGGGTCTAAGACAGCAAGCTGTCAAACAAGCAAATGGGGATGTCAGTGACTCTCACAGAGTTTACTGGGAGGACAACCTCTTGTACACTGAAGCAAGGGATCCAAAACCTGGAGCTGCCAGAAGATTGGTGATTCCTCAGGAGTACAGAAAGTTCCTCCTAACTCTTGCTCAGGACATTCCCTTAGCTCGACATTTGGGGCAAATGAAAACTTGGGACAGGCTTGTTCCCTTGTTTCATTGGCCTAGAATGTCAGAGGACACAAAAGATTTTTGTAAGTCCTGTGAAACCTGTCAAGCCAGTGGCAAGACAGGTGGCACTCCAAAGGCACCCCTTATTCCACTGCCTGTGGATGGGGTTCCCTTTGAAAAGGTAGGGGTTGACATAGTTGGCCCCCTTGACCCTCCTACTTCTTCAGGCAATAGGTTTATCTTGGTGGTAGTGGACCATGCCACCAGATACCCTGAAGCAATTCCTCTTAGGACCACTACAGCTCCTGCAGTGGCAAAGGCCCTCCTGGGAATCTTTTCCAGGGTGGGTTTCCCAAAAGAGGTGGTATCAGACAGGGGAAGCAATTTCATGTCTGCTTACTTAAAGGCCATGTGGAAGGAGTGTGGTGTGACATACAAGTTCACCACACCCTATCATCCACAAACAAATGGACTGGTGGAGAGATTTAACAAAACTCTCAAAGGCATGATTATGGGACTCCCTGAAAAACTCCGCAGGAGATAGGATATCCTTTTACCATGCCTCCTTTTTGCTTACAGGGAGGTACCCCAGAAAGGAGTGGGCTTCAGCCCCTTTGAACTCCTATTTGGTCACCCTGTGAGAGGTCCTCTAACACTTGTTAAGGAGGGTTGGGAACAACCTTTAAAAGCTCCAAAGCAAGACATAGTGGACTATGTACTTGGCCTCAGATCAAGGATGGCTGAGTACATGAAAAAGGCCAGTAAAAACCTTCAGGCCAGCCAAGAGCTCCAGAAGCAATGGCATGATCAGAAGGCTGTTTTGGTTCAGTACCAAGCAGGGCAGAAAGTGTGGGTCTTGGAGCCTGTGGCCCCAAGAGCACTCCAAGACAAATGGAGTGGACCCCACACAATTGTTGAGAAAAAGGGTGAAGTCACCTACTTAGTTGACTTAGGCACTGCCAGGAGTCCCCTTAGGGTGCTCCATGTCAATCGCCTGAAACCCTACTATGACAGGGCTGATCTCACCCTGCTCATGGCAACTGATGAGGGACAGGAAGAAGAGAGTGACCCTCTCCCTGATCTCTTCTCTTCCACAGAACAAGATGCTCTAGTGGAAGGGGTTGTACTGGCAGATTGTCTTACTGCTGAGCAGAAAGACCACTGCGTAAATCTCCTGGGTCAGTTTTCTGAACTCTTCTCTACTGTGCCAGGTACCACTTCTTGGTGTGAGCACACTATAGATACTGGAGACAGCTTGTCTGTCAAAAGTAAGATCTATAGGCAGCCTGACCATGTCAGAGACTGCATAAAGCAAGAGGTGCAGAAAATGTTAGAACTGGGAGTGGTTGAGCACTCTGAAAGTCCATGGGCCTCTCCTGTGGTACTTGTACCAAAACCTCATTCCAAAGATGGAAAGAAGGAAATGCGGTTTTGTGTTGACTACAGAGGTCTCAACCAGGTAACCAAAACTGATGCTCACCCTACAGTATACCCAGGGCAGATGAGCTCATAGATACACTGGCATCTGCCAAGTATCTAAGCACTTTTGATTTGACTGAAGGGTATTGGCAGATCAAATTATCAGAAGATGCAAAAGCTAAAACTGCATTTTCAACCATTGGAGGCCATTACCAATTCACAGTAATGCCTTTTGGATTGAAAAATGCACCTGCCACTTTTCAAAGGTTGGTGAATACAGTCCTGCAAGGGCTGGAAGCTTTTAGTGCAGCATATCTGGACGATATAACTGTCTTTAGCTCCAGCTGGGATGATCACCTGGTCCACCTATGGAAAGTTTTAGAGGCCCTGCAAAAGGCAGGCCTCACTATCAAGGCTTCAAAGTGCCAGATAGGGCAGGGGAAGGTGGTTTATCTGGGACACCTGGTTGGTGGAGAACAGATTGCACCACTTCAGGGGAAAATCCAAACAATTAAAGATTGGGTTCCCCCTACTACTCAGACTCAGGTGAGAGCCTTTTTAGGCCTCACTGGGTATTACAGGAGGTTCATAAAGAACTATGGCTCCATTGCAGCCCCTCTTAATGACCTCACATCCAAGAAAATGCCTAAAAAGGTATTATGGACAGCAAACTGTCAGAAAGCTTTTGAGGAGCTGAAGCAGGCCATGTGCTCTGCACCTGTCCTGAAAAGCCCTTGTTACTCTAAAAAAATCTATGTCCAAACTGATGCATCTGAATTAGGAGTAGGGGCAGTCCTATCACAACTTAATTCTAAGGGCCAGGATCAACCTGTTGCTTTTATTAGTAGGAGGTTGACCCCTAGAGAAAAGCGTTGGTCTGCCATAGAGAGGGAGGCCTTTGCTGTGGTATGGGCACTGAAGAAGTTGAGGCCATACCTGTTTGGCACTCACTTCATTGTTCAGACAGGCCACAAACCTCTACTTTGGCTAAAACAAATGAAAGGGGAAAATCCTAAATTGTTGAAGTGGTCCATATCCCTACAAGGAATGGACTATACAGTGGAACATAAACCTAGGAGTACCCACTCCAATGCAGATGGACTCTCCAGATATTTCCACTTAGACAATGAAGACCCATCAGGTAATGACTAGTCTTATTGTCCTTCGTTTGGGGGGGGGGTTGTGTAGGAAAGTACCATCTTGCCTGGCATGTTACCCCCATTTTTCACTGTATATATGTTGTTTTAGTTGTATGTGTCACTGGGACCCTGCCAGCCAGGGCCCCAGTGCTCATAAGTGTGCCTGAAAGTGTTACCCGTGTTATGACTAACTGCCTCACTGAGGCTCTGCTATCCAGAACCTCAGTGGTTATGCTCTCTCATTTCTTTCCAAATTGTCACTAACAGGCTAGTGACCAATTTCACCAATTTACATTGGCATACTGGAACACCCTTATAATTCCCTAGTATATGGTACTGAGGTACCCAGGGTATTGGGGTTCCAGGAGATCCCTATGGGCTGCAGCATTTCTTTTGCCACCCATAGGGAGCTCTGACAATTCTTACACAGGCCTGCCACTGCAGCCTGAGTGAAATAATGCACACATTATTTCACAGCCATTTTCACTGCACTTAAGTAACTTATAAGTCACCTATATGTCTAACCTTTACCTAGTAAAGGTTAGGTGCAAAGTTACTTAGTGTGTGGGCACCCTGGCACTAGCCAAGGTGCTCCCACATAGTTCAGGGCAAATTCCCCAGACTTTGTGAGTGCGGGGACACCATTACACGCGTGCACTACACATAGGTCAATATCTATGTGTAGCTTCACAATGGTAACTCCGAATATGGCCATGTAACATGTCTAAGATCATGGAATTGCCCCCTCTATGCCATCCTGGCATTGTTGGCACAATCCCATGATCCCACGGGTCTGTAGCTCAGACCCGGGTACTGCCAAACTGCCTTTTCAGGGGTTTCACTGCTGCTGCTGCCAACCCCTCAGACAGGTTTCTGCCCTCCTGGGGTCCAGCCAGGCTTGGCCCAGGAAGGCAGAACAAAGGACTTCCTCAGAGAGAGGGTGTTACACCCTCTCCCTTTGGAAAAAGGTGTTAAGGCAGGGGAGGAGTAGCCTCCCCCAGCCTCTGGAAATGCTTTCATGGGCACAGATGGTGCCCATTTCTGCATAAGCCAGTCTACACCGGTTCAGGGACCCCTCAGCCCTGCTCTGGCGCGAAGCTGGACAAAGGAAAGGGGAGTGACCACTCCCCTGACCTGCACCTCCCCTGGGAGGTGCCCAGAGCTCCTCCAGTGTGCTCCAGACCTCTGCCATCTTGGAAACAGAGTTGCTGCTGGCACACTGGACTGCTCTGAGTGGCCAGGGCCAGCAGGTGACGTCAGAGACTCCTTCTGATAGGCTCCTTCAGGTGTTGCTAGCCTATCCTCTCTCCTAAGTAGCCAAACCCTCTTTTCTGGCAATTTAGGGTCTCTGCTTTGGGGAATTCCTTAGATAACGAATGCAAGAGCTCATCAGAGTTCCTCTGCATCTCTCTTTTCACCTTCTGCCAAGGAATCGACTGCAGACTGCGCTGGAAGCCTGCAAAACTGCAAATTAAGTAGCAAAGACAACTACTGCAACTCTGTAACGCTGATCCTGCCGCCTTCTCGACTGTTTTCCTGGTGGTGCATGCTGTGGGGGTAGTCTGCCTCCTCTCTGCACTAGAAGCTCCGAAGAAGTCTCCCGTGGGTCGACAGAATCTTCCCCCTGCTACCGCAGGCACCAAAGAACTGCATCATAGGTCCCCTGGGTCTCCTCTCAGCACGACGAGCGAGGTCCCTTGAATCCAGCAACTCTGTCCAAGTGACTCCCACAGTCCAGTGACTCTTCAATCCAAGTTTGGTGGAGGTAAGTCCTTGCCTCCCCACGCCAGACTGCATTGCTGGGAACAGCGTCTGTTGCAACTACTCCAGCCTCTGTGCACTTCTGGTGGAAATCCTTTGTGCACAGCCAAGCCTGGGTCCACGGCACTCTAACCTGCATTGCACGACTCTCTAAGTTGTCCTCCGGCGGCGTGGGACTCCTTTATGCAACTTCGGGTGAGCACCATTTCACTCCTCTTCGTAGTGCCTGTTCCGGCACTTCTGCGGGAGCTGCCTGCTTCTGAGAGGGCTCATTGTCTTGCTCGACACCCCCTGTGTCCCCAGACGCAATTGGCGACATCCTGGTCCCTCCTGAGCCACAGCAGCATCCAAAAACCCTAACCACATGATTTGCAGCTAGCAAGGCTTGTTGGCAGTCTTTCAGCAGGAAAACACTTCTGCACGACTCTTCATGACGTGGGACATCCATCCTCCAAAGGGGAAGTTTCTCGCCCTTGTCGTTCCTGCAGAATCCTCAGCTTCTACTATCCAGTAGCAGCTTCTTTGCACCCACAGCTGGCATTTCCTGGGCATCTGCCCATCTCCGACTTGCTTGTGACTTTTGGACTTGGTCTCCTTGTTCCACAGGTACCCTCGACTGGAAATCCATCGTTGTTGCATTGCTGGTTTGTGTCTTTCCTGCAGAATTCCCCTATCACGACTTCTGTGCTCTTTGGGGAACTTTAGTGCACTTTGCACTCACTTTTCAGGGTCTTGGGTTGGGCTATTTTTCTAACCCTCACTGTTTCCTTACAGTCCTAGCGACCCTCTACAAGGTCACATAGGTTTGGGGTCCATTCGTGGTTCGCATTCCACTTTTGGGGTATATGGTTTGTGTTGCCCCTATCCCTATGTGTCCCCATTGCATCCTATTGTAACTATATATTGTTTGCACTGTTTTCTAAGACTATACTGCATATTTTTGGTATTGTGTACATATATCTTGTGTATATTTGCTATCCTCATACTGAGGGTACTCACTGAGATACTTTGGCATATTGTCATAAAAATAAAGTACCTTTATTTTTAGTATATCTGTGTATTGTGTTTTCTTATGATATTGTGCAAGTGACACTAGTGGTACTGTAGGAGCTTCACTCGTCTCCTAGTTCAGCCTAAGCTTCTCTGCTAAGCTACCATTATCTATCAGCCTAAGCTGCTAGACACCCTATACACTATTAAGGGATACCTGGGCCTGGTGCAAGGTGTAAGTACCCCTTGGTACTCACTACAAGCCAGTCCAGCCTCCTGCAGTGTGGCCTAGACTATAGTGGTGTTGAGGCCAGTGATGTAGAGTAGTAGCAAAGAGTGAATTGGCATAGAGTAGAGTTGTACAGGGTAGAGTAGAGGGACGTAGCATGGTGTGGTGTAGAGTGCAGTGGCTTGGAGTTGAGTGGTGCCGATTGCAGTGGCACGGAGTGGTGCAGAGTAGAGTGCAGTGATGTGGAGTGGCGCAGAGTAAAGTGGAGTAGTATAGAGTGGGGTATTAATGGTGTGATAGCACAATGCCATTACAAACCACATTTTTTGTTGAAATGACCATCACATTTGCACAGACATACAGTTTTACTATTAAAACTATACAGTGTACTGATGAAAATGTGTGGACATTGCATCACCTAGTGTAATGATTTGTTTTGATCATATTAAAGTATTTGTTTCCAACACACTTCAGAAATAACAAAACATGTATTTCTTTTGTGTTCCTAATTCTGAAATATTCTGAAGTACTTACACTATTCATTTAAATGTTGTTGTGTGCTAGAAACAAATTGTGTTCCTACCCCTCAGTAGCTAGCAGGATTGTCACATAAATCCTCTAAGAGAAAGAAAAGTAAACAAGCACCCTCAGAAGACAGCACCTGACATTTCACATTGGCCCTTGAATGCACAGCAAATGGGATGAGATAAGAAAAAGATTTACAGGCCTCTTTATAGAAAGAGCACTGGGAAGGATACTATTAATGAGGTCTGCACAATGGAAGGTGCGAACTCAAGCTGCCCTGAAAAACAGCACAGTGAAATTTACAACATTTCACTGCGCCATTTGTGGTGTCATTTTTTTTACGTCTGCTCAAAGCAGGCATTAAAATGATGCACCCATGATAACCTATGGGCCTCCTTACACTTTCCTGCACTAGCGTCAAAATTTGTGACGCTAGTGCAGCAAAGCACCACAGTAGTTTCAACAATTCTGACATTATTATCCTAACGACCGTCAAGGTGCAGTGTATTGTAAATACGGTGCACCCATGGTTGATTAGGTGGGGCGACGCAAGAAAACTGGTGCACCAGGGCTGATGAACCAGTTTCTTGTAAATCTGCCCCTTAATTTAATAGAAAGTACTTAACAGATTTACACCAAATCACAAAAAGCACACTTTCTGGACCAAGATTTAGTATTTTTCCAAATTTAGTGTAGTTCTGTTCATCAGTTTTTGAGGTATTGCTCTTCAATTTTCCTGTGAAAAAATGAATAGGAAAGTATGTTTTGGGCCCCCTCCTTTTTCTCAGCTGTGCTTGAAGGATCACCTTGAAACGTCCCACAAAGGAGTTGAGGTGGTAAACATTGATACTTTCCTTCTTTGTGAAAATCCTCGCAACCAGTTTACTCCTTTTTACACAATGACACTATTCAGAGCACAAGTTTAGCCCTTTTCGGTTGTCATACTGTTCATGAGACATCAAAAAATACATGTGTTAAGATGTCCGCTATATTCCCCTAGCTGACAGATTATCACACAGTGTGCTTTGCTTCATGATTATTTGTCAGGTTTCTGATTTCATTCGTGTACTGTGTTTTTACCTACACGAACACATCTCAACTGATTCACCCTCCCAGAAGACACGCTCTGGTAAAAGCCTCTGGCTGCCAGAATGGCACAAGTTTGTGAGCATGAGGAGAACACCGCTGAACACCATCAAAAACCTGCCAACGGGTTTGGTTTAATCTACTCTGTAAACTTGTTGCAATCCTTCTTTGATGGTCCTTATACCTTACCTTTTAGTAAATTACGGTACCACTGCAGCACACCAAAGTCAGATGTTTTCCTTCCCTTAATTGACTTGGGAGACATTTAAATGCCCTCATAAATCAAATCAATGAATTATTTCAACCTGAAGTTAACCACTTTCCCGTGCTTCCCAAAAAATTACGGTCTGTACTCAACGTTCCCTGGTGTAGAAATATGGTTTGCCATAGCTGGCCCCAGCTAGCATCTCATTTCCGCTCGTTATTTTGGTACTATTATAATTCAAAACCACAAACCCTAGAGCCGCACCACACAATCCCTTTCTAAGTCTGCCCTAGACACAACTATTTATAGTAAGAGAGGCCTGTAATGCCTGACTGAAAATCTGTCACGAATTCTCTTTTTACAGCCGATTTGAGACCTCACTAGTCAACTGAAAAAAGGAAAAAAGCAACTGTGCTAGATCAATATTCCATCACTAAAAAGCAAAATGTAAATTGATTAGGAGAATTTTATATGAGGCTTTTTTCAGTTAAAAAACCTATGCTCCATTGCAGCGTTGAGGCTTGATCTGAGATGCGCTGGAATTTTTGAAAACGCTTTAGCCCACTATGTTTGGAGCTGGGTACTTCTTAGTTCAAAGTTTAACTCTGTGTCAGAGATTCTATGTTCATCTATATCGAATGTTGCAGTTTACGATTCTATGTTAAAAAATGCCTCGAAACCCAAATGTGTTCCTTACATCCTGTTTACTAATGTATTTTCGAGTTCTGAATACAATCATGCAGCATAATGCGGCAAAACTTGTGAAATTATTACTTCATTATTTTGCAATTTTTACATATGGTTGCACTGCCTGAGCAAAGATTTCCACTTATTAGTGCCAGTTTAACATGGCCATACAGCAATATGCAATCGAAAGGTTGTCAGTCAATCGTTGCAAAGGGCTATCCTCTATGGGGGGACACATGTCACCACACCTTTAGTAACTTTTGTTCCATCTGAGCTTAAAACAATATTTTTGTCAGAATCGGCAGATTATGCAGCAGATGATGGATTATTTAGCATATGGCGCAAATCCAGAATTATGTGGAACACGCAACATAATAATCCCTGACTCTGCGCAGATCAATTCTACAGGCAATTTATTCAAATGAAATGAGAGCAGACCCAGGCCCTAGCTGGCTAATGGCTCCCCTGGACACACTGACCACAAGGGCCAGATGTGGGTAGGTATAAAATTGCGACTTGCAATTTGCGAGTCATAGCGACTCGCAAATTGCAACTCGCAAAAGTGTATGCAGAAAGGTGTCTCAGACACCTTCTGCGACTCGCTATGGGGGTCGCAAAGACCCACCTCATGAATATTAATGATGTGGGTCGCAGTTTGCGACCCCATAGCGAGTCTATGCACTCACAGGGATGGTGGCCTGCTGGAGACAGCAGACCACCATGTCTGTGACTGCTTTTTTAATAAAGCAGTTTTTTTTTCTTCTTTTTGCAGCCCGTTTTCCTTAAAGGAAAACGAGCTGCAAAAAGAAAAACTTCCGAAACCATTTGGTTTCGGTTTTTCAGAGTAGGCAGTGGGCCATAGGACCACTGCCTGCTCTGAATTTTTATTTTTTTGTGGCATTCACAAAGGGGAAGGGGTCCCATGGGGACCCTTTCCCTTTTGCGAATGAGTTACCATCCACTTCAAGTGGATGGTAACTGCGAGTTGGTTTGCGACCGCATTCGCGGTCACAAAGCAACTCAGCATGGCGATGCGGTCGCAAATAGGAAGGGAACACCCCTTCCTATTTGCGAGTCGCAGCCTCAAATTGCGAGTCGGTACCGACTCGCAATTTGCGGTTGTGCATCGCGTTAGGCCTTTTGCACTTCGCAAACTGTGTTTTTCGCAGTTTGCGACATGCAAAAGGCTTCCTACATCTAGCCCCAAGTATTTTGCAAAATTGCTATTGAATGGATTGAATGAGTGGGCATCCAACTCTTAACTAATACCGTTTAACCTATCTGCTTATAGTGCCTCAGCAAGCATCGTAGACACTTTGATTAGTCTTGCCATATTAACTGATGAATCAAAAGCAAAAAAGCTTCCTTTATACACCTTCTTTATCAGTTTTAACACGCTTTTGACTCAGTGAATAGAAAAATATTCTGGTCTAAAATAGATGCTTGGAATATCCTGACACATTTAGTCTTGGCCATTCAACTTCTATACATTGCAAAATGACAAACTGGCATTTCAACGCAGAAGTCACGCCTAGGCGCTTAGGAACAGCCACAAACAACTCCGCCCACAAAAATATCCACGGGAGCCCTGCCCGGTATTCTGTGACTTTAAGCTAACGCAGCTGCGATTTGGGCAAATCCCAACAGTGGACTTTTTATTGCCAAGTGAGTCAAAACTGAATATTAATGAATGCAGGCTTTGTAAATATATGAGTCATTGACACATATGGGCTGTTCCTGGCCCGCGTTACCAGGAGAGCGGAGACAATGGCTAGGGACATTTTTTATCTTGCATAATATCGGCACATGTCACAATACGTAAACTTTTGCCTTAATGGAGAGAACCCTCAGGTAGTAATGAGGTCTATTAAATACATGGCAGGTGAGGAACGGCTCCTACTATACTTAAAGCAGTAGTCTACCCTAAATTTTACATGTATGTGTTATTAATAATTGAAAAGCACAAGATAATTTCCTAGATACTATCTTTTACATTTATCCCCGTCATACGTAGCTCTTTTAATTGTAGCCTTCGCAGCACGCAGCACACTTAATTCCGGTGAAAGAATACTTAATCAGTGTTTTAAACCATGAAATTTGTATAATCTTGCAACAATCGAAGGTTATGTCTTGCACTATAAAGCCTATACTGTAGATATGTCAAATGTTGTGCTGTTAGGTTCTTTTGCCTGCTAAGTATTTTTTAAGACAGTGCAGAGGGTCTCAGCTAGAATTGCCTGCACCCCAATAGCCTCGCACTCCCACCACGCACAATTGTTTTTGTCAAAAATTTTACTGCAGATATTACGTTGATATTATCAATGATGTTATCAAAAATGTCTTGAGTAACGTAATTTGTTGGGTAATTAGCAGTGCATGCATGGCAGGGGTGTGAGTTATAGTTACCTCATGGCACCAGTTATAGTTACTTGAGGTAAGTCTAACTATAACTGGTGAATTTCTATGGTTTTGTATGTTTAAAATGTGAGCCTAACTATAACGTCCCTGTAACCTTTGTTTTTTTAATGAATTTCTATGTTTTTAAAAATTCTATGTCCTAACTATAACATCCCTGTAACCTTTGTTTTTTCAGTGAATTTCTATGTTTTTTTTAACGTATATAGTAATTTTCATTACTATACGTTAATCCAACCACCAGTGTGCATGACCTTTGGCCGTGCATGTCTGCGGTTGGCCACAGGGCCTAGCCTGGGGACAGGCCCTGGGGCCAACCACCTGAAAGGCACCAAACCGTGCACAGACTTCATCCATGGGTAGCAAAGGTTGCCCACAAAACCTAGCCTGTAGCCAGACCCTGCGCCAACTCCCCCTTAACCACCCAACCCCATGCTGTGCACGGCCCTTTGGGCATGTGCAGCGGGAGTTGGCCGCAGCCTCTCTGGGTGTGAGGCTGAGTTATCTGGGAATGAGAGTGGTTGTGAGAGCGTCTGGGTGTGAGAGAGAATACATCAGTGTTTTAGTGGGTGCATCAGTGTGTGCGTGGGTCTGTGACTGGGTGCATGAGGTTGTCAGTGGGTCTCTGAGTGGGTGTGTGAGAGTCTGAGTGGGTCTGAGAGTGGGTGTGTAACTATCTGAGTGAATTTGTGAGTGGGTGTGTGAGGGTCTGACTGGGACTGTGAGTGGGTGCATGAGGGTCTGAGTGGATCTGTGAGTGGGTGTGTGAGTGTATGAGTGGGTAGGTGAGTGGATGCATAACAGGCGTGGCCCGTCCTTTAGGGCGGAGGGGCCACGCCCCCCACCTTTTGCCCCTCATGAAGAGTGTCTGTCAGGCTGAACAAAGGTCAGCCTGACAGACACTCTTCATTTTCACCTCAGACAGCCAGGAGCGAGACGTGCACGATTTGCACAGACTCCTGGCTGCCTGAGCTGAACTTTGCTAGGCTGAGGAGGTCACAGCTCCTATGGGTGTGACCTCCTTGGCTCAGCAAAGGTGCCTCAAGGCCCTCCCCTGGGAGACGAGGAAAGCATCACCCATTGACTTCGACCTGGGCGCTTCAGGTTTAAGCTCTGAAGCACCCAGGGCGAGTACCAATCAGTGACACTTCGTCACAGAGTGGGGTGGGGTCAGCAATGTCCCTTCCAATACACCCCCCACCCTCCAAAGGTTGGCCGATCTGGCCATGATGAACAAACAGCATGGGAAAGGAAATCCACATTGGTTTATAGATGGCTAGTCCAGTGACAATGCTGAAATGAGAACGGTTGCAATGCTAACAACCAACGCAAAATGTGAGTATTAGTGTGCATTAGTGTGTTTGTGCCAGGCCAGCCACACCAAAGGGGCATCATCAGTTTGAAGGAGAAAAAGATGAACCAACAAGAGATACTGAAGTGTTTCCACTGCCCATTTGATCGACAGACATTCTTTCTACACAGTGGCATAATGAAGTTCATCCAGCAACAGTTTACTGCTGATGTACACCACAGGGCGAAGAAGGCCCTTCCCATCAGACTGTGAGAGGACAGCCCCAAGTCCACATCCTGAGGCACTGGTCTGCACAACTAAGGGCTTTGCAAAATTGAGGTATAAAAGAACCGGATTCTTACACAGTCTGTCAGGGCATCAAAACTATATTGGTGCACCTGTGTCCAATTCCGATTTTTTTAGGTCCTTGAATTCTTCAACAATTCAGTAACAGGGTGGGCCAAATCAGTGAACAGGGGTATAAACCTCTGATAATAACGAACCAGGCCCAAGAAAAATCACATTCCTCATTTAGTGGTGTGCCTGGGTAAGTCTTTGATAGACCTCACCTTATCAACTTGAGGATGGTTCATGCTATTCTACATCTAGTACCTTAGGTAGCAAATATAATCAGTTACTATGACAGATTTAGTAGCATTAATCACTGGACCTGCTTCCCTCAGGACAAAGAAGATGGTGTCTAACTCACGTAAATGTGCTTCTCAATCTAGACTTAAGATCACTATGGTATCTATGCAAGCCACTTTGTATTCTCGATGAGGATGAAAGATATTATCTATCACCCTCTGAAATGTGGCGGGCCCCACATAGACCAAAAGGCAAGAGGTTTGAATTGGTATAGCCCAGAGGGAGTGATGAATGCAATTTTTTCTTTGGAAGAGTCGGTCACGGGTATTTGCCAGTATCCCTTTGTTAGGTCTGATGTTTGCCCTTCTCTAGTTGTTCCACTAACTCTTCTTTCAGCATGGGGTTAGTATCAAATTTTGAGATTGGGTTTAGCTCCCTGAAGTCAATACAGAACCTGATGGAGCCATCCTGCTTGGGTACAAAGACAATTGGAGAGCACCACACACTGTAGGAGGGTTCTATGATATCATCCTGTAACATGGAATTTACCTTTATCTCCACAGCTGCCCTTCTAGTCTCAGGTATGCAATCAGGGGATAATCACTATTTTATGTCACCTCCATCGCGCTGTCATGGCTGACTAATGCCATTCTCACAGGTTTTTCTGAAAAACAGTCCTTATGTTTCCACACAACTGACTGTAATGCTGCTGTTTGTTTCAAGGTAATGTTGGATCCTGTCTTTACTTTGGGGTGGTGTGCATATGTTTCCCAAAAAGAAAAGGAAACAGCGAAGGGTTGTCTGTTTGTGATTAGTAAGGCACTAGCTTCTGGGGCGGGTGGATCCTCCCATTTTTTAGAAGGTTTTTGTGAACATTCTGCTAACCCTACATAGGTGTATGAATCTCTAATCTATATGTGACTGGTGTAACTCATTCCAACACCTATAAGGTGCTTGCTACCTGGTCAACAACTTATTATCTGATGAAGCCATTAGAAGAAGCACGTTATCGCCAACTGCCAGTTCTTGTGTCTTTGTGGTACAGTCGTAATACCCTTTCTGTTTCTTTTGGGCCTCATCTAAGTTAGTCTGCACTTTTTGCCAGACGTCAGCTTAATCTGTTTTTAATTGAACCTCATATTCCCAAAGGGACTTGCCCTCATCATCCTTCTCTTCCCATTGTTAAGCTGCCATGTTTAGCAAGGTACAAGGTTGTCTCCCAAAGACAAGTTGAAAGGGGGAATACCCAGTTAAGGATTGAGCATGACACCAGATAGTGAACAGTACTAAAGGAATTGTTTTGTCTCAGTCTCATCCTGCATCATTCAACAATTTTCTTAAAATGGTCTTAATTGTATGATTGTACCTTTCTACCAGACCATCATTCTGGGGTTGATAAACCGAGGTATGTATTTGGGTAATTCCCAGGATTTTGCATAGTTTAGCCATCAATTGCAACATAAAAGGTGTACCTTGATCTGTCAGGAGTTCTTAAGAAAAACTTACTCTTGAAAAGAACTCCACCATAGCCCGGGCAATCACGGTTGTATTCATACTAGTAAGGGGTATAGCTTCTGGGTATTTTATGCCATAGTCCACTAATATCAGTACATGCTGGTAACCTCTAGAGGACATTTTAAAGGACCCACCAGATCCATCCTTACCCTTTTGAAAGGGACATCAATAACAGGGAGAGGCTGAAGGGGTGCTTTATGATCCTTAGAAGGGTTCATGAGTTGGCAACGAGTGGATGAGGCACAATATCTGCAGGCATCAGCATGATTGGCAGGTCCATAAAATCTCCTTAGGGGATATGCCTCCATTTTTTTCTCTTCCTAAATGTCCACACTCAACTAGGCAGTGGGCCAGGGTTAAGTCCTTCTCTCAAAATGCTAATGGTACGACCAGTAGAGCCTGTCTTACTAGATTCTGTGTTTACCCCTCTGAACAACAATCCCTTCTTTATAAAGAAATATGAGCCTACCTGATCATGTTCTTCAGGAGATGCTTTTTCCAATGAATATGATAAATGTGTGTCCTTGCATTGGATGATTTGAAAGTTACATGTTTTAGCCTGGAAGCTGTCTGTGGATGAAAATAAACAGGTTATATTATGAGTGTTTTGCAACCAATATTCTTGTCTTTCACAAGGCTTTTCTGTTTTTGTTTTCTTAGGTGTAACCTTACCCCCTTCCAATTTCTCATCTGTAAAATGAGCTTCTTCTGACCAATTACTCGCAGCATCATCTGTAGATTATTTTCCTATTCATTGGGGAAACCAGGAGTGGTCTGTACCAATAATAGCCTCTTTGCGAAGTGTGAGAACAATTCCTACCTTTAAAGTTTCTGTCTGATCATCCCCAATGTATTTTATGGACTCTGTGGGGTCCATCTTACTGTCTCCATGTACACAAGTGATTGCCACATTCTTGGGCATTGGTTTTGTACTCAGTTTGACCCATTTACTATTACAACTGAGTGGTGACATCCTGAATCAATCAGTGCTTTAACTTGCTGTCTATCAAGATACCTTGCTTAGATGTTATGGGCGTACCTCCTGCATGCAACACCTGTCGTTTCATATACCAATCCTCCATTAGTTCTACAGTGTTCATCTTTTGAGGGCAGTTTTGTGCTATGTGCCCCCCTTCCAAACACTGGAAATATTGAGGTCCAGTCCCTACATCTTTGATAGGTGTTTTGGGGGGCCCTCTGTTCTCAGGAGACACCCGGGGATTCTGTCAGGCAAAGGTCACCTTAAATAATTAATGGGGGAGGAATTCCTAGATAAACCTCGTCTAAATTCAGGGGACGGATGGAAGGCACATGCTAATTTGATGGCCCCTTCTACTGAAATTTTAGGATGTTGCTTGATCCATGCCCATGTGGAGTTAGATATGGCATCTATGTATTGTAGCCAGTGATTTCCCAGGTCTTGTATTCTATAGTACAAGGCCCATGGATTGTCATTATTACTCCATTTACCTTACGGGAACCTGACCCGACAATGTTCACTATCATACCTCAGTTTTTTAATATGATTTTCTTTATTTCTTCATATGGCGTTGTCCCACAGATGTTAGCTGTTTGATATGCAACTTATAGTTCACCTGATAAAAGGGGAGCTATATATATTGACCCTGTCTCTGTGGTTGCTACTCTTTCAAAGTTTATAAAGAGGTACTCAAGGTCCTTGCCAGTCTGGTTCTTTTGAAGGACAGAACTAGGCATCCATGGGTGCACCTTTGAACTTACTAGGGCATCAGTCAATTTAAAAAATGTGGTGTCTAGGGCTTGTTGTTTCTCTGCGGCTGAGATGGCCTGTCTTTTTAATGCAGTGTTAAGGTTCTCCCTATCCTGTTGAGCCGCTTCTGCTTGTCTCTCCACAACTAGCTATCGATGACGGTGACCCTCCGCTAATTGTTGAATCATGTGTTCAACAGTGATGGGTTGTGTCATTTTGTTAACTTTTATGGAAAAATGGGGTTTGTTCCCATTTCTCCACCACTGTAACAGTTTGGCAAAAAGGACCTGACAGAACCAAATTGTGAATGCTAAGATTCATTGATTAAATCAGTGGATTAGGTAATAATGAGGACAATGAAGGGATGTATGGGAAAATTGTTGCAGAAATATTTCTGTTCAGTAACAGAGAAAATGGAACGTAGTCCTTGTTGCTTGTCATATGCATCTGGTTCTAATCTTGGTAGTGCTTTCTCTCTCCTTAGGCTGCCTTCTGATGGATGCGATCCTCGGGAAAACAAAGGAGGTCTTTAGCATGTATTCTACATTTTGTCTCCCAACACCAAGCACCGGTGAGCAATCCCCAGAACAACGTCCTTTGTGTATTTAGGTGTGTGCACTTATTTTTGTAACAGTATTTTGGATGTATCAACTAGCACAAGGTGGGCTCTCACCGAGACCTTCAGATAGCTTTAGACACAAAAATATCCCAAGACCATGAATATAATTACCATGCCGCATACAGGTAATACATTATTTGTCTTGTGCAATGGCTCATTCCTTGAGCTGCAGCGTTATTGGCCTCAGGGTCCTCTCCCTCAGGGCCACCAGGTGAACACACGGAAGTAGGTTGGCGCAAGTCCCAGTGGCTCTGTCCCATCTATTGGCTTGTCCTGTGGTTTTCCTTCCACTGCAGTCCCTGCTCTCCTGTCTTTTTGGTCTCCTCAGGTAGTCGTCCCTTGTTCCTCCAGTCTCCCAGTCTCACTGCATCTCCTTGTCTTTCTCCTTCATTCCTGTGACACCCCACCTTTCTGTCCCCGGCAGCATATATCGGCCCTCGTGATATAACTGCTCGAGTGAATGCAGTTGTGAGTGTTTTCAACAGAGTGTAGAATTGTGGCAACCATCTTGGATTTCTTGTGAACAGCATCCCTTCCACAGTTATCTCAAGTAACTATAACTCGTTTGCTAAGGTAACTATAACTCACACTCTCTCTGTGCAGCAGTTTTCTCATTAATAATTTCACTGCAAACGTTGCAGTGACATTATTAATGATGTCATAGAAGATGTTATGTAATATGTGGGGTAATGAGCAGTGCATAGCGAGGGACCACTGTTCTGAATATGCTTGAATAGTTATTTGGTTCTGAACGATCAAGGTTGTTGTGGGATGAAGCCAGGTGTTCCATATATGGTGATGGTCTCCAGACTTGTAACATGCTGTAGCAATGTGTTATTTCTGCCCATGCATGTAGCAAGGGAAAACATGGTATGGCCCTCCGTCCCAATTTTTTGTGTGGATTTTTTAGCTGTGTTGGTGTGGACCTTTTGGGTGTGTGCCTCTAGGAGGTATGCTTGTGTTTGGTTGGTGTCTATTGAGTGAGTGATTGAATTTCTGTGTCTTGGGGTTCGGGGAGATGGAGTGGTGGATGTGTGTGAGTCTGTTGGGGTGGTGTCTGTAGGTATGCTGGTAGTGGTTGGTGTCTCTGTGTCTATTGGGATGGTGTCTGTGGGTATGGTGCTTGTGGTGGACGTCTTGGTGTCTGCTGGGTGTGGTGTTTACAGGGATGCTAGGTGTGGTGGGTGTCACTGACTGTTGGTGTGGTGTCTGTGGGTATGTTTGATGTTGTGTGTGTTACGCTGCGGGTGATGGGGTGTCTGGGGAAATGGTGACTGATGTTGTGTGTGTGAGTATCTGTTGTGTGCTTGCAGGCCGTTGTATTTGGTGATGCTTGTGTCTGTGTGTGCTCCACTTGTGTGTTGACGTGAGTGAGTGCAGATTGGTCTCTATGCTGAACAATTTGGATTGGGAACAGGGAGGTGGAGGGAGGCCGGAAGGTGGGGTGACTGACTGCCGTCAGTGTGGAGGCCAGAGCCTGAAAGATCTCTGTAGGCCAGCCATTGCACCATTAATTCTTTCCAGGAATGCATTAGTTTGTTGAAGCTGGGTTGCTAATCCTTGGTTGGCATTCATAATGGCTGACTAACCCCCAGAGATATTCTCAGAAGGTCAATAGCCTCCTTACTGAGGCTGGCAGGGGTAACAGGGGTCGGGTGTAGGTGCCTGCAGCAAAGGAGACCCCCACCCTCTTGGGGAGTCCGGCCAAATGGGTGGAGAGCAACTGGGAGGGCTGTGACCGAACCGGGGTGCGGACTAGGATGGTACAGGGAGATTCTCTGATGGGTCTGCCACCACTAGGGAGTGTCCACTGGAAGAAGAATCTGATGATGAAGAGGATGTTTTGGTCTCCCCTCTCCCTCCAGGCTACATGGTCCCTCTGTGCCAGTGGTGTCTTGACGCGAGGACCCATGGCCAGATGCTTCCCCACTCAGCTGTGCTCTGTCTCCTTCACTTGCTGGTGCTTATGTTGCAAATACAAAGAGAAATTGGGTCATCATATGTCCATAATCATACTTGAACAGCAGCTCAGATTAGCAAATATTACCATGATATCAAAGAGGCCCCAGCAACAAACTCCACCTAAGTGGCCCATACATGTACCATACCATATGCATGCATACCATCTGACTGTCAGCAGTTGCTCACAGGAAAATCAGGATCTCACACTTCACTTGCATGGCTGAAGTTGTGCAATCACAGTAACCATTCAACAAGCAGGAGACCTCATCACCCTCATGGAGCTGACCTCGGTTACCTGTTCTCATTTAATAGTAGGCCAAAGCCGAATGCATTCTAACAGATCCCACACAAGATCATGCACACATCCATTTGCCACATTCATAACGACCCAACAAGAAGAAATTATGCTCCAAAATCCTGCCCTTTTGATGACAAAATTACAACAGCCTAAAGAAGGTGACATGGGAATTTTCAAATCATACTGGAAACATCAACAATGCATACTTTACCAAGTGATATTTGTTCCAATAGAGTCATTGAGGAAGTACTGATGTTGCTCAGATAGACCACATAGGTGGCATGGAAATGAACACTGTAGACATCATGTGTAATATGTCAGGGAGAGATGTCCCCCAAATCCACAACAAAATGAATCAGCAAGCCCCAGGGTAATCACCACTATTTTCTGGAACCCCTTCCAATGGCATATTCTGAGCGCATCAGTAGACGCAATTAGTCATTTGGATGTTATGAGAGGCCCAGGGATTTGCAAGTACTTGTTGAAGGCCCTCAACATGTTGCTCAATTGGAAGCTACATCTTTGTCTCCATTATGATCATGCAGACCCAAGTGTTTATTTGTGAATGAATGCCTGTATACAAACACATGTGATTTCAACATAACTGCAGGTCACTCCATGATGCATGGCAACAGTTGGGTCACAAACATTACCCATTACACATGTGCAGTGCACTTTGTTATTTGCTGCCACATCAAGGGCATAGAAATGCACATTGTGGCCTGAAACTGTAGGCCTACCTGTCATGTCCCTCATTGGTAGTGCAGTTTTACATGCCAAATAACATGCTATGACTCATGAGAGTATGTGTCTGCCAATAAAAAATTTTGACACACTCCTGTAAGTGGGACATCATGAACTGTACCAGCATTGTAAATGTATTATTTCACACACAGGTTAAGGGACAGATGCTGTCATGTAGACACAAGGAATGTTGGCAACAGCGATGGCACATGATTCATGTCAATGGGCATTCCCTACTTACCAAGGGAAAGTATTGCTTTATAGCTGACCCAAAGAACAATGTAGTCTCTGTTACATGTATGTTGGCCATCTTAACATTACAGACTGCAGTGAGGCACCCATCATATACTGAAAAAAACTAGCACCTGGCTGGCAGATGCCAATAAACTCATTTACCCAGACACATGGCTGAGGACAGTGATCCATCACTTTCTTACCTTTGGCCTGTAACATTAAGGAGTGGTGGGGTGTTGCATACAAATTATACACAATTCAACAGCAAACAGTAGTTGATTGATCAATGTACCCAGCCATATCTCATTACTGTAAAACAAGTGTTTGTGGAGTCTACCCAGTTCTGTCCTGGGTCCCTGGGCCAACAGGCAAGGCACATCAGTATGCACCACATGACATGTCTACACAAACAATCACTCATCTACTGTGCGACACATGGCTCATCCATAATTGCCAGGGGAATCTATCAGAGCCTAACACATTAACTTGCCAATGTGACAGGCAGGAATATGCATTTTACTCACCTCCTTGTTGCTGCTGTGCTGCCCTCAAGCCCCCATCAAGTGCTGGATAGGACACCGCCAGAAGCAGGCCATTGGAGGGGGTCATGATCCAAAGGGCACCCCGCCCATGTTGTGAGGAAATCCCCAGGTGGACCACAGTGATTTTCCTGGACCAGCGTCTCTGGTCTTCCCACCTTTTTCTGCAGTAGGTGCTCCGCTGGCTGTGGGCCCCCAGGGTCCTCACATTCTGGGTGATGGCTCTCTATAGTTCTTTCTTTTGATGGGCATTGACCTGCATGGACACAAAAGACAAATCAAGAGATCATGATCACAAGTTTCATTACAAATGGTTGAGTCACATACATGGCAGTAACATCAAGCTAAAACATTCCTATTTGTCAATACTCCCCATGTGTGGCACATTCAAGCCAATAAGTACAGGGACATTACTACAGACATACATTTCTCAATCTGCAGACCAACCCACCACCCTGCTCAGGCACTAAAATGACTAAGGAAGCTTATTGACATCATGTAGCCCAGGGGGACGCGGGTTGCGCTATTGGTTTGTCCTGACTCTCCTCACCTGGGGGCTGACATCGGAGCACCAGAGCTCAAGGGCAGGAGCCCTTTAAATTCTTCCTTTGCGCTCCCGCTCGCGGGGACGCGGGTTGCGCTATTGGTTTGTCCTGACTCTCCTCACCTGGGGGCTGACATCGGAGCACCAGAGCTCAAGGGCAGGAGCCCTTTAAATTCTTCCTTTGCGCTCCCGCTCGCGGGGACGCGGGTTGCGCTATTGGTTTGTCCTGACTCTCCTCACCTGGGGGCTGACATCGGAGCACCAGAGCTCAAGGGCAGGAGCCCTTTAAATTCTTCCTTTGCGCTCCCGCTCGCGGGGACGCGGGTTGCGCTATTGGTTTGTCCTGACTCTCCTCACCTGGGGGCTGACATCGGAGCACCAGAGCTCAAGGGCAGGAGCCCTTTAAATTCTTCCTTTGCGCTCCCGCTCGCGGGGACGCGGGTTGCGCTATTGGTTTGTCCTGACTCTCCTCACCTGTGGGCTGACATCGGAGCACCAGAGCTCAAGGGCAGGAGCCCTTTAAATTCTTCCTTTGCGCTCCCGCTCGCGGGGACGCGGGTTGCGCTATTGGTTTGTCCTGACTCTCCTCACCTGGGGGCTGACATCGGAGCACCAGAGCTCAAGGGCAGGAGCCCTTTAAATTCTTCCTTTGCACTCCCGCTCGCGGGGACGCGGGTTGCGCTATTGGTTTGTCCTGACTCTCCTCACCTGGGGGCTGACATCGGAGCACCAGAGCTCAAGGGCAGGAGCCCTTTAAATTCTTCCTTTGCGCTCCCGCTCGCGGGGACGCGGGTTGCGCTATTGGTTTGTCCTGACTCTCCTCACCTGGGGGCTGACATCGGAGCACCAGAGCTCAAGGGCAGGAGCCCTTTAAATTCTTCCTTTGCGCTCCCGCTCGCGGGGACGCGGGTTGCGCTATTGGTTTGTCCTGACTCTCCTCACCTGGGGGCTGACATCGGAGCACCAGAGCTCAAGGGCAGGAGCCCTTTAAATTCTTCCTTTGCGCTCCCGCTCGCGGGGACGCGGGTTGCGCTATTGGTTTGTCCTGACTCTCCTCACCTGGGGGCTGACATCGGAGCACCAGAGCTCAAGGGCAGGAGCCCTTTAAATTCTTCCTTTGCGCTCCCGCTCGCGGGGACGCAGGTTGCGCTATTGGTTTGTCCTGACTCTCCTCACCTGGGGGCTGACATCGGAGCACCAGAGCTCAAGGGCAGGAGCCCTTTAAATTCTTCCTTTGCGCTCCCGCTCGCGGGGACGCGGGTTGCGCTATTGGTTTGTCCTGACTCTCCTCACCTGGGGGCTGACATCGGAGCACCAGAGCTCAAGGGCAGGAGCCCTTTAAATTCTTCCTTTGCGCTCCCGCTCGCGGGGACGCGGGTTGCGCTATTGGTTTGTCCTGACTCTCCTCACCTGGGGGCTGACATCGGAGCACCAGAGCTCAAGGGCAGGAGCCCTTTAAATTCTTCCTTTGCCCTCCCGCTCGCGGGGACGCGGGTTGCGCTATTGGTTTGTCCTGACTCTCCTCACCTGGGGGCTGACATCGGAGCACCAGAGCTCAAGGGCAGGAGCCCTTTAAATTCTTCCTTTGCGCTCCCGCTCGCGGGGACGCGGGTTGCGCTATTGGTTTGTCCTGACTCTCCTCACCTGGGGGCTGACATCGGAGCACCAGAGCTCAAGGGCAGGAGCCCTTTAAATTCTTCCTTTGCGCTCCCGCTCGCGGGGACGCGGGTTGCGCTATTGGTTTGTCCTGACTCTCCTCACCTGGGGGCTGACATCGGAGCACCAGAGCTCAAGGGCAGGAGCCCTTTAAATTCTTCCTTTGCGCTCCCGCTCGCGGGGACGAGGGTTGCGCTATTGGTTTGTCCTGACTCTCCTCACCTGGGGGCTGACATCGGAGCACCAGAGCTCAAGGGCAGGAGCCCTTTAAATTCTTCCTTTGCGCTCCCGCTCGCGGGGACGCGGGTTGCGCTATTGGTTTGTCCTGACTCTCCTCACCTGGGGGCTGACATCGGAGCACCAGAGCTCAAGGGCAGGAGCCCTTTAAATTCTTCCTTTGCGCTCCCGCTCGCGGGGACGCGGGTTGCGCTATTGGTTTGTCCTGACTCTCCTCACCTGGGGGCTGACATCGGAGCACCAGAGCTCAAGGGCAGGAGCCCTTTAAATTCTTCCTTTGCACTCCCGCTCGCGGGGACGCGGGTTGCGCTATTGGTTTGTCCTGACTCTCCTCACCTGGGGGCTGACATCGGAGCACCAGAGCTCAAGGGCAGGAGCCCTTTAAATTCTTCCTTTGCGCTCCCGCTCGCGGGGACGCGGGTTGCGCTATTGGTTTGTCCTGACTCTCCTCACCTGGGGGCTGACATCGGAGCACCAGAGCTCAAGGGCAGGAGCCCTTTAAATTCTTCCTTTGCGCTCCCGCTCGCGGGGACGCGGGTTGCGCTATTGGTTTGTCCTGACTCTCCTCACCTGGGGGCTGACATCGGAGCACCAGAGCTCAAGGGCAGGAGCCCTTTAAATTCTTCCTTTGCGCTCCCGCTCGCGGGACGCACGCGGGCGTGCCCGGGCGAAGCCCGGGCCAAGGGCGGGCCCGTCCGTGCCCGTCAGAGGCCGAAGGAGGCCGGGCTGGGCCACCTCTCTTGGTCCTAAGGCACGGCAATTGCCCCTCCTGCATAGGGAAGTACTCCAATCTCTCCTCTACATTGTGACATAGTACCATTCGCCAATGGGGAAGCGTAAGGCCAAAGACAGCCCGACTTTAGGCTCTGGCAAATCCAAAATACTCAAAATCAATAAGACTATGTTACCCCACACTAGCCATGTTGCCAAGGAAATAGACGATTTAATAGAAGAGGTAGAACAGATTCTAAACAACAAGGAGAAGCCTAGTCGAAAGGGCTCAAAATCTGGCACGCTTATTCCATTTCTAACATCTAGTTCACATACTGTTGTTAACTCACATTCTGTCGCCTCATCTCACCAACCACTTCAACAGTCGTTGCCTTGTCAAGATCCTATTGCCCTCCCTACACCCTATTCTGACGTAGATGCTCTTAGAGCTTGCACACCTCACCCTTCAATTTTATGCTCTAATCGTTTTTCTCCGCTGGCATCCATTGATTCGGACAATCAGCAACCAGCCGTCTCAGCTCTGCCATGTACAGTGAGTCCTCCTCTACAAAATGATTTGTTCACATTGGTGTGAAGCCTTAAGACTGAAGTTGGCGAGTTGAGAGCATTATTGCTTGAAATCACCACCCTTCTTAAAAGCAAATATTCTTCCCCTATTAGCGAGCCTAACTCAAACCTTTTGCCTACCAAGCATCCACCTGCAAAAGGCGTTTTTTCAAACGGGCCTCTTCTGCCACTAGCTTGTGCTGCAGGTCCCATAGACGATCAGTGTCCTGCAAAACAGCTTACGTCCTCTTTTGGAAGAACTACTCCTCTCCTTCCTAATGTTCCCTTCAAATGGGATACTACCAAAGCTTTATACCACAATCATAAATTAATTAGCAACAACTACATATACATGTGCAATGTTCCACCTTTGCCTCACTAACAAACAAGGTCTTGCACTGGGTGAGACATACCAGGGGTTGTGGTTCAATCATCCATGATGACATTGTATCTGTCGAGCGATCTAATGGTTCCCCTGGTCTCTCTGGTCCTAGTGACTTTATAACACTTAGGCGGTCATTCTGACCCTGGCGGTCAAAGACCGCCAGGGCGGAGGACCGCTGGAGCACCGCCGACAGGCCGGCGGTGCTCCAATGGGGATTCCGACCGCGGCGGTAAAGCCGCGGTCGGACCGGCACCACTGGCGGGCTCCCGCCAGTGTACCGCCGCCCCATTGAATCCTCCACGGCGGCGCAGCTTGCTGCACCGCCGCGGGGATTCCGACCCCCCCTACCGCCATCCAGATCCCGGCGGTCCGACCGCCGGGATCCGGTTGGCGGTAGGGGGGGTCGCGGGGCCCCTGGGGGCCCCTACAGTGCCCATGCCACTGGCATGGGCATTGCAGGGGCCCCCGTAAGAGGGCCCCTACATGTATTTCACTGTCTGCAGCGCAGACAGTGAAATACGCGACGGGTGCAACTGCACCCGTCGCACAGCTTCCACTCCGCCGGCTCGATTCCGAGCCGGCTTCATCGTGGAAGCCTCTTTCCCGCGGGGGTGGCGGGCGGTCTGAAGGCGACCGCCCGCCAGCCCAGCGGGAAAGTCAGAATTACCGCCGCGGTCTTTCGACCGCGGAACGGTAACCTGACGGCGGGACTTTGGCGGGCGGCCTCCGCCGCCCGCCAAGGTCAGAATGACCGCCTTAGTCTTAAAAGCCCACATTTGGTAGCAGGCCTCATGGAAATGGAAGCACGGTCTATACGCAGGAAATCCTCAGCAATTACTCTTTCAGCTAGCTGTCCTATTGCTAGCTATATGCGTGTGAATCCTCCCACTAGATCAGCCAATTTGGCCCCGAACTATTTTACAACTACTCAAGATATAAGACCAACAGGCCATCAGGTCCAGAGAGATCCACTCCCTGATTTGGCCCCTAAGTTCTGTTTTGGCCCTGTTTCAAGGGCCCATCTAACCCATGATCCTGGGGCTACCTCGGATATTGACTGACTATGTTTCACCAACCTTTGCACAGCCACAGCAGCCATGAACTTTCCATCTAATTCACCTTGCCCAGCCTCTCTTCTTTTATCGGACTCACAACCTGGAACTATTAATAATACCACAAGTTTATTTAAGGCGAACCCCGTTGCCAGTTACGTCCAAGTCGATACTACCACGAACTCAAACATTTCTTGTGCCCAGCACACAGCAAAACTTTTATCCTGGAATGTGGCTGGCATTAACAGCAAACTTGTTGACACTGAGTGGGGGGCACTCGTCGGAAATTTTAACGTCTGAATGTTCCAGGAAACATGGGCAACGCATTGTACATACAAACAAGGGTATAGTTCTTTTTTCAAGCCTGCTAAGCCATCTTTAGCTGGCAGGGCGGCAGGGGGTTTAATCACATGGGTAAAATCTATAGAGGGGAGTGGTACAAAGGAGATATATGTGGATTCCCATGATATTTTGGCCGTTGCTATCTACCCAGCCTCAGGCACTCCTGTCCTTTGTCTAAATATTTATAGCAGACCGGGACCCTCAAATCACCGATCTCCCATTGTCGAGCTATTGAATATCTTAATCTCAGACCTTCGCCTCAAATATCATATCATAATAGCTGGTGACTTTAACGTTCTACTTGAACTTAATGCAGATCACATAGAGGTCATGCAGTCTGAAGATAGTGTTTGGAATATCCCTCCTCCTGTGACTTTTCATTCTACCCAGCAAAATTCATATAAACCAAGCGTTAGGGCCTCACAGATAGTGGATCTCATGATATCCCATGGCCTTCGTTTGGGTAATGGCCGCTTTCCAGCGGACATTCCGGCCAGACCAACCTTCTTCAGGGGCTCATATAGCAACAAATTGGATTATATCCTCTTTGACTTAAGACTATGGCACCATATTCTAGACTTAGAGGTGGGTCTTCCCCATACTAGTGATCATGCTCCCCTCCAGATCACATACAAGAGTTCTCTCCTAGTAGGGGTCGCATTTCCCCCTGTCTCCTCTACTGCTATGGAGCTGTCTAGTAATAGGCGTACAGTCAGGTGGGACTCCTTTGTGCAATCAAACAAGCTTCAAGGAAAATTGCGTGCCCTAACCTCTTCTCATCAGTTATTTGATACCAACCTTATTCTGGCTCCATTAGAAATATTGCCTCTTCATTTGGACCTTTTTACTACTTTGAAAGAGCTGTTTACTAAACGTCCTAGGCCACTGACTATCTCCTGTATTCGACCACATACTAAATGGTTCAACAAGAGGTGTAGGGAGGCCAAAAATACTTTGGCCATCGCGCTAAAGACCAAGGACAGATCAGGCATCATCATTGCTAGACGCCATTATGCTTCTACTTGCAATAAAAGTAAATTCGAGTACGAAGAGGGGCTATGGAGCAATTTACTTGAGGCAGCTACCGTCCATGATTCAAAACGGTTCTGGCTCCTAGTTTCCTGTGGTGATCAGAACCGCGCATCTCACCTGGAGTCTTATATTCCTCCTGACATCTGGCTCTCCTACTTTAAGGAATTGTATGGACCATTGTTGGCAAGTCATATTCCTGACATAATTTCGGAGGAGCTAACAACTTTTGACGAGTCCATGTCTTTCTTGCCCCCTTTTACACTGAACGAAACTGTGTCGGCCATTGCAGCTCAGAAAGCAGCAAAAGCCCCTGGGATGGACGGGATCCCCTCTGATATGTTTAAAGTGGACCAGAATACCTGGGGCCCATATATTAACAGACTTTCTAATGCCATCTTGACTAGCAGAATTTATCCTGACTCATGGAAAGAGGTGATCATAGTGCCCATCCATAAGAAAGGAGAGAGGAACAACCCGGGTAATTATAGACCCATCAGCCTCCTCGACAACCTTCAAACAATTTTCTGTTATCAGTTGTTGAGCAGGCTGAATAAGTGGCTAGTTGAAAATCAAATCTTAAATCATCTACAAGCGGGCTTCAGAGAAAAAATTAGCACATTAGATCAGATATTTCGTTTTACTTCTATTAAATGGAAAGTTGTCGATGTTGACTTAGGCCACCTATATGTAGCATTTGTAGATCTAAAATAGGAGTCCCGTGCTCTATTTAAAATATTATCAGGGATCTTTACACTGGCAACTATGGTAGAATTAGATGGGGCCCACAAGGTGAATTAACAGAAAAATTCCTTACTGCCCGAGGTGTAAGACAAGGTTGTGTTCTTGCCCCTACCTTATTCCTTCTCTTCATAAACGCATGCATCCCTTATCTTATGGAGTGCTCTAACGACTCGCCTAAAATAGGAGGGCAGAAGATCCCCTGCCTTCTTTTTGCCGATGACACCCTGCTGGTATCTCAAACAGCCACAGGCCTTTCAACCCTGCTTTCAAGATTCATTGACTATTGCAATGATTATGGGCTCGAAATCAACCGATTAAAAACCAAGTGCATGGTGTTTGGCGATAGGAAAGGCAGAATGAGACGACCTATTTATTTAGAGGGTGCCGCGCTGGAAAGAGTCAGCGACTTTGATTATTTAGGCCTGAAACTAGAAGACTCGCACAAGTGGCAGCGCCACATCCAGAAGGCAACTTTACGATTGCAACAGCGAGCGAGTGGCATTGCAAGATTTGCAGCTAGATCTCCTAGCTTTGCCATGACGCCCGCAGTAGAAATTTATAAACTACAAGCAAGAGGGGGAGCAATCTATGGAGCTGAACTGTGGGGCCACTGTTGCCTAGATGATTTGATAAAAGTGGAGAACTCTTTTTTAAGGTCACTGCTAAGAGTTCCTTCCAGTACCCCACTGCTCCCAATACGCATGGACCTAAATCTCCCTTCTATCAGCCAGATTGTTGCACTCAAGCCCCTGTTGTACTGGATTCGCTTATGGTCATCAGATTCTCTTGTCCATTATAGATGTGCGCTAGCTAACTTGATGGCCAACAACACTAGCTCCAAAATCAAGTGGTGTGCATATGTAGAAAGGACCCTCTCGCTTCTTGGTCTGGGGTCCTATTGGAAGGAACCATTATCTATCCCTAAGAACGCAACCCAGACACTAAAGGATGCTTTCTGGCTCCACGTTCAACTTTCCCAATTGTCTGCTGTCTCGTCATCATCCATGACGGGAAACTTTCTATATTTTAAATGCCATTATGAATTTGCACAATATATGGATATAGTATCTTCTCCGTTTGCTCGTTCATTATACATCAGATTCAGGGTGGGCTCTCTTCCTTTGCGTTCCCTCACTTATAAATGGTCTAATTTTAGTTGTTCTTCTAAGATGTGTCCGATGGGCTGTGCCAGAGAAGAATCAGTAACTCATATTCTCTTTCAATGCCCCGCATACTCCAAACAAAGAGCCCGTTGGATTATTCCTCTGTGCAGAAGTAAGGGTTTTAAAAACTGCTTGCTAGCTTTGAGAATTTTTAAATCTGATTCATCGGTTTTAGTGGTTTGTTGTTTGTCAAAATATTTAGATTCAATCTGGCGTATCAGACTGAACACGCTTAAAAAAGCAGAGGGAAATTTAACAATGAATGTGGTAAACAACAATTGATGGATTTATCATTGTATGCACATATCACTTTTATTGGTTCAGACGCATTCCCTACCTGTTGTTTTTATTTTGTTTTGTTCTTAGATATCTTTTAAATAGAAACGTCCTTTTTATCTGATATGGTTTGCCAGGCTTGTATTTTATTCCTTTACCCATAATGTGTTTTTACATAACTATAAGGTGCGATTTTCCAGTAGGGAACTGCTTATGTGTAAATATTTCTCTTCTTTTTTCTCTCCTTTTTAATCTTTTATGACTTAAATTGTTTATCATGTAGCTTGCCGTTTCTTTTTTGTGTGATGTGCTTTTATGGTATTTATATTTACCGAAATAAAGCTAATGAATGAATGAATGAATGAATGTAGCCCATGCTCTAGCAACCTGTACTGCTATGTGAGCCACCATGGAACACTATACACATATATGGGTTCTCAAGAGTAAACTCCTTAGGCCTGAATGGGCCAATACATTCACACTCTGTGAGAATGACTCACTGCATACAGTCCCTACAGGCAACTGCCAGAGTACAAACTCAAACATCACACATGAGCAACAATAAAGGGACTGGCATGATGGATGCAAAAGGTGCCTTACTTGTCCACATGTGGACATGTGGAATAACACATGCAGACTGCAGCCAGCTGCACTACAGCTTTCAACTTCTTGGGTGTAATTCCATTTCTTCCAGGACACCCTGGCTGCGGAGCACGGCGGACAATTCAACAGCATAATTCATTTTGTTAATGATTATTCCATTTCCTCTGGACCACCTTGCCAACACAGGTTATTTAAAAGATTATTTCATTTACACATGCACCTCTCTCCCACTACCCCAGGTGTCTCCTCTAAAACAGATGGAGATAAAGCAAAGAGCTACATCTGCCTGTTGTGTTGTCTGATTTGAAATGTAATTTGTTTATGGTGTGGTAGTGTGATTTTCCTTTACAATGGTTGTTTAAATAGGTATATTACATAAGTAACAAACCACACTAAGGTTGCATTTATCTGTGCTATTTTCAACCTGCAACAATGCCACGTTCCACTAACTACATGTTTTTCTTGCTTGGTTGTTATAAGATGCACAAGAGAAGAGACCCCACATCACCAGTAGTGCTGCCAAAGAGAAGGCCTTACAGTTTAATTGGTCCACAGGCACCAAACTCTTTCGCTTGTGCCTTTTAGTGCCACTGCCAAGCTAGAGCTTAAGATGGCCCCAAAGAAAGTTGCTCCCAAAAAAGTGGCCAGTGAGAAGAAACAGCTTTCTGCCAGTAGAGTGGCAACTGCAACATTTTTTGGGAAATGTGTGCCTGCCATACCGGCCTTTGGGGAGGGACCTGGGAGCAGCACACCTGCATCAAGAGCACCACCGCAACCCAAGACCATGTCTATCAGTGAGGCAGTCATAGTAATGTTTAATTAGATTTGCCACTTTTGCAAAGTAGTACCCAATCGTTTCAAGAAACAGAGCAAAGTGGGCAGCAGCCACAGCCAGATCTTCCCGAAGTTGGAGTAGAACAGGAGGTCGAGCTTTGAGGGTACTACTCCACCATCTTCTCCAAGTACCACTTTTGATGACGATGACAGGGAAATGGAGTAGACCTGGGCAGAGTGCGGGAGACACCAGGAGGTGCAAGGGAAAAGAAGAGTCCCAGAAAGCCTTAGAATCATGGAAGGGTATGATGATGAGGAGGATGATGACGATGAGACAGTCATTGTGGAAGCTGGCACAGAGGAGTCCGACATGGGAAACATCCTGAACAACTAGGTCTAAACCACTACTTGCCTGAACCACTACTGCCAAACAACTAAAAAGTCTCTACAACTAAGAACTTAATAACTACTGTCTAAACAACAATTGTGCCTGAATAACAATTGCCTGAACAACTAATTTTAAGGTAAGGTTTTCTTTTTGTTTTTTATGGTTTATTAGTTGTTTAGAATATATATATACATAAGTTGTTCAGGCAATAGTTATTCAGGCACAATTGTTGTTTAGACATTAGTTGTTCAGTACTTAGTTGTAGAGACTTTTTAGTTGTTTAGCAGTAGTGGTTTAGGCTATAGTTGTTTAGGACCTAGTTGTTCTGTCACATATTCCATGCAGACTGTTGAACTATGACTAGGGCATGCCATACTGAAGAGGGAAGCACACAGAAGTCAGAATGGGAGTCTGGGTGTGTGTAAATGAAGGTTATAAGGGTACAGATAGTCCATTTACAGGGCTCCCTAGAAAAGGGTGGGCAGAGACTGAAAACATGGCAGTGGCAGGGCTTATTACCTGGGATGGATTGCGCAGGGCATGTCTTGTGAGCAATGCTTGTCTCCTTGCAAAGATAGCTGATGTCACACTTATTGCTGTCAAGGGTCTGGTCATACATTCCTGTTACCAATGCAATAGCACATCCACTGCCTCATGTACGAAACACTATTTTACCTTATGATTGATGGTGTCTTTGTTGTGTGTCATGTGCTGCAATGAACCATGTTGGCAACAACGATGTGTGTCATAGCTGTGGTCTCTGACATTGGCCTTCAAATGTGAAATAGACAGGACATATGTCACACTGTGTGTGATGTTGGGTATACATTCATACCCATCAAATGTGATGTGGCTTTTTCAGTATCTATTCTGTATTTCTGCAATGCTCCATGAGGCTAAACTCTGATTATGATTCCTAGAGATCATGTGATGCATAAATAATTACCCAGAGCATGATTGAGTGATGAAGGAAAGTGTTTAATGACATATGCTAACAAAGTGGTGATGGTGACTATAGTTAGAAAAAGTTTTGTACAATGTGTTGTCTCCGACGCAATCCTGCTGCAGTGTTTGGACGGTCTCCTTCATGTTCACGAACAGCATCCTCCTCTTCCTCCTCTTCAGGCATTTGTGGGTCTGGTTCATAGAGGGGAATGTTGATCCTTACACAAATGTTGAGCAGGATGGCACAGGTCAAAATGATCTTGCAGACCATTTCAGGTGAATATAGGAGGCTGCCTCCGGTGATGCTGAGGCACCAGAATCTGGACTTCAGGATGCCAAAAGTCCTCTCTACTATGGTGCGTGTCCTCCGATGTGCCTCATTATAGGCACGCTCTGATGCTGTGCTTGGGTTGGCAAATGGGGTCATGATCCATGGCTGAATCCCATAACCCTGATCAGCTGAAAGAGAAAATGAGTGGAAATATCTGGATGTTGGTTGCACCTTGATTATCACTTTGCATGGCAGTTGTTATCTTGTGTCGTCTGTGACTCATCTGTGTTTGTGATATTGTGTGGGATCCTATGCTTCTAGGATGTTCGTTCAGCATTGGGTTGTTTATTTATCAAAACTGGTGTTTGGCTGATTGACTGGATTTGAGCGGTATATTTGTAAACTTGCAGCTCATTGTGTCTCTCCCATGCATTATGTCATGTGAAAGAAGTGTCCATGTGCCTTCACTGAAGGTGACATGATACTTCCACACACACAATTGATTCCACTGTGGTGGTAACACAGTTGCACTATATGGCCTGAACATCCCATCTAATTCAGCATATGTAATAGCATGTGAAAAACAACAGTGAGGCCCTTTGATTTGGCTAGGTGACAATGTAAAACACATCTCCATAAGTTGGCAGCACTGAAGTGTTCAAAATTGACAACGCACAAATATCTCATGTGTGGCAAGTTCTATGCAAACCTATTTTGGTGCCCTCACCGAGTTGGCTCATGTGCAAACATGTACCTACACTACTTAACCTGCTCCAGGTAAGCTGGCTAACTTGGTTGTCGGGGTGAAGGTTTAAGTGTCAGAAGGTCCATGTGCCTGTACATCTGTTGTGTATATGTGTAATTGTGTCAGTCCGTATGTGTAGTAGGGTGCACTTTGCAATATTGTCACATCAATATGTGTTCTTAGCACTGTCCACTTCCTTATTGGCAGCGGGTAATGTCTCCCCAGGAGTGATGTGAGAGTACTGGCTCAATGATTCCATGTCACCTTCATTAGAGTCAACATCATCATGCTACGTGTCTCATGGTGTTTGATCTGCAACGAAACACATTACACACCCCTTACACAGTACGTATTGCTCAGAAGGGTGTGTGATTGAGTGTTATTGATGTGATATTTGAAGATTCATCTTCCAAGTTGTACTGCCAGTTAAGGTGATGTCACTGTCACTGAGTGGTTTTAAATTGGTCCCTTGTGGCTCTGGAGTGGCATCTGTTGTTATTTGCATCTGTCATTTGTCCACAGGTGTGTATCCTATTGGGTCAGGATATCAAACATGACTAGCAGTGTCATAACCTCAGTGTCTTCCTGGCTACGTGTCAATGTAGTGGTGTATGTGTTGTGTGTCCTACAGGGTTGCTGTGCTATGTGTATATAACTAGGTTTCTGTACTTAAACAGTAGGCCATTGCCATATTGTCCATCCTGGAAGTGTTGATTGATGGTGCTGTGGCGGAAGATGAATGAATCATGCACACTCCCAGGATACTTTGCCACGATGTTGGTGACCAATCCCCGGTGATCCACAATTGGCCTGCACATTGATGGAGTGGGTGTGCTTCCTGTAGCTGTGTAGATGCTCGGTTGCAGCAGGTGGCACAATCCGTACATGTGTGCAGTCAATGGCACCAAGCACGTGTGGGAAGCCATTGATTTGATAGAACCCCTGTTTGGTCTCCTGCTGCTTCTGCTGTGTGTTGGGGAAGCTGATGCAGCGTGGTGCGAGGGAGATGATGGCATCCAGTACCTTGGATAGGAAGGCAGAGAATGAGGGCTGTGAAATCCCAGCAACCAGGGCACCAGTGGTTTGAAAAGAGCCACTTGCCAACATGTTCAGGACAGCTAGCAGCTTGGTCTCTGGTGGAATGATGTGGGGTGTCTGCAAGCTGGGTGCCAACTGTGCCTCAATGTGGCGCAGCAGCTGCTGTATGGCTTGCCAGTTTAGTCTGTACCTCTGGATGATGTCATGTTCCCTGAGGCCCTGAAGGGTTGTCCTGGTCCGGAATATCCTCTCCTGCCTTTGGCGTTGCCTTTGGGGTCCCTGTTGGTGTGGTGGGAGCTGCTGCTGTTGCTGCTGTGCTCTGTGTCTTCGTTTCATGCTGGATGAATAGCACCTCCATGTCTTCCCTTTGGAGCTCTGATGTTGTTTCTGTGTGTTTTCCTTAAGTACTGGTGTGTTTGCCCCATTTTAACGCCTGCCCTAACCCAGGTGTTAATTTTTTACGCAAATCGGAATGTGCGCCATTTTCCGCCTCCGCCTCCCAGCCGTGCAGGATTTTTGCGTGGTTGGATAAATATGGCGCACGGGGTTTAGGTCATTTTTTGGACGGGAACGCCTACCTTGCATGTCATTAACGCAAAGCGGTTTCACGCATCCAGAAAATGACGCACACTGAGATATTTTGACATTAGCGGGGTCTAGCGGCAATTTATAAATATGGTGTTAGTTTTGTGCCGAAACTGCGTAAAAAGAAATGACGCAAATCCGCCGCAAGCAGAGTATAAATATGGGCCTGAGTGTATAGAAGCAAGCGCCTCAACCCAAGATACTAGCTTTTTTCTT
Source organism: Pleurodeles waltl (assembly GCF_031143425.1). NCBI lineage: Eukaryota > Metazoa > Chordata > Amphibia > Caudata > Salamandridae > Pleurodeles > Pleurodeles waltl. The sequence continues at coordinate 1,000,323,165 of NC_090436.1, forward strand.
AGCAGAAAGTTGCCGCAGCATTAGATTCCTTTACCTTACAGAATAACGTAAGACCTTAAAGTACACCATTGCTTTAACGCCAATGGTCCATTTTTACTCCACTGCAAAAATGTTTTATTTTTGGTTCCTACTATTCTCTGCTTTACCATGTAGTGTCTGCCCCCTTAACATTACATCCACATCAAGCTACATTCATTCGCCTTGCCAACAGTGCACATCCTACTACAGTCCTGCCGCCATCATGCATGCAGCAGTCTCCAAGTCATATCGTTTTCTAAGCATTTGCAACCTGAACAGCACATCCATATCCTTTCATCAATCTACATCTTGCCCTTTCACAAGACTTCAACTGAAATTTATCATAACTACTTCCACACAGAACTTCATCAAAGCCACACAATCAGCAAAGGTGCCTCCAAACATGACAGATACCCTCAGCTGATCAATTGGCAAACCTGTAGTCTAGCAGAGCTGAGCAAAAGACAACATCGTTTGGGACACACATATCCATACCCATAGTACTGCACACTAATCTCAAGTAGTATCTAGCTCGCCACTCTCCACTACAAGCCTCACTAAAGAGTGCATCAGTCTTTTCTAATTTTGCTCGGCACAACAACATGTGAGTATTATTGGTACACTTAACTTCCTTCTCACCCAACAATTCGCAAACGTAATTTCTGAAAATTCAGCTTTTGGTGTCTTCTCATAGATTCCAAAGCTGTGCAATGAACTGTTGTGAAACATAGGGCCAGATGTACAAAGCTTTTTGCACGTTGCAAACAGCGAATTTCGTTGTTTGCGATGTGCAAAAAGCAGTTTGCAATGCACAAACCCCGTTTTGCGATTCGGTACCCTGGTTACCGAATCTCAAAACGGGTTTGCGAGTCGCAATTTGGAAGGGGGGTTCCCTTCCTAATTGCGAGTCGCAGTGCAATTCAGGACTGCTTTGTGACTGCTAACGCGGTCGCAAACCAATCGCAATTTGCACAATTTTGTAATGGGTGCTAACCCATTCCCAAAAGGGAAGGGGTCCCCATGCAACACTGATGCTCAACACAGCATCACTCATAGCTGTATTACCATAAAGTTCTAAACGTGTGAATCAGGAAAATCAGTGGCAATTGGGTTACAGCATATAATTCTGACTAGGCGAGGATTCCGCACCACTTCAAATTATGCTGTTGGAGATTGAAACATTGTTAGAGTGGTAGATAAGAAAGAGTAGCAAGGTACATAGCAATAGTTTTCTTCAATTTTAGCAATCAATAAGGGGAAGCCCAATCCTCCTAATAATTTCAATTTTTAGCGTTCCAGATTTTTAATTCTCAGTCCATTCAACTCAGATTCATCTGGCCCCAGAAAGCGGTATGCCTTTTGTAATGATTTGATACAAGTAGTAACTGATGAGCTATCAGAACATGAATATTTAATGTTTTTAATAATCGTTAATTTGGATTAGGGTAACTCGCATATTGCACATTTAAAAATAGCTAACACATACAGTTTGTCTAGTTCAGAGAAAGCTCTCAAGCTCAATTTCAGTTTAAGACTTAAAATTTTACCCTAGCCAAAACATGTTTATTTGGACAGATCACCATTTGATTACATTTTTGCTGAACTGACATAATTACCAAGTGAAAACAAAGTCCATTGAATACTCATATGCACTTTGCAGTGCCTTATGCAGTAGAGGCCTAATTCATAAAAGGCACTTTAGAGTACGCAAAGTAGTATTCCAGTAGAATTGTAGTAGCACTACTCCACATACTACATATTCCTGTCTCCTTAGATAAATCTGCTAAAGTGGAAGGATTTACATACACTTTACATAAATGGATTTACGTACACCGAAAACTGGAGAGTTGAATACACTGCAAAATGCCAGGGGTGCTGGTAGATGGCTTCCTCTACTGGTAAAATATCTGCTCACAGGGAAACAAGAAAAATAAATGTTAAACTTTCTTTTCCACATTTATAAATATGCATGAGCTATATTTTTGTAGTCGTAAATTTTTACACCTTTAACTACTACTGGTAAGTTGCAACAGTTGCCACTTCCCAGTACTCCTGGAATTTTTAAGACATCCCGGAAAGTCAGAAATTGATATATACCGTGGACACAATTGGTCACCGGACACCACCAATGTAAGAGGGGCGCGGCAAGCAGGATATCCTCGCACTTGCCCACACAAGACAAAACAACCCCACCCAGTGGGGCAGTGTTTGGTTTGCCCCGAGGTCAGCAGTAGACTTATAAGTATAATAAAAAAGGCGTGGTCGGGAGGCATTGGCGCGTGGCAAGTGAGTGGAGCACACCCAGCTGTGCTGAGAGTTACGAGCCTGGGCCGCATCTGACCACACGATTAAACACATACCTGTGTCCGCGTACTCATTAGTAGGCGGCTGGTGAACTTATCGCGCCTGCCAAACACTACAGACATAAGCCTGCAAATCCTTCTCCTCAGGTGGATACTTAAGAGGTCAACTATGCTTCATTTCAGTTCTAGACATGCAGCAGCTTCCCTCCTCTAGTTGTGCTCAACCTGGCCATTTGACGTCTTCTTTGCCATTATTGTACCAAAGCTGCTTTCTATAAGTTGCCCTTTCAGTCTGGACACCAATCTGTTTGGTGATGTAAAAAACATGTATAAAAAGAGGAATGCCGTTCATGCTGATACACTGGTCTGAACTAGCCTCTAAACCTCTGTAACTTTCAAATTGCTCCAGACAACACAGTTTAGGTTTCTGTGTCTGCCCCTCTTAAGAAGGAGGGGACTCCACCCTACTCCTTTAGTGCCTTCTTTAACCCTTCTTGTATTTGGTTGCCTACCATTGCTGAACTGATGCAAAAACACCAGAGACCCCCTTTTCTTTTGTGATCCATCTTGCAATCCCAGGCTTGAACTCTTTAAGCATCGTGCTGGAATTTCAAATCCTTTTAGTCTGAGAATGCATCTACTGCTACACAAACAGAATGAACACTCTGAAAATAATTAGCAAACCTGTTTCTACACCTGAGAAAAATCTCTTTTTGTTGCAGAGTACAGACTATCTCAATTGAAAAAAATTATATACTGAGTAGGAAAGGTTTTCGTGATCTTAAATTGAGTAAGCACCCAAGAGTAGTAAATACATTCTTGAAGCTACCACCTAACAACTGCATTTACTGCCAATCACCAAGTCACTCTTATGATCTTTGATTAAGTTCAAACATCGAATTTATTTTGAAAATTGCCGATAAAATGAAAAAAATAAAAATCCTGTACTATGTTTTTGGAAGATGTCTTCTGTAATGATTTATCTATGTCTTGACAATTCATTCTGTGTAAGGTACTTCTTTGCCTCCTTCAGACAAAAACAGTGCAGCAAAAATAATGCATAGTTACAGTTAGTCTTCTTAATGAACAACTCATACTTTCACTTTCAATACAAATGTATAAAGTATTATCAAGTTCAATGACTCTCCTGTTTTCTGTTGTCAAGGTGAATGTAACTGTAATTGACCAAGGCAATTATTAAATGCCAATAATTTAGTTTTGTCGGTTCTCCATCTAAAATATTATCTAATTACTGTACTTGTAACTAACGTAATGACACGGTTCTAACTTGAAAGTATTACAATTGCCCTCATTACAACCCTGGCGGTCGGTGTTAAAGCGGCGGTAATATCGCCAACAGGCCGGCGGTAAAAAAAATGGGATTTGGACCCTGCCGGTTACCGCCACCCAACACTGCCACTTTAACACACCAACCGCCAGGGTGGTGACAGCCACTGGGCTGGAGACTTCGGTCTCCAGCCCGGCGGCTGTCACATTCCCACCCCCGGCATTACGACCCGACCTACCGCCATGGTTTTCATGGTTTCTGTACCACCAAGAAAATCATGGCGGTAGGCACTATCAGTGCCAGGGAATCCCTTCCCTGGCACTGATAGGGGTCCCCCCCACCTCCTCCCCAGAGTCCTCCCCATCCTCCCCACCCGCTCCTGCCCCCAAACACATACACACCCAAACGCACACCCATATACACACATGCACACACGCATACCCACCTCCACCCACACATGCACACATACATACCCACACACCACAACACACATCAACATACCTTGTCACACACATGCATCCACAACACACAACACTCACAATCACTCCTTCACGCATGCATTCAATGCGACTCACACCCGCATGCACGCATCCCAAAACATACACCCCCCCCCCAACTACACCCACCACCCACCACCCCTCCATCCCCCTCTCCGGTCAGAGAACCTGACTTACCTGCTTGCAGGGGGTCCTCCGGCTGGAGAGGGTTTGCGGCGCTGCTGTCATCAGCAGCGTCCACCAGCAAACCACCGCCAGGCCATATCATTGCTCATGATACGGTCAGCGGTGTTTTGCTGGAGTGGCAGTGCTGTTGTCAGCAGCGCCGCCTTACCGCCGTCCGCCGCCATGACCGGCGGCGCTGTTCCACTAGATTTCTTGCGGAATACTGCTGGTGGTCATAATACGCATTGCCTGCTAGTAGCCACGGCGGCGGTATGTTGGTGGCCGTCGTCTTGGCGGTAGGTGGTCAATACTGCTAATGTTGTAATGAGGGCCAATATGTTCAAGATTATCCATAAATAAATGAACTTTTTTGGACATCTTGGATGAACCATAGGTAATCCACATACGTATCAACAAAAATTATTTCAAAATCTGAAATATTATAATTCCTTTTTCATTTACTTACTTTATTTCGGTAAAAGACCATAAAAGTAACAAGATATCTGTACAATACATGTATTTGGCCATATAACAATGGCTGAAAACATTTTATAAAAAGAAAAATATGCTAATAAACATTAAAATCTACATGATAGTTCATTAAAAGACAATAAAATCAAATAGGCATTATCGTTTTAGTACAGAGGATACGCACGCACCCTATACATATTCACCTCTCACCAGGAAATAGATAATTAAAATGCCGTCACACACAAGCTGCATTATAAGAAATGCAAACCACATAGATGCCACATTTAGTACAATCCTTACCAATGGTGTCTCAAGACTAGCAGCTATCAGACCTAATTCAGGAACTCCAGCAAGGTGAAACGAATCTCTGTCAACAGGGACAGAAGAGAGGAGGATTCTGTGCCGTTTTAGTAAGACACTCTCAAGAAATTTGGCAATGAGAAAACAATTAAAGCAGTGGTTCCAGCCCTACATATTCTCAGGCCTACCCTGCATTGGAAAGTTCCTAAGGAATGACATAAAGGAACTATCCAGCGCTTACGCTGCTTGCAATAGCAAGGACAAAAGAACAACAGGTGATAATCTGTTTTAGTACACCCTCTACGTGTGGGCTTAGATTGTTATCCCCCACGCTACCCTTCTATTTAGCAGTAAGAATAGTAAGGGGTAAGGTACCTAATTTGAATATTATATAAAGGGCTTTAGTGAACAGTGGGTCATTTGTGCCCACATAAATCTTGAGGGTACAAAAGGGCTTGATCTCTAAGAAGTGTTCAGTTAAGGCCCCCACCATTCTGTTTGATATCCTCTTCCTCCAAAAACTTCAATTAATTTTTTTGCAGATAATTGATAGTTTTATCTAACCAAAACTCTTGTAGTCCCACAAAATAAAGGGTCTGCATCACATATTTCAGTTAAGGTAGTGTCACCCCTCCCATTTGCCTTTCCAGAGTATTTTGTAATCTCTTAGTCCCCTCCTGTAGTGTTCCACCTCAAGGGTGGACCAAATTCACAGCCAATATAACAAAGGTTTAAGATGCACCAAGGGCAAAATAGACCAAATGCCAAGACCATGTTTAAAAACTAAGGGGGTGCTTTGGGGATGTTTAAGGGCCATCCTTTGAAATTTAAATTCTGGTAACCTAATGCATCTATATTGGTATGACCCCAAAGTTCAGCCCCAGAAACTGTAGCAGCCACTGCCTGGGCTCTCAAGACTTCTAGAAGAGGGGGCACCGGGTGAAAAGTAGTTTGTTTGCAAATCTCAAAACGGCAACCACCCTGTGGTTCAATAGGAGCATGCTTTTCTCATCCTGGTTAGCCCATGAATTGGAGCTGGTTAAACAAATTCCTAAATAAATAAAATCAAGGCCTCTTTCCAACCCCACCCCTCTAAATTCCCATGTGTGTTAATTGCCATAAACATTGTTTTATTTGTGTTGATGACCAGACCGTAGTTAAGACAAAATATTTTAAACCTTGGCAAAAGGGTCTCTGTGACTTTTGGTGTTTTGGATAATAGCAGAGTGTCATCTGCGAACAGTAAGGCAGGTGTCTTCATACCTCCAAGTACTGGCGAATCATTGTTACAGTCCATGAGAAAACCGACCCATATGTTAATAAAAAAGAAAAACAATGTTGGGGCATGGACACAGCCTTGCCAAAAACCCTTGTCAATCCCAAAGTGGTCTGTAGTTTCCCTCTTTACTCCCCAATGAATTTGGGCAAAGTTTTCATGATGGAGATGGATTATGATGCCAAGAAGAGAGCCTGGGATCCCTTGATCCCTAAGGGTACACTAAAGTTTGTCTTTCGGGACCATGTCAATAGCCACCTTTAAATCAACAAAAGCAACATAAAGGCTACCCTTCTTGATACCAACCTTTTTCCACCTGATAAGTTAGACCTGAAAACCTGACTGACTGTACTTGTTTTAGAGCAAACTCCTGCCTGAAACTGAGACAAGATCTCATTATCTTCGATCCAAGATAATAAACAATCTAAAATTAACTGCCAGAATGTTTTTTTGGCTGGAGTCAATAAGACTTATTGGCCGATAATTTTCTGGATCAGATTTAAGGCCTGTCCTAAGGATCAGGACAGTCTCTGCACCTCTCCAGATTGCAGATATTTCCACATCTGCTATGATGGCATTCGCGGCACAAGTAAAATAAGGATCCCAAATGTCAAGTTCTGATGTAAATAGGTCTGTTGGAATTCTATCTAATCTAGAAACCTCACCAGCATTTTTGGGAGCATGTGGCTGATCCAATTTCTGCCTTAGTGAAAAAAACCTTTGCGTTCAATTAAATCATAGATGGGGGGATCAAACAAGGTCCTACAGGTGACACTTTTCCCAATTTAGTTGGTTCCAAAGAATTAGATGGAGGAGAAATCAGGGATTTCCTATAGAGGGATTAGAAGTGGTTAACCAATTCTGTGGGAGAATGTTAGATTCTGGCCTCCTCCTTGAAGTATTAGCACCATGGGAAGTTGTGTGTCAAAAGATACACTGGTTCCCAGAGTACACAGCATCCAAAATGTCATCCCATACTGCTGTGTCCTATGTTATTTTGGAACTTTTTAAACTGATTATAAAGTGGTTTTTCAGACTTGTTATCTAGGGATGAATCACCTTTAAGAGTGTTAATTAAACAGTTCTTTGCTGTTCTGCAATCTCTATTGAACCATGTAGAATCTGTAACTGGAAATAAACTTCTGCTAAGGAGACAAGGTTTAGTAAACAACCCTAGCTTCTTTTTCTAAAACCACTTTATATGAATATCCATAGTTGTGTTAGGTGTCATCTTGGTCTCTTTTATGTTGAGCAAAATGGTAACCATGCCTTGATAGAATTGGGCATAGACATTTTCGCTGTTAACTACACTCTCCCACCTAATCCTCTTCTGATTACAGCTCATTGTTAGTTCTCCACAGGGTAAACATTGGACCATACCTATACTACCTAGGTTGTTACGAAGAGTAAGAAACAAGGGAAAATGGGCACTCTTGAACTGAGACATGACTTCCATATTTAAAAGATTTCCTCAGGAACAAAAATCTACTAAGATGTAACCAATATGACTCTGATGTAGGTTGCTTCTGAAGGTAGGATGCCTCTCTTGATCCAATTTTGTCCTGCCATTGCTGGCTCTCAAGTGGCAGGAACTACATATGCCCAAAAAATGGAAAGCTGCCTTTGGGAGACATGGTAAATAGTGGCCTGAAATTTCCTTTGATAATGTTGATGGTTCAAAGCCCAAAGTGAAATCCCCACTCACAATCACAGCACCTTTTTACCCAATTTTACAGATGATGCCACTCAAAAGATGTATAACCGGGGACTTCGTGACACTTCTGCTGTAGACATTGAAAAGGAATAACTTGACCTTGTTTCACATGGAAACTTCAAGACCTAACAAATCAAACAAGTCAATGGACA